>NC_139701.1:3762764-4297764 GCF_964188405.1 Protomyctophum parallelum | reverse complement strand
CCATAATGTATCTACAATGCTTTAGAATGATGCAGAGCTGTCCATAATGTACCTACAATGCTTTAGAATGATGCAGAGCTGTCCATAATGTACCTACAATGCTTTAGAATGATGCAGAGCTGTCCATAATGTACCTACAATGCTTTAGAATGATGCAGAGCTGTCCATAATGTACCTACAATGCTTTAGAATGATGCAGAGCTGTCCATAATGTACCTACAATGCTTTAGAATGATGCAGAGCTGTCCATAATGTACCTACAATGCTTTAGAATGATGCAGAGCTGTCCATAATGTACCTACAATGCTTTAGAATGATGCAGATGCTTTAGAATGATGCAGAGCTGTCCATAATGTATCTACAATGCTTTAGAATGATGCAGATGCTTTAGAATGATGCAGATGCTTTAGAATGATGCAGAGCTGTCCATAATGTATCTACAATGCTTTAGAATGATGCAGAGCTGTCCATAATGTACCTACAATGCTTTAGAATGATGCAGAGCTGTCCATAATGTACCTACAATGCTTTAGAATGATGCAGAGCTGTCCATAATGTACCTACAATGCTTTAGAATGATGCAGAGCTGTCCATAATGTACCTACAATGCTTTAGAATGATGCAGAGCTGTCCATAATGTACCTACAATGCTTTAGAATGATGCAGAGCTGTCCATAATGTATCTACAATGCTTTAGAATGATGCAGAGCTGTCCATAATGTACCTACAATGCTTTAGAATGATGCAGAGCTGTCCATAATGTATCTACAATGCTTTAGAATGATGCAGAGCTGTCCATAATGTATCTACAATGCTTTAGAATGATGCAGAGCTGTCCATAATGTACCTACAATGCTTTAGAATGATGCAGAGCTGTCCATAATGTACCTACAATGCTTTAGAATGATGCAGAGCTGTCCATAATGTACCTACAATGCTTTAGAATGATGCAGAGCTGTGTATGGTGTACCTACAATGCTTTAGAATGATGCAGAGCTGTCCATAATGTACCTACAATGCTTTAGAATGATGCAGAGCTGTCCATAATGTACCTACAATGCTTTAGAATGATGCAGAGCTGTCCATAATGTACCTACAATGCTTTAGAATGATGCAGAGCTGTCCATAATGTATCTACAATGCTTTAGAATGATGCAGAGCTGTCCATAATGTACCTACAATGCTTTAGAATGATGCAGAGCTGTCCATAATGTACCTACAATGCTTTAGAATGATGCAGAGCTGTCCATAATGTACCTACAATGCTTTAGAATGATGCAGAGCTGTCCATAATGTACCTACAATGCTTTAGAATGATGCAGAGCTGTCCATAATGTACCTACAATGCTTTAGAATGATGCAGAGCTGTCCATAATGTACCTACAATGCTTTAGAATGATGCAGAGCTGTCCATAATGTACCTACAATGCTTTAGAATGATGCAGAGCTGTCCATAATGTATCTACAATGCTTTAGAATGATGCAGAGCTGTCCATAATGTACCTACAATGCTTTAGAATGATGCAGAGCTGTCCATAATGTACCTACAATGCTTTAGAATGATGCAGAGCTGTCCATAATGTATCTACAATGCTTTAGAATGATGCAGAGCTGTCCATAATGTACCTACAATGCTTTAGAATGATGCAGAGCTGTCCATATTGTATCTACAATGCTTTAGGCAACATAATAATGAGACTTGTCTCTTCTTTCTCTGTCTCTCCTTACATCTCAGCGTTCTCAAATAAACATGAGAAATTGCATCTGAGCCAGTCTTGCATGTTTTATTTTGGAGTACCTATAGCCATGAGGCCCATAGGACAGGAGCCTGTCTTGATGTACATTAAAGTACACCCCCTGGACATGATGCTAGTACTGTACAGTATGTCGCAGGGATTTATCCCCAATCCAACCCTTGCACTAATATAACAAAATATATGTGAAAATACTGAAAATATTTAACGGCTGAAAATTTCAGCCGTTAAAAAATGCAATTTGAACAGAAAAACTTGTGCCTGCAGAATTCTTGCTAACGCACACTTTTATTCTACCTCTGAGGGCAGATTCTGCCGATGCATTTCAATGAGAACGGAGCGGTTCGCCTGCCATTTGTGGATTTCTGCAATGCATTCCCATTGGAATAAAAGTTCTGTATGACCATGCCCTATGTAGTGGCCATTTATTAAACCTCTTTTGATGAGATCATGTAGGTGTTTGTACTTAAGCAGAGCTCTATACCGTAGGTTGCAAATGCTTAATTTTCTCCTCTGAATCTTCACTCCTTTTAGCTTCAACTACTTCTTCTATTACTGCTTAATAGAAGAATTGTCTACATTTCTCTAAAGCATGATCATGATGCCTATAAATTTAATTTCATCATGGATACTAGTATAAGGGTTTCTCTTAGAAGGCCATCATATCTCAAGTGTTGGGGAAGGACATAAAAACTGAGATTTACTGTCTATGAATACTGTCTATTAAAGACCTTCTCAATCCACAATGTTCACATAAGTTGCTAATTCAATGACATCTTTATGGAGTTGGAACAACAGATGTTCACACTGTAAATCCCTGGAACATGTGACACGTTTAACCTAAACACCATGTGTGTAATAATAAAATGCCAAGTGTTTATTAATGGTCATAAAATACAGTAGAACACAAGTTCACTCAAACACCTCACGAGAACACCTAGTGTTAAAATTCTAAACACCTATAATATGACTGACTTTGATTGTAAAAAACGAAACACGTTTATGTGTTTAAAAAGTGTTACAGGGATTAAACATGTTCTGCTGTTTATAATCTAAACACTGTGACACGTTTAAAAAGTGTTACAAATAAGTGTTTAATACTGTTTATAACCTAAACGCTTGGGTTTAGGAGGCGGAGAAACACACATTGACCCTGCCCTTCACGCCACACTCCGCCCTCCACGTCAATCTACCTGCCCCTATTTATACCTGCCCAGTAGCACCCAGAATGCTCCATGTTTCGCCCGCCTCGCTGCGTCGCACACCAGCCTTCCTACAGGCTTCTCGCAACACCAACCCCCACCCCTTCACCTCCATAGCAGCTCCTCTCCCCGCTCCCCCCAAAAGAGATGAACTACTACAGTACATTCACTTTGCCAAAAGTGGATCAAAGGATTAAAACAAAACTCTCTTCTCTCCTTCTCAGGTTCCTGCTGGGGAGTATCGTCCATGCGCACCGTCAGACGAACGCCATACGACGAACGCCATACGACGAACGCCATACGACGAACGCCATACGACCTCCCCCCCCCCCCAAAGACCCCAGGGTATGTATGCCAAGAATGCAGCATACATACAGTAGGCTAGCTCACATATAAAAACTAATTAAAACAATTATATCCACATATACAATTAAATAAAAGCATCTGAAAAAGAAAAGCTAGAAAGATTGAAAACAAATGTGCACTTTTCGGCAAACAGCCGTCCAATTTGTTAATTAAAACAGTCCAATCTTTTTGTAGTCGATTCCAAGAAAACCGTGCAGCATACAGTATAGCTGAAAGCATGTTTCTCATGTTCAGTTCTCACACGATAACATGATACCAGATATGATTTCATAATGTGATCTCAGATTGTAATGTCCACATTGGGTTTTTTTTTTTTAACGCTTTATTTTATTTTATTTTAGAATATGCAAGACATAAAAAAGACACACAAGGCAAACAATAAAATAAAAACATCAACCTGAAAAAACAAAAACAAAAAAGTGAATAAAACAGAAGAGGTCATGGGATGTACAGCAACAAGCAACAATACAGAATGTTAGAATCCTTACATTCATTGACAACAGGAAAGACAGCCGTCACAGCCCATAACTAGAAAAAGTGCCCTTCTGGGCACAGGTCTCCACCAGGATTCTTCCTCAGCCTAGTGGGAATATGCGTGCACAGTTTCATCACAATCGGACGCTGCGTTGAGGAGTTGTGGCGATTTGCTACTCCTGAAAACTGTAGGAGCCAATCGTGGCCAATCAGGATGGAAAATGAGAAATCAAACAAACCTGTCTTGATCACATGACTATGGAGATCATGTGTACCGATTTGCGTGAAATTTGGATAAAATCTGAAGGAGTATTAATTGAAAATGTGTTTTACATATGTCGGCCTCCTGGTGGCGCTATAAAGAGCAGATGTGAAAAATTCCAGACAACGGTGGCCGAGATTAGCTGCTCACGGACACACGGACGGACACACTAGGGTTGCCACCCGTTCCGTAAAATACGGATTCGTCCTTTATTTGAGCATTAAATGATGCGTCCCGTATTGAATCAATACGGAACGCGGTTTGTTCCGTATTTCCCTAAATGCCCCCTGCGCGATCCGTCACACAACGTCAACACTGAATTTAACAATAATGAACAAAATAAAACGGGAAATATTAAAGACAGCACAATTGTTCTGGCGCGGGAGGCACCCATAGAGTATGAGGCACCCCTCCCGCGAGGACCCCTCCCGCGAGACAAAAAAAAACATCCCCGTGGCTGCATGCGTGTGTGCGGCGCCCCGTCACCGACTCAGCGTGCCAAATCCTCTGCCTGTCTGCCCGCATGCCCGCCCCCTCCGCAGCCTGTCACACGCACCGCGCGATTTAAAACATGTCGGCTACTACAGCTGATACTCCACCGGCAAAAAAAAAAAGACGCCTTCAAAAATATAGACGAGAATGGGAAGAGGTAAATCTAGGGTTGCCACCCGTTCCGTAAAATACGGATTCGTCCTTTATTTGAGCATTAAATGATGCGTCCCGTATTGAATCAATACGGAACGCGGTTTGTTCCGTATTTCCCTAAATGCCCCCTGCGCGATCCGTCACACAACGTCAACACTGAATTTAACAATAATGAACAAAATAAAACGGGAAATATTAAAGACAGCACAATTGTTCTGGCGCGGGAGGCACCCATAGAGTATGAGGCACCCCTCCCGCGAGGACCCCTCCCGCGAGACAAAAAAAAACATCCCCGTGGCTGCATGCGTGTGTGCGGCGCCCCGTCACCGACTCAGCGTGCCAAATCCTCTGCCTGTCTGCCCGCATGCCCGCCCCCTCCGCAGCCTGTCACACGCACCGCGCGATTTAAAACATGTCGGCTACTACAGCTGATACTCCACCGGCAAAAAAAAAAAGACGCCTTCAAAAATATAGACGAGAATGGGAAGAGGTAAATCCCTGGGTTTGCAGCGTCACAGGAGATGAATACAAAGCAAACTGCACGGTATGTCGGCGTGTGTTTTCTGTGGCACATGGAGGACTGTCTGACATCAAACAGCATTCTTCAGGGGAGCAACATGTAAGATATGTACGATCACAGAAGACCCATCAAGAAGTGTCACAATTCTTCATGACTCAAACTACCCCTGAAATCGATTCGGTATGTGTATATTTGTGTTATTTCAAGATGTCAGTATAGTATTTCTATTTTCCTGCCCAGTGCCCAATAGTCAATGGCTGCTGGGCATATAGCCTAGACTATTTCAATAGACTATTATGGTTGATAGTTTATTCATGTTGAGTTTTTTATGTCTAATAAATAAACATGTATTTAATATAAATGAATCAATATAATTAAATATTGTGCCCATTTAAAGAACATTTACAGTTAATAAATACACAACATATACATAAATAAATACAAAGAAAAACACATATACACAATACATAATAGTATACAGATATAAAAGTCATACTGTTTAATTTCATTAACAATTTGTCATCCCACTCCTCCCCTAGGTTACTGCAGCGGAGGTGACCCAGGTATACCACACAGTAAAACATAATCTCAGCTACAACAGTGCTGACTGTGCACACAAGCTCAATCAAAAGATTCTCCATGATTCCAAAATACTGAAGAAAATGACTTTGGGGAGAACAAAGGCAGAGGCACTGGTGAAAGATGTCCTGGCTCCGAAAGCAGTGGGTGATGTTCTCAAGGACTTAGCAACACCCCTCCCATTTTCCATACAGACGGATGCCTCGAATAAAGGGAACAGGAAGATGTTTCCCCTTGCTGTCCAATACTTCACTCCAAAAGGTGGGGTCACAAACAAAATGCTTGACTTTGTGGAGAATGCAGATGAGTCAGCTGCCGGGATTGTAGCTCTCCTTGAACAATCCCTAGAAAAATGTGGCTTGTCATTGGATCAAGTGACAGCATTTAGTGCAGACAACACAAATGTTAATTATGGAATTCACAACTCTGTTTTCACCAACCTGAAGAAGAAACACAAAGATTTGCTGCAAGGGAACTGCCATGCCCACATAGTGCACAACACAGTGAAGTATGCATTAGACCAGCTCACTGTAGATGTGGAGAATGTTGTGCTGAAAGTATATGGCCACTTCTCCATATCTGCCAAACGAAGAGAATCACTCAAAGAGTTTTGCGACTTTTGTGATGTTCAGTTCCAAGAAATCCTACGACATGTCACAACCAGGTGGCTCTCTCTTAATCCAGCCATCCACCGACTGATGCAAACCTGGACTGCACTGAAGTCTTACTTCAAGAGCATGGGGGCTGATTGTCCTAAACAGATTCAAGCTTTGTTAAAGCTCAGAGAAGAGGAAGACTCAAATGAGGAAGATGGAGACATAGTGGAGGTTTACCTTCTCTTCTGCAACAATATCCTCTCCCTCTTTGAGGAAGTTGTAAAGAAGTTGGAGAGTAATGCAACCACCTGTGTTGAGTTATATTCCATCATGGATGACTTCAAGGAAAAACTCACACAGAGACGAGATGACCAGTTCTACGGCTACTTAACTAAATTGAAGCTGCAGAAGCTCCTTCCACCTGATGCGAACAGGGCATACACAGATTTCACTGCGTTTCTTAACACAGCAATTGGATATGTTGAGAAATGGTTCAACTTTTCAGAAGACAACTGGCTGTTCTCACTGCAACCTCTCTCTCTGCACCATGACACCTTGACCTTCACTGACATTGAGAAGGTGGCTACTAAGCTCAACCTCATCCATAAAGTGAATATGGATGAGCTTTATGATGAATGTACCGCAGCCAATAACATCCAGAAGAGGCTCAGAGGAGATTCTGAGGATGAATGGAAGTCCCAAGGTGTTGCTGGCAGGTGGATGGCTATTTTTAAAGAATCTGACCTGCCCAACATGCTGTCTATCATCAGCCACATACTGAGCATCCCAGCATCCACTGGATATGTGGAAAGGATTTTCTCCAGAATGACCAACAAGTGGAGTGACAGCAGGAACAGGTGCTCAGTGGAGCTCATGAGGAGTGAGCTCCTGATCACTCTCAACTTTGAGCAGTCCTGTTCAGAGTTTCACAGCACTGCTTTGAAAGACAAAGAGCTACTCAGTGCTGCAAGGAGTGACAAGAAGTACACTTGGAAAAAGAAGTAACAGCTATAGGAAGAGAGGGAAAGCTGATAACTGTTGACTGTCTACTACACACCAAAGAGGACATGCTGTTTACTGTTTTACTCTGGTCTACACCAAATATGACATAATGCTATTTACTGTTTTACTCTGGGAGAGGAGGAGATATACTTTCAGATGAACCCATGACTTTTTGGCCAAGAGGGTTGAAGGAGGAGGAAGGGGGAATGTTTTGCACTTTATTTTTGTATTAAGCTTTTAATTTGGGTTTTAAAAAGTGTTTAATTGTATTGTTGTCCTCATTCAGTAGCCAAAGTGTCTCCAGGCAGGTATTGTTGTCCTCATTCAGCTATTAAGTGTCTCCAGGCAGGTTATAGTTGTTGTATGTAACAGCACTTGAATGTTCATTGCTAATAAAGCAATTTAAACTTGAAGTAGCCTATAGCTTTATTGACTACCCCTTGTGACCCACCCCCCACGCGGCTTTGCCGCGTGGACGTATAAGTGTCCCTTATTTCAAGATCTCAAAGGTGGGAACCCTAGGTAAATCCCTGGGTTTGCAGCGTCACAGGAGATGAATACAAAGCAAACTGCACGGTATGTCGGCGTGTGTTTTCTGTGGCACATGGAGGACTGTCTGACATCAAACAGCATTCTTCAGGGGAGCAACATGTAAGATATGTACGATCACAGAAGACCCATCAAGAAGTGTCACAATTCTTCATGACTCAAACTACCCCTGAAATCGATTCGGTATGTGTATATTTGTGTTATTTCAAGATGTCAGTATAGTATTTCTATTTTCCTGCCCAGTGCCCAATAGTCAATGGCTGCTGGGCATATAGCCTAGACTATTTCAATAGACTATTATGGTTGATAGTTTATTCATGTTGAGTTTTTTATGTCTAATAAATAAACATGTATTTAATATAAATGAATCAATATAATTAAATATTGTGCCCATTTAAAGAACATTTACAGTTAATAAATACACAACATATACATAAATAAATACAAAGAAAAACACATATACACAATACATAATAGTATACAGATATAAAAGTCATACTGTTTAATTTCATTAACAATTTGTCATCCCACTCCTCCCCTAGGTTACTGCAGCGGAGGTGACCCAGGTATACCACACAGTAAAACATAATCTCAGCTACAACAGTGCTGACTGTGCACACAAGCTCAATCAAAAGATTCTCCATGATTCCAAAATACTGAAGAAAATGACTTTGGGGAGAACAAAGGCAGAGGCACTGGTGAAAGATGTCCTGGCTCCGAAAGCAGTGGGTGATGTTCTCAAGGACTTAGCAACACCCCTCCCATTTTCCATACAGACGGATGCCTCGAATAAAGGGAACAGGAAGATGTTTCCCCTTGCTGTCCAATACTTCACTCCAAAAGGTGGGGTCACAAACAAAATGCTTGACTTTGTGGAGAATGCAGATGAGTCAGCTGCCGGGATTGTAGCTCTCCTTGAACAATCCCTAGAAAAATGTGGCTTGTCATTGGATCAAGTGACAGCATTTAGTGCAGACAACACAAATGTTAATTATGGAATTCACAACTCTGTTTTCACCAACCTGAAGAAGAAACACAAAGATTTGCTGCAAGGGAACTGCCATGCCCACATAGTGCACAACACAGTGAAGTATGCATTAGACCAGCTCACTGTAGATGTGGAGAATGTTGTGCTGAAAGTATATGGCCACTTCTCCATATCTGCCAAACGAAGAGAATCACTCAAAGAGTTTTGCGACTTTTGTGATGTTCAGTTCCAAGAAATCCTACGACATGTCACAACCAGGTGGCTCTCTCTTAATCCAGCCATCCACCGACTGATGCAAACCTGGACTGCACTGAAGTCTTACTTCAAGAGCATGGGGGCTGATTGTCCTAAACAGATTCAAGCTTTGTTAAAGCTCAGAGAAGAGGAAGACTCAAATGAGGAAGATGGAGACATAGTGGAGGTTTACCTTCTCTTCTGCAACAATATCCTCTCCCTCTTTGAGGAAGTTGTAAAGAAGTTGGAGAGTAATGCAACCACCTGTGTTGAGTTATATTCCATCATGGATGACTTCAAGGAAAAACTCACACAGAGACGAGATGACCAGTTCTACGGCTACTTAACTAAATTGAAGCTGCAGAAGCTCCTTCCACCTGATGCGAACAGGGCATACACAGATTTCACTGCGTTTCTTAACACAGCAATTGGATATGTTGAGAAATGGTTCAACTTTTCAGAAGACAACTGGCTGTTCTCACTGCAACCTCTCTCTCTGCACCATGACACCTTGACCTTCACTGACATTGAGAAGGTGGCTACTAAGCTCAACCTCATCCATAAAGTGAATATGGATGAGCTTTATGATGAATGTACCGCAGCCAATAACATCCAGAAGAGGCTCAGAGGAGATTCTGAGGATGAATGGAAGTCCCAAGGTGTTGCTGGCAGGTGGATGGCTATTTTTAAAGAATCTGACCTGCCCAACATGCTGTCTATCATCAGCCACATACTGAGCATCCCAGCATCCACTGGATATGTGGAAAGGATTTTCTCCAGAATGACCAACAAGTGGAGTGACAGCAGGAACAGGTGCTCAGTGGAGCTCATGAGGAGTGAGCTCCTGATCACTCTCAACTTTGAGCAGTCCTGTTCAGAGTTTCACAGCACTGCTTTGAAAGACAAAGAGCTACTCAGTGCTGCAAGGAGTGACAAGAAGTACACTTGGAAAAAGAAGTAACAGCTATAGGAAGAGAGGGAAAGCTGATAACTGTTGACTGTCTACTACACACCAAAGAGGACATGCTGTTTACTGTTTTACTCTGGTCTACACCAAATATGACATAATGCTATTTACTGTTTTACTCTGGGAGAGGAGGAGATATACTTTCAGATGAACCCATGACTTTTTGGCCAAGAGGGTTGAAGGAGGAGGAAGGGGGAATGTTTTGCACTTTATTTTTGTATTAAGCTTTTAATTTGGGTTTTAAAAAGTGTTTAATTGTATTGTTGTCCTCATTCAGTAGCCAAAGTGTCTCCAGGCAGGTATTGTTGTCCTCATTCAGCTATTAAGTGTCTCCAGGCAGGTTATAGTTGTTGTATGTAACAGCACTTGAATGTTCATTGCTAATAAAGCAATTTAAACTTGAAGTAGCCTATAGCTTTATTGACTACCCCTTGTGACCCACCCCCCACGCGGCTTTGCCGCGTGGACGTATAAGTGTCCCTTATTTCAAGATCTCAAAGGTGGGAACCCTAGGACACACACACACACGGACGGACGGACGGACACACACACGGACGGACGGAGTGCAAAACATAGTCAATCCATTTCCACCGCCTTCTCATAAGGATGGTATCCATGTTTTCTTGTTTACACAGATCAAGAAGGTGTTGGTTGGAGATGGTTTTGGGCCAGAATATCCGTTGGATCACAGCCCATATTCACTCCATACCCCCCCCCCCCCCCCCCAGCTAAATACTCAATTATTTTTTAACCAGTGTCTTGTAATAGCTTTTTTGCTTGCTAAAAGTACAATCTTAAGTAAGTAGGAATCATCCTGATTTAGCGCATCTGGGAGTTGTCAAAGATGGTACAAAGATGTAAATGTATCATCTATTCCAAAACCCAGAATGTTTGAGATAAGTGGTCACTTCCTTCCAAAATGGTTGAATTACAGGACAAGACCAAAACATGTGCATGATCAACCACTGTATCTCCTCATTCTCTCCAACAATATGGGTAATGTCCATGTCACGGGGCAACCCGTGCCCTATAGACACTAGAAGACTGATCATGACAAACACACACTGCACAGCTGCTTCCATTCATTGACGGTCATCAAGCTCCTTGGAGGTGTGGCTACCTATGTGTAGCATCATATACGCTTATCTGTGTTGTTTTGTGATTTATCTGTTGCCTTGAAAATAATACATTCAGAGTCTGTTAAGGAAATGTGTAATTGTATAGTTAGTCTATCTCATGGGTTTTACCTTGTTTGAGTAGATGGTCCAATTACTAATCATTGTGGGTGGGTCTCACCTGGTATATAAGGGAGGCTGTAAATGCTGAGGAGAGATTTTGCTCAGTTGGCTTGAGACAGCAACGAGACAACACCAAGGGAGAGCTGCCAGGGTCTTCAGGGAGGAAGGCATAGCCTGATTTCAGTGTCTTTAGTTCCTGGTTTGTTGTTTTTGTCTTTGTTTGTTAGGTTTTTGAAAGTGTATTAATTGTGGACAGTATTCTTTTTGCCTCAGACCCCGGCTGTGACAATCCGTCATTATGGGTTGTTTTGGAGGTAAATAAATACAACAAAATATCTACATTTTTGGACTTCGTCTATTCTTGGAGCCTTAGCCGCTCGGCAACTCTTACAGTCCACATTGTTGAATGAGCAATGTGCTTAAAAATAGCAGACCTACAAGCTCGTAGCGCGCCACTCGGTGGCGCGCTACGAGCTTGTAGATCTGCTATTTTTCAATAGCTAAAGCACAACATGATGCTGACACCAAAATGGGTTCCCGTTCAGAATGGGTTAATTAAGCCTATCCTAGCTTCCCTATTCTGGGTATAGGTCATAGGCATTCAGAGAAAATAGTGAGTTTGTAGATTGACAATTTTTGGTTAAGATATTCTGAAGAAAAACAGAACCCTGAGGAACCCAGTCAGGTTTAAGTGGTTATATTGAGGATCTGAATGTACAGTATATAATTCAGTGAATCAGCTATGTTACTATCCACAGTTTGTTTGTACCTGGTCAGCAGTATACTGTACATGTGAACTATTGAAGTGATCAAGAGCATGATATTTATATTATGCAGTAACATAGTAAATGATGTGTTGCGTACAGTACAGTACAGTACAGCATACAATAAAGTCAGACTAAAGAGGTCCTTTGTCCACCACTCGACCTTGAGGCTTAATCAGGAGTTGTAGTAGCCACGGGGTAATCTAAGCGGTGGATATTGCTCTTGTCTTCATGTCTTTATGTATGTAAATTGTCTTGTTCTTTGTGTTATGTAAAATGTGTGTATATGTGTTCTGCATACTTGGCTGCTGTGTCGCAAGACACATTTCAGTGTGAACTGACAAAGTACTATATCATATCATAATGTGCTTAAGTGATGTGTTAAGTACAGCATTACAGAACCTCACTCAAACTCCCATCTTCCAAAATGCCATCAAGCACCACCAGTTTTATTTGTTTAAAGAAACTGTGAGTTATGGTTTATGGCTACACTCAAATCTTGTGTGGTTTAGGATAGGGTACATTTCATCAGATTTTATTAGGGATGTGCCGGTATACAAATGATCTAGATCATGAATCATGATCTAGATCAAGGTGTCCCGCTGCTATGCAGTGTCGGTGCCTAATCAACGTGTCGGGTGTTATTTATCAACGCCGACGACTGGCCGACGGCCGTCAGGCGTCAATTATCCCTCGCATAACGTTTTTTAGAAGGTCAAAAAGCAGATTGGACACTTGGATGCACCACCATCTTTATTGTATTTTTGACATCGTTGCAATTAATTACCTCTCTCCATCCGGAGAGGTACGACAAAGGTCATATAATGTTTTGGATTGATTAAGTGATACTGCTACAATCATGGTGGAGCCACAACACCATTTCATAATGGATGCAATGTCAACATGTACAATCACTGCATGACCAACCCACGTCACCGTGGCCTACAAATGAAATGCTCTCTATTAGACATGTCCTTTGTCCCATGTCCTTTACCTCAGCAAATACAATAACCCATTCTGACCTGAGATCAGATTCATACGAGGTTTCCGCCGGACACACACTGGTCTGATGAACCCATTCTGACCTGAGATCAGATTCTAAAAATGTCAGTCGCTCTTTGATTTTTCAAAAATAGCAGACCTACAAGCTCGTATCGCGCCACTCGGTGGCGCGATATGAGCTTGTAGATCTGCTATTTTTAAATAGCTAAAGCATAACATGATGCTGACACCAAAATGGGTGCCCGGTCAGAATGGGATAATATTGAAAGAATTCTTTGCCACTGCATATATTTAATAATTTGCATGCAAGTGTGCACATTATTTATCCAGGGAAGGTTCAATACAAGAGTGCTTTTGTGTGCTTATTTTCAACAATTTCCCTGCTATAAACTCATGCTGTTATTCCAATGTTTACTTTGGAATTGCCAGTTCATGTATTGTCCAATGAGACTGAGTCTCAACAACACATCCTCAACCATAGTTGTTGAGACAAAAAAGGAAAATGTCTTATTCATACAGATTTTCTCGTGTGCGTGTGCAGCATTTGAACGGGTAACCTTCTAATACACTGGCTCGTATTGAAAGTTGAAACCTTTGGAGAAAATACATAATATTATAGTTGTACCTGTACATCTCTCAGAGGAAGCGGTAACTTTCAGTGTGTTTTTGAAGGACAGCGCTGCCTGACAGCACATTAACAAAGACCATTAGTGGACGGGCCCACTGTGCCTCCCCTTCCCTCCTGAAGGACACAGGCCTGTCTCCTATTTTTTACCCACTAAATGGGTGGCATTTGAACTGAAAATTGTATGCTGAATTTAAGAGGCACTTTGGAATATAAATGGAGGCTACTATCGGCAGTGAATGACAGCCTTGCTCTTCAAGTAGAATATACAAAAACATTTTTTAAGTTTTAGTCTTTGTTTTCAGTAAAGCACTAAAAGCCTGTTACTGTTAGTAAGTGACAGTAAAAGGTAAAAGGAGTGCAACAGTGAAGTGAGATCTCTGTGTAGGCCCAATTATGCACTTATTATGGATTTAATTGGAACCATGTGTATGTGTAAATCAGCCATTAGATTGGTTCCTACTAGAACTAGAGATAGTCACTTCTAATGCCATGAAAAAGCTATTATGGATTTGGCATAAACTTGCTGTCACGGGGCAACCCGTGCCCTATATACAAAGACACTTGAAACTGCTTTCTATAACATGCAAGGACTAATGTTTTAAACTTGTGAAAACTGTGTGTTCACTGATTGTTTGCTAATTGTCTCTCCTGCACTGCTGGTGGCATTGCCCTTGATTTAGGAAGGGGCCAAGTGCTATGCAGGGGAGGGGGGTTACTTCTTATGCTAGTATTTGTCATTGAGTGTTCATGCTTATTTATATTTGTTTAATGGTAACACATCTTTAGTATGTTTAGGTTACTTTTATACAAGGGATTATTTATGGCAGTATTTATTTATAAGTATTTATTGAAGAAAGGTTGCTAATTGCTCTGTGTCCTGTGGTAGGATCCACCCCTATTTAAGGGAGGCTGCAGGGACAAGTTAGTTAGTTGGTTGTGGGCTTTAACACGGGTAACAGTCCTGAGGGAGAGCTACAGGGCCTTGTGGGATCAAGGTTTAACCTGAAGAGAGTTCTCATCCTATTTGGTCTTGTTCAATTGTGTTTGCCTAAGTATTTGTTTTGTTGGTCTATTGTTGGCCAGTATTTAGTTTTTTGTATGTGAATTGCACTGAAGAAAACTGTCTGGAGGTTGGTGGAGGAGTTTGGGTAAAATAAAAGCCCTTAACGAACATTTCTGACTGTTCTTGGAGCCTTGGCCGTTCGGGCAACTTCACACTTGCTATTTATATTTATGGTAAGATTCATTCAGTTTGGCTTTTAAATGCAAGTTTTTCTATCCACAATTAATCTTAACAAGACAGCTGACCTTTTAAAGTGGGCTATTCCAAATGACGACATTTAAGGTCTTTAACATAGCCTAATCTTCAGTGCAATCCTAAAAAAGAAAGAAAAAAGGCATCCAATTTAAAATGACTGACCTGCTATAACTTTGTGATATCTGTAATGTTGTTGCAAACTAGATGCAGCTTAATTTCTTTATATATGCAAGCCTGCAGTCGTAGGTCAAAACATAAATTATTAAATAAAACTGACAGCTTGAAGTGGTCCAGCATACCGGTATCATTTCTAAAAAATCAAGAGTCCATAGAGAGCTAGCGAAGAAGCCAGGATAGTTTCTGCATGCATTTATTATTTATTTATTATCAAAAAATATGCAGACTAATTCCAATACAAGACAATCCAACTGCCATACTTTGCTGTTAGTGTTTATCCCATTCTGACCTGAGATCAGATTCATACGAGGTTTCCACTGGACACACACCGGTCTGATTAACCCATTCTGACCTGAGATCAGATTCTAAAAAATGTCAAGTCGTTCTTCGATTTTTCAAAAAATAGCAGACCTACAAGCTCGTATCGCGCCACTCGGTGGCGCGATATGAGCTTGTAGATCTGCTATTTTTAAATAGCTAAAGCATAACATGATGCTGACACCAAAATGGGTGCCCGTTCAGAATGGGTTATACATTTATGATAGACCATGTCATGTTACAATATTATATTATCGTGTTGCTGCGTAGCAAAACACTCATTCTGTCCAACAAATTATAAATCAAGTTAATTTAAGAAGGAACAACCTTCTGGCGTCTTAATTCATGACCTTCACAGTAATAAGTTAATTTTACATCTCATTGAGAGTTCTCTTTTAGAGCTGCTCGGCTCCCCCACAGACAGCTGTCATGGAAAAGCTGGGATCTTCATAGCAGGGTTTAATCTGTCTGACCTTCTGGCATATGAGGAAATAGATTACCTAGCGCACCTCTGGAGCCGGTGCTCCTAACTACCTGAACCACCTTATGCATATCAAGAAGGGACATCGGAATATGCTGCTCATTAGCAGATTCATGTCAGTTCTGTTACTGGTGTTTTGTATTTCATTGACATGCAGCATGACATACAACTGCTGCAGAGGTTTTTTGCATCCGATTTTGAGAAGAGTTTTGATGCTAATAGGGCTCTCCAATTAATTTAACTAATACCTGTTACCTGACACATCCCTAAGGAATTCTGTTTGACTAATTAGTATTCCCCGCTGTGTTACAGACAGCTTCCACAAACACGTATGAATAAATAAAACTCGTGATAGCTTATTCCCGATCGATCTATTGTGAATTGTCATTATAACTAGAGGTTCGGGCAGCTTCGATGCCCTCACATGTAGAGATGGTGCCGCGTTGCGGCCCTCACTGATTGTGACAGTGTGACCCCACCCTGTCACTGTCTGTTTGCTCATTTACGTCCCTTTCAGTAGCACGCACTGTTTAGGTAGAGTATGGACAAACTATAAGCAAGCAGCAAACAGATCACACACCGCTCTCATCATGTTTCTGCAATATGGGTCCTGTCACTTTAAATAGGGACAGCTCAGCTGAACACTAATCGGGCCAATTTGGGCCAAACCAACTCCTGTCTAGGGATGGGGAGGATTACTTAATTGTCGCCGAGGGACATTGGTTTCTAAAAGGACGTTGGAAAAGGACTTTGGAAAACTAAAGACTTTGTGAAAGAAAAGAGCTACAAGCTCAAAGGAACTGAAATATATATATATATATATATATGTATATATATATATATATATATATATATATATATATATATAACTGTGTTTTGAGCAACTGTAACATGTTGTGGCTCATGTTGACCCCTTTTTCATTTGGTCCTGTGTTGTGGGAGGAGCCAGGGGGTATATAGCTCTGAGAAAGGGCATTGTCAGTCACCAGTCACTCAGTCTGATGATGCCTGGAGCTGGTCAAGGATGTGTCTGTCGCTGAGCTGTGTCTGTATCTCCTTTGTTTTTGTCACATAATCTGCACTTGGGGAAAATAAACATTGTTAACCCATTCTGAACGGGCACCCATTTTGGTGTCAGCATCATGTTATGCTTTAGCTATTGAAAAATAGCAGACCTACAAGCTCAAGGTCTGCTATTTTTTTTTTTAATCGAAGAACGACTGACATTTTTAGAATCTGATCTCAGGTCAGAATGGGTTAATCAGACCAGTGTGTGTCCAGTGGAAACCTCGTATGAATCTGATCTCAGGTCCTTGTGTTCATATTGACCTGGCCTGAGAGCGGGGTGTGACACTGATCCATATCTGGAGATCTCTATCGGTCAGTGCTTGTCCCTTATATGGGCATATACTGTACGTATGGAGATGTGTGTATCTGTTGGTCCTTGTCCATTTTATGGCCATACTGTACATACAAACACAGTCCATATTTGGCCGTGCCCACATGTCCCTATAGTGCCCAGTTGGTTTTGGTGTCCTCGCGATTCGCTGTGTGTGTGTGTGCGTGTGTGTGTGTGCGCGTGCACGAATATGTAAAATGTGATGTATTTTGCATCACAGCACTTCAGGTGAAATGTTGCGCTGTTGTTGTTAACATACTATCAGACAAATGAAAACTGTACGGTAAATATGAAATTTGAAAGCATGAAATGCAAGAAATGTATTGCGTTGGATTTAATATGCGATGCATTGTGCATACTAGTGAGGAAGCAGTTCCAGAGACACGGATAAACGCCATGCTCTTTCTCTATTAGTGTGGCTCAATAGGGGGGGGGGGGGCATATTATACACTTTCAGATAGCAAGACATAATATTAATGCTCATTAAAAGATGAAAGAAAGGAAGGCAAATTCTGAGAATAAATACCTGGTAATGTCTTGACTTTCTCCTTCAGGCCAAGTATATGCCTCCAAATCAACCTCAGGAAAGCTGTGGATGGATGTCGTATTATTCCTCCGTGAATTGAATTGCTAGATTGGAAGATTCAGCGTATAGAATAATGAGAAGTGATGCTTTGGTGGGGAACGAGGGGCCCGTGGGCACGGTGATCGCTCTAAAAAGTTCAGGGCAGCCTCAAGATTGGATGAGGCAAGCATACAAATCAAATTTGTCTGGCCCTTTCCCTTCGACCGACCATGGCCTTATGTGTATTCGTATTGCAATGCTGACCTCGGCATGGCTGAAGAAACACAAAGTGACTCTGCTATATCTCATTCACCCCATGATTTCGAATACCGAGGGGATTTACTGTTAATTACTGCAGTTCCATTCCTCTTAAAATTCGGCGCTGGTCCTTTTTCTCGAGGGGGTCGATGTTACTCCTCTGGCTATTCTTTTTTTTACCATGAAACTGAGAGAAAGAAAAAAAACAGGGAAAAAAACACAACATGAAATTTCCCTGACCTGTGGAGAGCTGTGGTGTTTTGTTACAAGCCTTTCTCTGTGGTCACAAATGTACTTTTCACTTTATTTTGACTGCGGGGAAGCTTGCTCGTTCCTCTTTCATTTCCACACACACGGTTGACAACCCCCTCAGAGGGACTGTGAGGACAGAGGTGAACATGTCCATGCAAAATGAAATGCTTTCTCTCTCCCGAGGGAGGTCCCCTGCTCTATGCGACCCGCCACTCAAGGACAGAATAACCCTGGGGAGAACATGGATTTGGGATGCACTCGTATTAAAAAATGGGAGCGTTTGACTGCAAAGGGATAAGTCTGCACACCAGGACCCACCGAGACCTGTTAACAATACATGTTGTCACTATAGTAACCAATCTATCCATCTGTCTTTGTGTGTAATGGGGTGACAGATTAGATCGCTAATCCGTGATCATTGATAGCGGGGATGAGGCCTAATCCGGGGGAGAAAGTGATTGGTGCATCCTATGCACACATTTTGCCTGGCACGGCGCCCGGAATCTGGCGTCTGACAATCAGTGTCAGACTGCACAAAAAGAAGACACCGACCGTAGAACTCAATGAGGTTCCTAAGTGATTGAGATCATTGCTCCTGGTGAGGCACACGGTAATAGGTTTTCCCCCGGAACACATCAGGCACATTCATAGAGAGACTTTGATCCTCTTCTTTTCTCAAAGAGGCCTTGAGGTTGTTTTTGAGTTAAGTAATAATCATTATGGCATGCAGATGTCAGTGTAGGGCCTACAGATGTTGATGATGGAGTGAAGGATGCTATTTTGTGGCACATCACAGTGATTATGTAATCACATTATATTGTTATGTAATGACATCAGTGTTGTGTTGCCCATCTTTATTTCAAAATGCAGTACATTGTATCCATTTGGGAAGATCATTTTCTGAATGTCAAAATACAATATGCCTGTATAGGTCTGTATCATTTGGCCACCATCCTTTAACCCATTCTGAACGGGCACCCATTTTGGTGTCGGCATCGTGTTATGCTTTAGCTATTGAAAAATAGCAGATCTACAAGCTCATATCGCGCCACCGAGTGGCGCGATACGAGCTTGTAGGTCTGCTATTTTTGAAAAATCGAAGAGCGACTGACATTTTTTGAATCTGATCTCAGGTCAGAATGGGTTCATCAGACCAGTGTGTGTCCGGCGGAAACCTCGTATGAATCTGATCTCAGGTCAGAATGGGTCAAAGAAGCGTATCTTGTACTAGTACTGCAAGAACAGGCATAACCTTCAACTAAAAGTAACCTTCAACTTGCTCCCCATTTGCCTCTTGACTTATACAGTATAACACTGAAGCAACTCAATCAGACATTCTGGGTAGAAATGTGCCAGTGCAGTTGGACAAGTTACAGCACACATTACTATAGCAGCTCTCTAAACGCATGCTGTGATTCCTGATACCACTCTTTGAGGGTTTTTTCCTTATTAGCGTCAGCCCTTCTTCATTGCCTGAGGCCAAATCTATCTTTAATTGAACCTGTGCAATGCTTTTAATAGGACACCTTTTCCTCATCATATAACGTGATTCACAATTTAATAGATATTTTTGAACTCTTTCACCGGTGCATGAAGGCACTTTAAAAACTATCTTGTCTGTCTGGCTGACGCTGTCTGGCTGTGTGTGCACGTGAGGGCATAATCACACTCTGGTAAAGGGTATAAAATCCTTTAAAAATAAAGTGTTATGGAAGTTTTTTTATGGTTTAACCCATTCTGACCTGAGATCAGATTCATACGAGGTTTTCCACTGGACACACACTGGTCTGATGAACCCATTCTGACCTGAGATCAGATTCTAAAAATGTCAGTCGTTCTTCGATTTTTCAAAAAATAGCAGACCTACAAGCTCGTATCGCGCCACTCGGTGGCGCGATATGAGCTTGTAGATCTGCTATTTTTCAATAGCTAAAGCATAACATGATGCTGAAACCAAAATGGGTGCCCGTTCAGAATGGTTTAATGAGGACAAATTCTAATGCCATGGTATTTCATCGACATCGTTTGTAGCTATGAATCTTTGAGAGAAAGTAATAGGAGTTTAGCTTTTAAACAATTCTTTTCAGTACTACAAAGAGAACAATTCACCATTCCAGTCCAAGAAATGACATGCACATCCAACACATTCCAACAGATGCTGGACAAACCTGCATTTTAATCATTATTGGTATGGTTTTGTATGTACTTACCAGTAAGACGCCTGAGGGTGAGATGCGAGGGTGAGATGCGAGGGTGAGGTCACGTGCACTGGCCATATATGGAGCGTGTCTTGAGTGTACAGGGTGCGATGAGGTCAGATCAACACATGGAATGTCAGAACAGATCAGCTCCATATATGGAGATCTAAGGGTGGCTTGAGTGTACAGGGTTTGATGAGGGCCCAGGTAGGGCCAGGCCTGTTGAGAACTCTAGTTGTCGCTGGCTGCTGGGTGCGGCTGCACTAATAACTTTGGGGCAGGCCCGTCTAGAGTTTAAATGGACAGGCATCAGTCAAAATGGAGACATCGAAGAGGAAGGATGGATGGGGAAGGATCAACATATGGAATGTCAGAACAGGTTCTGGCATAATTTATATCCATAACTAATATTGATGACCTCAGGGATGTCCATATATGGGCTTAATTGCGACATTCTTAAATTGTTCTCATTGGTTGAGGTTGATGGTGGCCCCATGTGTTTTATATGTTTTATATGTCATATTATTATGGATTATTTTGTGATACAGGTGTCCCCTAATTCACTATGATGGCTGTGAGACCTATGTGCATACCATATAATGTATGCACATTCATAAGCAAGTTCTGATTACGCTTCAGCTTGAATGTTGTGTGATGAGATACTTACACTTTGTCAGGACCACACCCCCATGCCCTCATTCCAGAGATCATCATCTCCAACCTACTAACTCTACACACCTGCTCCTCATTAGTCCACACCCATATAATCACCCCCTCTGCCGCTCCACTTCAGTCAGTAAAGCGGAAGCTTAGAGGGGACAGAGCTTTTTCAATCGCTGCCCCCAAGCTCTGGAACGACCTTCCCCTGCATCTTAGGCAGGCCCCCTCTCTGGCCATTTTTAAAACCTCACTGAAAACGCACTTTTATTCTTTGGCTTTTAACACAGCATGAGACCTCTGTTCCTGAACTTGCTTCCCCCCCCCCCTCCTTTTCTTGTTTTGTGTGTTGTCTTTGTATTCTGTGTTTTTAGTCTATGTGTTTACTTACTGTTTTACCTATGTACTGTACAGCACTTTGTGGCAGCTATGGTTGTTTTAAATGTGTTATATAAATAAAGTTGAGTTGAGTTGAGTTGAGTTGAGTTGAGTATTGTTTGCCTGCACTAGACACTAGCCACTCTACACGGTCCCATCCGTTTATACTAGCTTATGTCAGTGTTTGTTGCTTAACTTGCTTTCTAACTTTGCCTTTGACTACGAGTTTTGCCTATTCCCTTGTACCTTTGCCTGGATATATTAAACATCCTTGAAACCTGCGCCTGCATCCAAGAATGTCATTACACACTTTTAATGTGAAAATAGTACTTATTTTATAATTTGGCATTCTCATAAACAATAAATGTTTGAACATAAGTGTTTGAATGGCAAAAGAAAAAAATGCCCCGTTCCTTAACATTTAATCACAAATTGAGTAGTATATTTTCGTCAGGCATGGAAGAGGTGGAAATGAATGCTTATGATCAGCAAATGAGTTTTGACTTGAAAAGGCACATGCACTCGAATGGAATGGAATGGCTGGAATCAGTGCTGCCTGCAGTCTATTCTTCAGACACAAAAGCAATTTGACCTAAGCAAGCAGCTAATGAATAATTGCATTGTGGCCTCTTCGGAGGCTATATCCCAACAACGCGAGTGCAATTTATATACTGGTGGAATTCAGGACTGGGGGGGGGGGGGGGGGGGGGGGGCAGAGCAAATCGATGAGAAGGGAAAGTGTAATGATAGAAGTCTGATAAACTGTAACATTGGGCACCGCCTGCCTCAATCCATCTAGCCTGCACGTGACCCTGGCACATTAATTGAAAAGGTCCGTCTCCATTTTGTCAAAGGGCCACAGTGCTTTGTCCTCTCACGGTCTCACCTTAGCTCCAGTCACTTTGTACTGTACCCGTTATTAATGGTGCCACGTACAGTGGAAGAGGCTTGTAATAGTAGGCCCATACATTACATGCCACTGTTCCTGATTGTGGAGTGATGTGTGTGCGTGAGTGCGTGAGTGCGTGCGTGCGTTGTCCATATGTTTATATCTGTGTTATGTATCCAGGCAACTCTGACCGATGATTTCTTTTCAGGCAGAGAGCAGTTTCAATTCATCCACTAACGTCACCAGAGCTGTCGACTGCAGTGCGAGGCGATATGACAGCAGGAGGAACAATTTAACCCATTCTGACCTGAGATCAGATTCATACAAGGTTTCCACTGGACACACATTGGTTTGATTGACCCATTCTGACCTGAGATCAGATTCTAAAAATGTCTGTTTGAAAATGACAGTTTTCTGAAAAAGCTATGTTTCTCTGTCAGTCGTTCTTCGATTTTTTCAAAAATAGCAGACCTACAAGCTCATATCGTGCCACTCGGTGGCGCGATATGAGCTTGTAGATCTGCTATTTTTAAATAGCTAAGCATAACATGATGCTGACACCAAAATGGGTGCTCCGGTCAGAATGGGTTAAGATGGATCAGAAACAGAGTATATATCATGCCTGCAGAAGACATATCAATACTTGTGTTACGTATTCAGTAGGCTATGCTGCATGTATATGTAAACGTACTATATGTATACTTACAACAAAAAAATATATACAGTGCTGATGGATCACTGCAATTGTACAGTTTGACACCACTGCTTCTCTCCTTTTTCCGGGACGACTCCTGCGCGCACACTGCACGAGAGAATCTCCAGTGGTGAAGTCATGCGTGCACCTGATGAAGTGTGCTCATATATGGCAGTTCAGAGCCCCTCACTGGGGGGGGGGGGGGGGGGGGTGGGTGGGTGGAGGGAGGGAGGGGGGGGGCTCCCTGCACTGAACATGCGCCCATGCAGAGACACACACGGAGGCGATGGCTGATAGGAGAGAGGCCGCGGCAGGTAGGAGGACATGGAGAGTGGGACCCTCCCTTTGTGGACCCTCCCTGATAGGAGAGAGGCCGCGGCGGGTAGGAGGACATGGAGAGTGGACCCTCCCTGATAGGAGAGGAGGGCCGCGGCGGGTAGGAGGACATGGAGACTGGGACCCTCCCTTTGTGGGACCCTCCCTGATAGGAAGAGAGGCCGCGGCGGGTAGGAGGACATGGAGACTGGGACCCTCCCTGATAGGAGAGAGGCCGCGGCGGGTAGGAGGACATGGAGAGTGGGACCCTCCCTGATAGGAGAGAGGCCGCGGCGGGTAGGAGGACATGGAGAGTGGGACCCTCCCTGATAGGAGAGAGGCCGCGGCGGGTAGGAGGACATGGAGAGGGGGACCCTCCCTGATAGGAGAGAGGCCGCGGCGGGTAGGAGGACATGGAGAGTGGGACCCTCCCTGATAGGAGAGAGGCCGCGGCGGGTAGGAGGACATGGAGAGTGGGACCCTCCCTTTCAGTTTCAGGGTGACAATTAAGGCTCTTCTTCTCCACACCGTCACATCTTCTCTAATGAGGTGATAAAGTGAATGAATGAGGCGTGAAAGGAAAGGGAAAGGGAACATGATGCTGCCGAAGCCAGCGTGTTCCCATGACGCCGCGTCCCCATTACTATAGCCATCCTCGCCATAATCCCCAGGCCTAACACCCCCCCCCCACACACACACACACACACCCCCCCACACACACACCCCTGGCCAGTCCGAGGACAGTGGGAGAAAAGCGCACAGAATGAGGCAATTTCGGCAATGTGTCTGCAACACATTTATCAACTGTTTGTGACATCCACGCGGCCCACATTGTGATGTGTGCCTGTTCTAGGACGCCTCTGGATGAAACGGCGGGGAGGACGAACGTGCATGCCGGCGTGCTGTTGATCTGAGTCATGATGAGTGATTACAAGTCGCAGTAACCCTGAATAGCTCACTATGATAATGGATGTGGTTTGGTTGAAAACCAACTGGCTATATAAAGCATTGCATTGTGTTCATCCCCGCAGCCCCACTCTAATACCAGTTAGCTCTAATACCAGTTTATACAATGTAAGAAAATGAATTCACTCTCCTTTTTGTCTGCGAATAATATGAGGAAACAAAAGAGACCCATTCACTTTAACCCATTCTAGACGGGAACCCCTTTTGGTGTTTAAACTATGCATTATATTATACTTTAGCTATTGAAAAATAGCAGATCTACAAGTTCATAGCGCGCCACCGAGTGGCGCGCTATGAGCTAGGTCTGCTATTTTTGAAAAATCGTGAAAATGTACCTGAATATATATATTGTTACAGAGCGAGTTTTAAACTCAAATCTTTGCTTCTGAGGGGTTCCTAGCTGGAACAACATATTTTCAGATGGGGGTCGGTGGCCAAACACAGATAATTTTTGGGGTCCTTGACATGAAATATTGAGCACCACTGATACAGAAACATGAGGTATTTCAGAAAGATATATTAAATTCCTGACGTCAGGCCAAAATGGGTTAACTATTCAGCTATGTGAATGTTTCTATATCGGCCTATTCTTTGTCATGCAAAGGAACGTAATCAAGGTCTCTCCTCAGAGTTGCATACAGTGCAATCATTCTCAGAGACACCGGCAGAGCTGCGCACCTGGCGGGTGGATTTATTAGATGAAATTTCATTCAGACAGGTTATTTTAGGAAACACACTGAGACAAGATTAGTTCTCTCAAAGGAGGAGAAAAAGGAAATGTAACTTAATGTTGTTTTGAAAGTATTTGTAACGCATTTGCGATACTATTGTTAATCTGATCTGACGATAGTCAATTAATCCTTAACCCATTCTGAACGGGGCACCCATTTTGGTGTCAGCATCATGTTATGCTTTAGCTATTTGAAAAATAGCAGATCTACAAGCTCATATCACGCCACCGAGTGGCGCGATACGAGCTTGTAGGTCTGCTATTTTTGAAAAATCTAAGAGCGACTGACATTTTTAGAATCTGATCTCAGGTCAGAATAGGTTCATCAGACCAGTGTGTGTCCGGCGGAAACCTTGTATGAATCTGATCTCAGGTCAGAATAGGTTCATCAGACCAGTGTGTGTCCGGCGGAAACCTCGTATGAATCTGATCTCAGGTCAGAATGGGTTAAAACTCAAGCATACCATTATTGTCAATGCAAAACAAATGTGTTTTTGCCTCCCATCCCAGCGGCATGCAGCGTATGTAGTAGGGGTGTAACGATATAGTAACTGTATCGATTTTAATTAAAGAAATCGAAGTATATCGATGTGTAAACAACAAATATCATATCATATCGTTTCACTTTGTATCGTGTCATTTTGCAATTGAAATAATCGGTGTCGAATCGTTTTGCAATCGTTTTGTAAACAAATGTAATCAATACTAAGTACTTGTATTTAGCAACTTTAAGAAGAAAAAAAGAAAAACATGGGTTTAATTTATACTTTTCCATTCCATATAGCTACACTTGGCCTCGAGGGAGTGTGCATGCAACGTTTCACGCAGATCGGTGCAGTTATAGGTAAAAACATAATAAAAGCTGCCTCATGGTGGCGCTATAACAGGTCGTTCTGGAAAATGTGGGGCAGAGGTTCATCGTTGGCATCCAGGGAGTGTGTGTGCAAAGTTTGGCATTGACTGGGGAGATTAGCTGGTAACGGACGGATGGACGGATGGACACACAGACAGACACACACACGGACGGAGTGCAAAACAAACTCTCTCCCCATGCCTTCGGCCTGGTGGAGACAATAATGGAAGCAGGAACAGTTGTCGCTTGTTATCTATGACTATTAACTAGTACACAATGTAATGAAATAAGTTAAGGGATTTGGCGCTTTAGTAGATAATGCCGGATAGGCTTCTGATTTAGTTTCAATGTCATTAACCCATTCTGAATGGGCACCCATTTTGGTGTTAGCATCATGTTATGCTTTAGCTATTTAAAAATAGCAGATCTACAAGCTCATATCGCGCCACCGAGTGGCGCGATACGAGCTTGTAGGTCTGCTATTTTTGAAAAATCGAAGAATGACTGACATTTTTTTAGAATCTGATCTCAGGTCAGAATGGGTTAATCAGACCAGTGTGTGTCCAGTGGAAAACCTCGTATGAATCTGATCTCAGGTCAGAATGGTTTAATAATGTCTGAGGTTTCCGTTTTATTGGACAGTCAGATTAGTTTGCTCTCCAGAAATAATGAGTCTATGACTCTCCACTAACACGCTAATCTGCCAAAATAAACAAGCAGCGAAGCGCAGTGTTTCACATCCCAGAGAGCAGATCGGTGGATTGTCTGTAGACCACGAACCGTATCCTTGTGCTGCCGCAGGGGGACTGCAGCAGGGGCTTAGACGTATTAGCTAACCCATTCTGACCTGAGATCAGATTCTAAAAATGTCTATTACATCCTGACAGTTTCATTATTAACCCATTCTGACCTGAGATCAGATTCTAAAAGTGTCTTTGATTTTTCAAAAATAGCAGACCTACAAGCTCGTATCGCGCCACTCGGTGGCGCGATATGAGCTTGTAGATCTGCTATTTTTCAATAGCTAAAGCATAACATGATGCTGACACCAAAATGGGAGCCCGGTCAGAATGGTCTAAATCCTCCAACTCATGCAAACAAACCACAGATCTGAGACACTCTCAAACACAAACATCAAGTTTATAGTTTGTTTCCCTTCTGAGTTTACAAAATACAGGGCTTTCGAAAGACAAATGGGCACCTGCGGTGTGTGCGGAATGGCTATTTACATTTTTAAATGGCTATTTACATTTGTTTGTAATGATACGAAACAAAACGTTACGTTCAGGCTAGAGATAACAGGGAATACTAGCACCTGTCTGGAAGCTATAGGACAGCAGGAGAGAGCTCAATTGGCATTCTTGCTTGAGTTGCATCTGAGAAGGCTGGCCCTCATAAATAATATGATAACAGTGTGTTTCCACAGACGCTGCCGAGGTTAGCAGCGTGGCAAGGCAGGAATAAAAGTGGCACACTATGAGTGTGACCCGAGGTGAGTGGCGAGGGGTCGCCAGCCGTGGGTGCATCCAGAGGTGATTGCATTTTCCCCACAGCAGTCGGACAGACGCCTGGGAGGACGAAGAGCGTTGACAAGTTTAATCAAGCTGTGTCAAGGCTGACAAGTGCAAGAAGGGGGTGTACAAAATGGCTAGCGAGTGTCCCGTATCTATGCAGAAAGCACAGGGCCGGAACACAGTGATCATTTACCTGGGGATAGGGGCTCTGTGTGAGGCGTGGTCCTACTTTAAAGAGAGGGATCTTAAAGCTCTTGTTCTGGCCATATTCTTAAAAGAACATTTTCAATCCGCTCCTACCGAGGCAATGAACGAGAGCAGAAACATTATACATTTAACACTGACAAGACATGTGGTGCATTAACGGGAAAGTACATTAATAATGACTGAAGAATATTCTTGCTGTCACGACTTTGGAAATGGAGCAATCTGAAGAGTACAAATGAAGACGGAGGCAATTGGAGATACGTGGTGGCGTTATCTGCTTGTTTTCTCAGGGAACAACCTGTACTGAACAGCATATTTTGTCATTTTTATGTTTATGCACAAGTCAAACCTCTGCTGTTTGGCATTTTATCTCCAAGATCCTCATGAGTATGACATGGATGTCAAAAACTATCATCCCGGAGACATCTGGGATGCTGTCTGTCTCTGTCTCTCTCTCCCCCTCTCCTCTTTCTGCCTATCAATGTCAATGTCTCTCTCCCCTCTTTGCTTCTCTTCTTGTTCTGATTCCCATGCTCTCATTGTGTCTGCCCCTCCCCCTCTCTCTCCCTCCCATATGTTTATCCCATTCTGACCTGAGATCAGATTCATACGAGGTTTCCGCTGTACACACACTGGTCTGATTAAACCCATTCTGACCTGAGATCAGATTAAAAAAATGTCAGTCGTTCTTCGATTTTTCAAAAGTAGCAGACCTACAAGCTCGTATCGCGCCACTCGGTGGCGCGATATGAGCTTGTAGATCTGCTATTTTTCAATAGATAAAGCATAACATGATGCTAACACCAAAATGGGTGCCCGTTCAGAATGGGTTAAATTAGCACTGCACATTTCAATCAAAGGATGCACGTTTGGGTCCATATGGCCTAATATGCCAGACGTTTATTAATCCTGCATCAGGGAATTTCAGTTTCAGCTTCATCAGCCAGTTGATGGCTGTTCTGATGGTCATGGTGATGGTCGGGTGGAGCTGTTACCAGACAACCTCTAGTCTCTACTGTGATGCCCCACACACATTATAGACACACAGTATGTGTAGTGGTTAGGGAGCACCTGCCTAATTGTCTCCCTATAGGTGAGCCTGGGTGGGGCACGTCTTGATTGCTCATTGGAGAGCACCTGGGCCCGATCAATGCTCTTTGGCCACTCAGAATAGCCAAATGGCATTAATCACGCCTCCAGGTCTTTAGTTTACTCAAGTTAGGTAATAAGACCTGGTACACGCAAAATACAGCCCCAAGTCTCTACCCACTAAGCTACGGCCGTGGAGCTGTTACCATGATAATGCATATCAAAACAGGGGTCCTTTATTTCCAAAAGGTTAAGAATGGTCTACTCAGTAGACCATTATTAACCTTTTGGAATGCAAGCTGGACCCCCCGGCAGACTCTACTGTATCTGTTCATTTGCAGTTCACGTGCAGTATATCACCTTTAGATAATTGACCATATAACGGCTGAACTTCTATTATGTTGAAAAGTGAGTCATGTACTAACCTACTGTACACATTATATTGTAATGTATAATGTATAATTATGCTCTATTCAGTGGTTCCCAACTGTTTTAGCTCAAGACCCAAAAGAGAAATTAGACGTTTGCCCGGTACTCAAACTAGTGAAAATAGCTACAATATCTTGTATCTACACAATACAACAAGCTCACATCGCTACGCTTCACACCACGTTGTGAGCTTGTAGATCGGCCATTTTCACTACTTCTAATTTATCGCTTTGATTTTTCTTTTATTTCTTCATGAGATTACTGAAAAAATCTTTGAATTTGTTTTTAGTTCATGAATGTTTTAGCTTTTTTGGGGGGGGCGTTTGTTGAAAATGTTTTGAAACAATAATTCAAAACCAAAATGTAAAAAGAAAAAAGGAAAAAAAAGGAACGCATAAAAGTGTGTCTGCGACCCACAAATGGATCCCGACTCCCGACCCAGTGTTTGGCAAACAGTGCTCTATATCTACCTGTCCACAAGAGCTTACACAGTATGTGTTATCTATATGTGTTATCAGTATGTACAGTATGCTATTGTCCAACCCTGCCATGAGCTCTCATAGAGAACGGAGGCAGCCTGTTGTGCAAGTAAGTGTAAGTGTCACAGTTGATTTCTGCCTGCTGTGGAGGACTGCCTCATGCAGGCTCCATTTTGAGGCTTTATATGAGAGGGCATTTTGTCTCACAGAAAGTGAACATGATGGAGAGATTTACCGTGGTGTAGTATAAGTAAAAAGGCCAGCACACTGTTCACCTCCAGACAGTGTCCATATTCTGGGGTGAGCAGATCTACAAGCTCACAACACGTCGCATCATGACATGTTGTGAGCTTGTAGAAAACACTCATTTAGAGGAAATAACAAGTCAACCAAGCAAGTATAGAGCTCTGCAGGGGGTCCTGATGATGTATATGGAACTACAATTCACAATTAAATAACTATTCTAAGTTGTCTCTGTTCAAATGAGAGAACAAACATGTCAGGACAGGAACAGGGGTCCCTGTAGCTAAATAGATCACAGCTGCTGATAGCAATTACTGTCCTTCCTGGTGACCACCATATAAGGGAACCACCTTTTGCCATGTCCCTTTGATCTCTTTGTCTTTGATGTCTCTGTCTTGAGTTGTATTTAAACCCTACTGAAATGTATCTAGTGTGTGTCAGGCCCAGAAGCCGTGAGGCTGGCTGGGTGCATGCATGGGGCTCCAGCCCCTGCATGGCTGTGATCTGCTGTACTCTACACTCTGCAATAAAATGGACTTGGTAAACTTTCATCTGACTGTCCGTCGTCCGTTCTCTTCTCTCTTTAAGTTGCTTAGAAAATATACTTCACTGATTTATAGGATTTAAGGGGTTTTTGATCTGGGTCAAAGCATACTACAAAAAGAACAAGAGAGCAGCACTGCCTGGATACACTGTGTACTTTTTGGTGGGGTGATCAAAAGGTGGCTGGTACGTAGGTTCAGGTTCAGGTTCAGGTTCAGGTTTATTTGTCATTTGTATAGATACAGAGTGTTCTTTCTTAGGAGAAAACTACTCAAAGGACTTCGTAACGACCAAAGCCGTCTTCTAGGGTTACAGTAGGTAAAACGAGGGGTTTCTGTCATAGAACAGAAAGTCACAAAGTGACAAAGCATGTATTTCTTGTGCTTGGATGCTGGAAGAAGTAAACATCACACCTGTGTGAACTGAGCGGTGCAACTATACATTTATTGTTATACTGTGTAGTTACTGTTCTGTACTGTGCTGTGTACTGCATTGTAGTGTACTGTGCTCTGTATACTGTACTTTGATTATTTTTGGAAATAATCTTTTAAGAAATCACAGAGTTACCGTGTGGGGGTCCCCGGAACATCCAGACCCCCATGAACACGCCCAGGGGGCTGGCCCTGTTCCGGCGAGCCTTCCCCCGTCCGAAACGGTCAAGAAATGACAGAGTTACCGTGTTGCAGCTTTCCGTGCTCGGACTGTCACGATATCTGTCTTTTGTATACTTTTATTATGTAGTCATGTCCCAGTGTTTCCTGTTTTCCCTAGTTACTGTTTCCTGTGCTGTCTCACCTCCCTGTGATTACAGTTTTCTCCACCTGTGTCCTGTTAGTCTCCCAGCCTATATACCTGTGTTGATTGTTAGTTCTGTTCACCTGTGTATTGTTATCCCTGTGTCTATTTAAACCCACAGTTCCTTGTGTTCCCTGCTAGTGTATAGTTAATGTTATGGTGTGTCCAGCCCGTGTATGTCCTGTGTTGGTAAATACATCTTCATTTAAACGTCATCTGCCTGCCTTCCTGTGTGGTTCTGCACTTCGGTCCAACACCTGTCTCATACCGTGGTCCGTGACAGTATACACTAGCCAACATGGACCCAGCAGAACTCCAGGGGATTGATGAGGATCTGCGAGTCATCAGACAGCTGCTACGTAAATGCAGTTAAAGCAACGACTTGTGTTAATCAGCAAGAGATGGCTCTCAGGTTGGCCTTGAAAGAGACTTTTCAGTTTATGAAAAAGAATCCACAGTTGGCACAACTGGCCTCCAGTTGGCTTGTGACCAGCCTGCTCCTGCTGTAAGACTTGGATTCATGAGCCTGGCCTGCCCGGTGCTTTCTGAACCTGCCTGTCTTGGGCAGTGGCGTGCACAGACATTTAGAGGGGTAGGTGCTCAAGTGGAAAAAAAGGGCACCTTGTGCAGCGCATTTTGCGGCGGGAACCCATTTTGGTGCTTTAGCTATTGAAAAATAGCAGATCTACAAGCTCATAGCGCGCCACCGAGTGGCGCGCTACGAGCTTGTATGTCTGCTATTTTTCTTTAATCGAAGAACCACTGACATAGAAACATAGCTTTAGATTGTGGGGGGCTAAATAATATAGTAGAAGCGTTTTTTATCAAGATTTGAAAAAAAAAAAACTTTTGTTTTTTCTTTTTTTTTCAAGAGGAAAAATTGCCAAAAGGGCAGGGGGTGCTCTAGCACCCCCTAGTGTATATCTGTGCACGCCATTGGTCTTGGGTCTGCCAGTAGAAGGAGGGGTCGCCATCGCCCCCGCCAGTGCAACTGGCTGCCCAGAGTCCAGGAGCCCAGCGGCGCCGAGTCGCGGCCACCCCCGCCCAGCGGCGCTGAGTCGCGGCCCTGTTATGGTGTGTCCAGCCCATGTATGTCCTGTGTTGGTAAAACATCTTCATTTAAACTTCATTTCTGTGTGGTTCTGCACTTCGGTCCAACACCTGTCTCATACCGTGACACGGACACAGAGACACGCATACACATAGGGACAGACATCACATGGGGACACACATACAGTAGCTGCGTAATATATTTGTGTGGCAGTTCACCCTGCTACATGACACTGTAGACTAGCCTATAACAGAAATGATATCACACAAATGTGGTTAAAATGTGTACATTGTATTATATTATATTTGTTTGATATGTTTTGATATAGATTGTTTGATTGTTGATTGTTTGATTGTTGACTCCAGTGTAGGGAGCATACCAACTGTGGGTTTGTGTAAAGTGGAAAATTGGGTACTCTAATTATTATTTATTATTAATGTGGGTAATTCTTTTTGAGTAAATGTGACACTTGGAAATATGAATTGTAATGTCTTTGGACATTGGGAATAAAATGGTTAAAGGTATATTCAGTGATTTCACTTAATTCAAATATCACTTATTTTTTTGTTTTGTTGTGATAATCCTCCCTACTATAGAGTGTGCTGGCCATATAAGGAGTTCCTTCCTGTCCCCATTTAACCCCTGGGGGTCAAAAAACCTTAGGTTTCGTTTTTGATTCTCTATCCTGATTGGACGAAAGGTTGGGTCCCACAGCCAAAAACGAAACCTACGGTTTTTTGAGTGAAATCACTGAATATACCTTTAATTCAGGTTTGGTACGGTCCAGTGGGACCTTAACCTATGGAGGCAGTATGCTGACTGTTGAGGATAGACCTGAGGCCAATCTGTCTAGTACTTTTGTTACTTTTTAATCACTGGTCTCCTCCGCTCTCTCCTTTGGCTCCCTGTTACTACCTGTTGTAAACTCTAAGTACTGGACCCTCGTCTGGTTCTGACAGACAGGTAGTGTGTGCAGCCTCTGTGGTGTGTGATAATCCGGTTGAAGTATTCCTTTGGTACGGCGACTGTGGCGGCGGGCCCGGGAGAACAATAACGCGACACGAGACAGTATCACGCTAAAGGTTCACACAGTTTATTACACACACAGGAACATGTATAGAGATGGATCATAATGACGTGACAACAAGATATCAGACATAATAATAACTGCAGGAAGCTGACCATGCTGTCTGAGATGTCTCTCATAGCCTAACTATAAAGTATGCTACAGTTCAGGCAGTACACGATACATATCAAGTACACTGTGATCTCACGTACAAGTATACACAGCCATGGGCGATCAGATTATAACACTACCCGCACAGTAACAAACCACTGATGTTGGCCTACAAAGCAACCCAACCCCCATATCTTCAAAGTCTGATCCAACCCTACAAACTCGCTCAGATCAGCCGACACAGGGAGGCTGGCAGAACCTTCATTAACCCATTCTGACCTGAGATCAGATTCATACGAGGTTTCCACTGGACACACACTGGTCTGATTAAAACAGCTGGGACACCGCTCGACTCATCCCAAACTCTTCTCCCTTCTGGATCCAAAACTAAAGGAATGAACTGCAATAAACTGCAGACTCACTCCCAATCTTCCACCGGAGTCTGAAAACATAAAACAGTGGTCCTCGGCCTAGTGGAAATGTGCGTGTATAATTTCATGGAAATTGGACACTGTGTTTGTGATTTGTGACATTTTGTTTCGAAACGGACCAATCATGTGAGCTTTGGAAGCCAATCTTAGCCAATCAGGATGGAAGATGGGAAATTGTGCAGATCCGTGTTGATCACATGACTATGGAGATATTGGGCCTGATTCATTAACGCGTTTCCGCTGATATATTGCCGTGACGCTGGCGGAAAGGCATTTACGTGGATTTCCCACATTAATTTGGAATTCATGGAAATGGCCGTGAACTTGACGCTGTCTTTGGTTGGTCGGAAATTCCGCTAAATGCTACGGGAGCTCTTTAGGTGGCGGAGAAATTTGCGGAAGCATACACTAGCGTATAGATTTATTCAGAAGGCTTTAGTCTTCATGCTGAATCAATAAATTGTTCCCAAATCTCAGATAAAATATGTAGGCATGTGTCCCCAACATATTGGTCGATCAGCACATAAAAAAACGATATATATATATATATATAAAAGCCGAGTGCACTTTGCCTAAATGCATGCATTCTAGAGGCAAGTTAGCCTATAGAGTCCCATAAGGAAACTAAGCCCCGACACCTTTTTATTTTATTTATTAGGATATTTCTATAGCATGCCATGCGCGATTGCGCTGCTCACTTGACAGCCTTCTCTAGGCTACTCGCAGTGCAACGCGTTGTGAGCTTGTAGATCGGCTCTCGCGGACTGCATGTTAACCCATTCTGAACGGGCACCCATTTTGGTGTTGGCATCATGTCATGCTTTAGCTATTGAAAAATAGCAGATCTACAAGCTCATATCGCGCCACCGAGTGGCGCGATACGAGCTTGTAGGTCTGCTATTTTTGAAAAAAATCGAAGAACGACTGACATTTTTAGAATCTGATCTCAGGTCAGAATGGGTTAATCAGATCAGTGTGTGTCCAGTGGAAACCTCGTATGAATCTGATCTCAGGTCAGAATGGGTTAAAAAACAAACTCACAATTATAATAAGAACATAGGCCTACACTTATCTGCATTTTGCACTGTACGAATCTAACGTTGTTTCGGTGTGTGTGTGTGTGTGTGTGTGTGGGGGGCAGACAGCAGCGTGCTGCCGATCCGATTCACATTGGAAAATGAATAGGGCTAATTAGCCCTATATAAAAAAATAGAAGACCACATTTATAGCCTAATGAATGCAGCGTGTTTGAAAGTCGGCCAGTCATATCAGTTTTAAACCAGCTCACCTCCACTCGTGAACATGACGGACAGACAGACAGAATTTATAATAATGTATATTGATATTGATCACATGGATGCCACACACAGAATAGTTTAACTCACTGGATAAACTCACTGGATTATAATTTCTTCAGACAAGAGGATCCCAGGCCTATAATATATTTACTTATGAATGTATGGGCTACTGTTCTTTATCGCGCAACAGTGTCGAGGGCCCATGCAGCCCCCCTCCCTCTCTCGTCTCTCTCTCTCTCTCGCTCTCTCTGAAAAGACGACTTTTGCATTGACATATCCGATATTTTAAATATCGGATATGTTTTACCTCTGCAAAGGTGTGAGTGAGCACCCGCCTTGGTCCCGAACTTAATTAAATAAATTATAATTATATTGCTTCAGCGGAGCACGCAACGTTGCAAGCTTGGATAGCAGTGACCGCGGCTGTGATCTCAGACAAACTGCTGTCTGCTGAGTCATGCTTGAAGCCTTTTATGGTATGAAATTGGGCGTGGATCAATGCAGATGAGGTTGTCGGTTGCTTTTCCGATCACTTTGCACCCGCTGCTTTCAGTATGACATACACCTGCGATACGCCAGCGCACCTGTGGTACACACCACTCTCTGAATAACACGTCATCTCAACGTAGCTTGATCGGACGGATAAATACGATATCTGTTTCCGTCACCGTTACACTCTGGCGCATTTCGTTTTTGAAGAATCAGGACCATAGTGTATACCGAATTGTGTGATGTATGGATAAAATGTGTACGAGTTATCTACAGAAATGTGTTTTGCCTAAATCGGCCTCATGGTGGCGCTATAACAGGCCGTTGAGGAATATTTGGGGCAGAGGTTTGTCGTTGGCATCCAGGGAGTGTGTCCTGTGAAAAAAACAAACTGAACAGAGCTATGAACCAGAGGTACTATTTTACTATGGTTTTCAAACAGTCCTTTTGGTTATCCACACTGGAGGAAGGAATGCACTGGAGCAACTAATAATAATAATAATAATACTAAGCAACTAAGACAGTTTAAGCCCAGTTTAATCAACAGGGTGAAAGTAAAAATTGACAACGTTGATGAAACGCAATTTGTACTCTAATTTGTACATGAAAAATGTACGTAATTATATTAGCCTAGTAAGCCCATAATCCTACCACAGGCTTGAGGCGCGGTGTGGAACTCCCTTTTGCTATCAGGCTAGAAAGTATGTGTACACTGTACAGTATGTACTATGTATACTGTATGCAGAACATTTTATGGCTCACAAAATGCTGATTGGGTTCTCTTGATATTTGGCTCAAGCTGATGAGGCTGCGTTGAGCCAACAACAACATACTGTATTATTGTCGGGGGACGCCAAATGCTCTCAAATCAGGGCGACTGTCTCCAGCATTCGCTCAAACACTCAAAGGCCGTCCATCAAAACACTTCACTCACTCAAAACACGCCGAAAGCCCCCGTAGGACCACAAGAGACAGAAGTATGTCATCACACTAGACTGAGAGAAAAAGTGCCTCAGAAAAAAAAAAAAAAAAAAAAAAACGAGGGGAAAAAAACGGGGCTGTCTGTGCATGACAGGCGTCTGAGGAGGGGAAAAAAAGGGACATTTCATTGCCACTCTGACATTGACTTTTGAGGGGAGGAGGAGGAGGACGCCAAGGATGTGGCAGGAGACCCGTGGCATTTTCACAGGGGAGAGAAGCGTGTCTGTGGGCTTTGACACTGTGCTGTCAGAGGACTTTAACCTCACCCTCCCTCTGTCTGAGCCTAGCCATGGACCACAACAGCACCATTGTTTTTGTCCCCAGAGTCACTGTGCCATCCAGGCCAGGTATTCTTAACCCATTCTGACCTGAGATCAGATTCATAACGAGGTTTCCGCCGGACACACACTGGGTCTGATTAACCCATTCTGACCTGAGATCAGATTCTAAAAAAAATGTCAGTCGCTCTTCGATTTTTCAAAAAATAGCAGACCTACAAGCTCGTATCGCGCCACTCGGTGGCGCGATATGAGCTTGTAGATCTGCTATTTTTAAATAGCTAAAGCATAACATGATGCCGACACCAAAATGGGTGCCCGTTCAGAATGTGTTAATAGGGCCCCGTGGCCCCTTTAGGCTCAAGGAGACGCACCGGTTGAACCACGGGTGTTACCAACAGATGGAGGACGCAGTGGGGTGCGGGCAGGCCTCTCAGTCCCAGTGCAGTGCCAGTCCCCTGGGGGGCAGCGAGCGGGAATGTGACCGAGGTAATTAATCCACCTTCACTGCTCCTTTATCGTCCAAATATTGAGCCTCCTCCTGGGCAGACGGTGTAACACTGAAGGGCACGAGCACAGCACCCAAAATACATTTCAGGCTTTTCTTCTTCTTCTTGAGGCGCTGGGTGATGGAGAGAGAGTGAGCGAGGAAAGTGGTGTGTGTATGTGTGTGTGTGTGTGTGCGTGCGTGCGTGTGTGCGTGCGTGTGCACATTGTTGACTGTGATGGGGGCAATGTTAAATGGAGGTCATGGTATTGATGTTTTGGTGAAGGATAGAGATGTTTAATGTGAGGGGTCAATTTGAGGTCTTTTCTACGTATCAATCAAGTTACACTGGCAAGTCTGGCATGCATAAAATATCCATGAGATTCAGAGGCCAGACGCAAAAGGCTAATCTTCTTATAGATAGTGTTTGATTGGATGTCTTTGATGATGGATGCGGTATTAATATATCACTCTTCTACTGAGCGTTGACTTTTTCTTATTTTTCTTGCATTAATTGAGATGTGATGTAATGTGCCATATACAGCTCGCTATTAGAAATTCTTGTCTTTCCTCCAAGCACATTCTATATTCCATCACAGAGAACCTTAAGAGGTAGAGCAGGTCGTCCAATGATCCATGGGTCGGCGGTTCGAATCCCGGCTCCTCCTGTCTACATGTCGAAGTGTCCTTGGGCAAGACACTGAACCCCAAATTGCTCCCGATGTGCTGGTTGGTACCTTGCATTAACCTGACGCTGCCAGATGAGGGCGGTATTGGGTAACCATGTATCCCAACACAGCATTCATCTGGGATCTCTCAGACAGTTGAGCTGACAAAAATCCGTTCCGTACCGGACCAATCAGCGTGAGCTAAGGGCGGGACATGGGCGAAACCGGATGTGAAGCTATATAGACACGTCAATATGATTGGTTGTGTTTGCACGCCCACACGGTGATAGACAGACGGTCCCATCCAATCATCTACCAAGTATCTTGAAAAAAAGGAACAGCCCCGTCATCGAATTTGCTTCCGCGATCCCAGATCCCAATAAGCTGTGAAACAAATTTGTGTAGCAAGCTTCTTGGGTCTGGCAGCGTCAGGTTAACCTTGCATGGCTTCAGCCGCAATCGGTGTGTGAATGGGTGAATGTAATGCACAATCTATGTAAAGCGCTTTGGATAAAGGCGCTATATAAATGCACCATTTACCATTTACCAAATAATCAAAAATGTCCCAATCTCCTGCATGGCTATATTTCTGTTATGGAATCGACAGATCTGAGAAGTTGCACATAAAAACGTCCATGTTGCATCATGAAAACACTGATCAAATGAAACCTTTTTTCCTCCCCTTAATCTTTCTCAATCGATTAGCTTTGTACCAGAGCGCTATTATTTAGGAACAGAGGGGTTTTGCTATGCAGCACAAACCTCATATAGGTGAGGCAAGACTTACTCAGAGGGAAAATTATCTTTAAATGGTTTTAATTTGGAGCACTATACTGGTATTATTATATGGAAATAAATGTGTTTCAGCACTTGGCATTCCTCTGCAGTTCCATAACCCCCGAAGGGAAGTGACCCATGGTCATTAAGAAGTGGTGTGAAGGTACAGCGTGAAGTGAGAACTGATACTCAAAGCCTCAAAGGCTTCCAGTGAGATAAACTTATTCAACAGTCAATGAGTCCCCTTGGAATTTCTGTTTCAACTTAACACTGTTCTCTCTGTGCCTCACAAAGACGTTGACCCTAAAGTTAAGAGAGCATGATTGAATTCCTCTACTGAAGTGAAATTGACTTAGTCAAGGACACCATTTTGCATGAGTAAGGCAAAGTGGGGGTTATTGTAGATTTAATGGAAAAACTCTTAATTAAAAACAATTAGGCTTTTAGTATTGCAGTGAACCTGTTCAAGGATCTACAATCTGAACTGTGACTCCTGCTAAATACTGCATTCATTGACATTTTGGCACGGCATCAGATCAGACAACGTGAAGGCTTATTCCCTTACTCCCGTATCTGCGTGGAGTAGGTGGCCGCCTCATAGGAGGAAGCAGGTTGGCCGGCGTCCATTAATTAAAAACTTGAACACAGCTTTTGAACGATTCTTTAGCCCCCATGGTCACAGAAGTAAATATTGGACCCAATCGTCAAGTCAACCCACACAATATTCCCAAGATTTTCATACTAAAACTTTATTATCGACCTGTCCCAGGCAGCAGCACGCTCTCGCGGGATCTACCCACCACCAGTAAACAATGGACGTTTGTGAGAATTTCCGCCAGACGACGCAGACACCCACTTAGAAATGAGAAAACTATTTGTAGGATTTGTGTACTATTTCGTCTCTATAGTGGCTCCAATTGTGATGGCGGATTGTCATAAATTAATCATATTAATTGTCAGCTGAGATGCTCCCCGTGAACATTCTCTATATTAGTATTTTTTTATTTTTATTCATTCAAGTTCTAGAAAGAGTTGAAGTTGAAAAGACCTTTACTCATGATGCCTATACAGCAGCTTACAGAAGCTGTCCCCTAGCTAGTTCATTGATTCCCATATCAAGTGTGGGAATCAATAGCCATACCGAGTCATATTGTTACATTCTTATATAGGGATACAGAACATCTCTGGTTCCCTGACAACATTGTGATGTATTGATGTGATCTGACATCTCATACATGATGGATGTAACTGTAAGCTTCAGCAAGCCTTTGCATTAATGTGCCCCTAGGAAGCCTTTAACCCATTTAGACCTGATTTCCTGATCCTTTAATTTCTGAAAAACCCATGTTTCTATGTCAGTGATTCTCAAACTATTTCATGTCAAGGACCTCGGAAATTATATGTACTTGACTGCGGACCCCCATCTGAAAATATGTTGTTCCAGCCAGGGACCCCAAATAAACAAATATGTTTGCTCTGAAAGCCTATAGGCTACATTAAAAGATTTGCGCCACATTTTCACGATTTTTCAAAAATAGCAGATCTACAAGCTCATAGCGCGGCATGAGCTTGTAGATCTGCTATTTTTCAATAGCTAAAGTATAACACAAAATGGGGTTCCCAATTTGGCTTGCTATCCACTGCTGCAATTGTCCTCGACTCCCTTTTCTGCGAACCCAGAATGACTATAATGTAAGTCAGACATGACACCACGGCGAACGCAATTACCTACCAGAGATGAGTCTATGCTGGATCCCTTTCAGTCCCTCCACCTCCAGCCATCCACCCAGAGATGAGTCTATGCTGGATCCCTTTCAGTCCCTCCACCTCCAGCCATCCACCCAGAGATGAGTCTATGCTGGCTCCCTTTCAGTCCCTCCACCTCCAGCCATCCACCCTCAGGGAATCTCTATCCAAATCGGATGCTGCTTTTCTCACTTCACAAAGTGTTGTTGGCCCAATTAATCCACCAAATGATGTATAGTTCCTATAGTCATGTTCAGTACATCAGAGTATAAGTACACCCTCAGAGCAAGTAATCAAATCTGTAAGTAATAGTAAGTTTGCCCAGAAGTTTAAGTTGTTAATAATATCCTAGTTAGTTAATTATTCATAGTGGAGTGGTGGTTTTAATATTTATATAGATCTCTCTCTAAATATTTAAATATCACTTTTTATGTATATATACATTTATAGAGTAGCCAATTATTTTTATTATTTTATTATTAATTTTCTCCCCAATTTAGTCGTAATGCCAATTAATTCCTCGCCACACACATTTCATCTGCCAGTGAGAAGCCCCCACCAGCACCAGGATCTGACAGGTGCCGCCGCGTCCCGTAGGAATGCACGTAGTGACAATCATCACCCTCCACACAACATCCACCGTGGCGCTAGGCAGCGACTTTACCACTGCGCCGCCCAAGCGCCCTATCACCGGCTAGTTTACCACTGCGCCACCCAAGCGCCCTATGATATCACCGGCTAGTTTTATCACGTGAAACTTGGGTTTCTTGGGTCCGGTAGATTTCGTTTTTTTTACATAATGGGGTGAGAGTATGCATTTTTTTATTTGATTATACAGCAGTACAGCCCAAAGCACTTGACAATTTGCATTACATTCACCCATTCACACGCACGGCACGCGCGCACGCACACACGCGCACAGTCACACACACACACACACACACACACACACACACACACACACACACACACACACACACACACACACACACACACACACACACACACACACACACACACACACACAATGTACAACAAATGGCAGAGGAAATACTGCCTTGCCTTACTTTCTCTGACTTTGGCCCAATCCACAAATTATGTAGTCATGTTCAATACATTACAGTACTGAACTGGAACTGCTCCACTGTTCCATACTTCTTTTGTTCTACTTGAGTGCAGCGTTTGACCCTTCCATTCCTCTCTAATTATATACTTATTATATTATTACACTGTGTGTCAATATTGGTGCTCCTGATCCAGTAAGTGTTTTGTACAATTTGTAGCGGAGACAAAAGCATGATGTTATGTATCTGTATGGAACAACACTCGATCACACATCCCCCAGACTAATCTTCTCCCTTCTTCCCCCTAAACTATGGAATTAACTCCCCATTGCAATTAGAAGTGCAGATTCACTCTCAATCTTCAATTAGAAGTGCAGAATCACTCCCAATCTTCAATTAGAACTCCAGATTCACTCCCAATCTTCAATTAGAAGTGCAGATTCACTCCCAATCTTCAATTAGAACTGCATATTCACTCTCAATCTTCAATTAGAACTGCATATTCACTCTCGATCTTCAATTAGAACTACAGATTCACTCCCAATCTTCAATTAGAAGTGCAGAATCACTCCCAATCTTCAATTAGAAGTGCAGAATCACTCCCAATCTTCAATTAGAAGTGCAGATTCACTCCCAATCTTCAATTAGAAGTGCAGAATCACTCCCAATCTTCAATTAGAACTACAGATTCACTCCCAATCTTCAATTAGAACTACAGATTCACTCCCAATCTTCAATTAGAAGTGCAGAATCACTCCCAATCTTCAATTAGAAGTGCAGAATCACTCCCAATCTTCAATTAGAAGTGCAGATTCACTCCCAATCTTCAATTAGAAGTGCAGATTCACTCCCAATCTTCAATTAGAACTGCAGAATCACTCTCAATCTTCAATTGGAACTGCAGAATCACTCCCAATCTTCAATTAGAACTGCAGAATCACTCTCAATCTTCAATTGGAACTGCAGAATCACTCCCAATCTTCAATTGGAACTGCAGATTCACTCCCAATCTTCAATTAGAAGTGCAGATTCACTCCCAATCTTCAATTAGAACTGCAGATTCACTCCCAATATTCAATTAGAACTGCAGATTCACTCCCAATCTTCAATTAGAAGTGCAGAATCACTCCCAATCCTCAATTAGAAGTGCAGATTCACTCCCAATCCTCAATTAGAACTGCAGATTCACTCCCAATCTTCAATTATAAGTGAAGAATCACTCCCAATCCTCAATTAGAAGTGCAGATTCACTCCCAATCTTCCGCCGTAGTCTGAAAACTGGTAAAAACTATTGATCTGGCATTCTATAGTGTTTAGTTTAGGTTAGTTTATGTACGGATATACTATTGTTAGACGGTTTACTTATGATTCTAGATGACCATTTCTTTGCATTTGATGCATTACCTTGTGGTGTTGTTGGTTACCGTAAATCGCTCTGGATTAAGAGGTCTGCTAAATGCCTGAATTTCAAATTGTGTGTATGGTATAGGCTCCATTTTTGCTCCATTTTGACTGGCAAGAAGTGGCGTGAAATAAATGTAGTCTCACAGGAACTCTTTAGGCTGTCTGGGTTCAGTTTGTTGCAGCACGCCATGGTTCCGTGTCATTAGTCAGAAGGTTCATCGAAATTACTATCCCTATCTCTAACCCTAACCTAAACCTAAACCTAACCGCAAGCACGGGAGCAAACCTAAACCTAACCGCAAGCACGGGAGCAAACCTAAACCTAACCGCAAGCACGGGAGCAGTGCATGTTCGGACTAACGGGACTTCGGATCTATGGGCAGTTTCCCACGCCATACGCCAAAGTGACCCTCATAACAACGAAGGCTACAACATAATCTGGAGGATCAGAAGAAGGCTGCCCAGCTGCGTATCCAAGCCTCAGTCAGTCATCTCCAGGCTTGACTACTGCAACTCCCTTCTTGCTGGTCTGATGCTCACTCTCAAACCCCTTCAACTGATCTAGAATGCCATGGCATTTTCCACCACAGTCTGACTATACTGTACCTCATCTCCTATCATGCTTTTACACTACTTATTGCCTATTTTTGTGAGATATATATGCGTGTTATACTATGATGTATGTTGGTTACTTGTTCACGGCTAATGATATTGTCCGGGTAGCTCAGGCGTGTGCCTTTAATTGGCCCACAAGGTCATGCATTGCTTGACCCTGGGCACTGCAAACTCGGCGTATATGAGAGTAGCACGGCTTCGGTGCTTAAGTCGTGCGGTAAGTACTGGAGCTGATGGTAGGTGTGGTGCTGATGGTAGGTGTGGTGCTGATGGTAGGTGTGGATTGATGAGGTGCATCAATCCATCTCCCAGGGGTCTAGCACACTGTAACAGAGACAGATCAGCTGATACCGATAATAAGGGTTCTTGAAAGTTCTGGGTTCTGGAAAGTTCTGGTTCTCGTTCCACTCTATAGTGGAAATGTGGCTGAGGTCATACGCCCTCCAGTTCTTATATCCTTGCTTCCATTTCTCAATAAAAAAATAAATGAAAAAGAATTACAAAAACTGAATAATTTGAAAGAAATGCTGAAAAGGCTATTGCTGAAGATTGCCTATTCTCTGACAGACTTGACTATACTGTGCCGTCTCTTTTCAAATAAAGTCATTCTTAACAAGTCAGCGACAAATTGGTTTTACATAGGTTCCAATAATGGCTTCAGCACAGTGAACAGAATGCCCTCGTGCTATTTCAAATGCCTGGCAGTGCTCCTGACTATGCCAAGTCATGCAACTATTCAAAATAACATAACTTCAATTCTCTCTCTTTGTACAGAGTTGATCTGCAGGAGGCTAGACATTCATAGGTCTTTTTGTTTGCTTGTTATTGTTATTGCATGCCATGGAACCAATAAGAGTAATTTCTTGTGCACACTGCCAGTAGGGCTGACAGTATGTCATGGTTATGTCAAGGCAGACTGATGTCAAATTGGAGCCACACCGTCATTATATACCCTGTCTTTCTTATGTTTTTGTGCCCTGGCCTGTGGTCCCTGCAACTGCCAACCCACAACCACTGTTGGGCCTAGAGAGGGTGACAACCACATGCTTTCTCCAATACACATGGAGTCACCAGCCGCTGCTGAGGCTGAGGCTTCGTACACACATAAAGAAAAACTGTGCTGTGCTCTGCCTGTGTTTCATGGCCGCCCCAATGCTTTTCCAATGGAAGTCACGTGGTTTGACCAAACACTTGTGTTTGATTGCTCCCCCCTCCCCCCATCACACACGGAGAAACACGGATCAAACACTGACAGCACAGAGCATGTTCGTCTGATATGTGTGTACGAAGCCTGACAGTGATGAGGGTTTTCACTGGAAGACCTAGTAGTGTAGTAGGCTACTGATGTATATGGAAATCACAATTCACATTAATAATAGCTTAAATAACCATGTCTAAACCCAAAGTGTACCCTGGTCTCTCTCTCTCTCTTGCCTCATGCATGGGGAGAGAGACAACAGGACAGACGCATATAGTCACCATTCACAGCTGGCACTCTATGGTAAATAGGTATGCTAAATAGATTAGCTGCTGATAGAAGCACTGGGCTTCCTGGTGACCACTACCTTATTTGGACATGAGTGACCACTTTAGACCATTTGGGACAGTGGGGGTTAGGGAACCACCTTTTGCCATTTTCCCTTTGATCTCTTTGTTCTGACCTGTATAAGAGCCTATTGAAATGTATCTAGAGTGGGTTAGTCCTCTGGAAGCCGGCAGGCTGAAGGAGCTTGTCCATGGGGCTCCAGCCTCATGGCTGTGCGATGCTGTTTTTGTACTCTCTGCAATAAAATGGACTTAGAAACTTTCATCTGACTGTCCGTCGTCCGTTCTCTTCTCTCTTTAAGTTGCTAGAAAATATACTTCACTACCGTAGTGAAGACCGTAGTAGTGTGCACACAGACGATCGTGCTTTTGCTCCCAGCTCCACTCCCCGCTGAACAGATGCCAATCAACCATATAGTATAGGAGTCACTGGTGCATTGTCAAGGACACAATGCCCTGCTGGCTTCTCCCACCCATGAACAATAGCCAATTGTGTTCATTGCCTTTCTCTTTTGATGATTGTGCTACTATAAACAAGAGTAGACAGTCGACACAATACCCAGATATATAGAGGGCCAGAGGGGGGGGGGGGGGGGGGGAGAGAGAGAGAGAGAGAGAGAGAGAGAGCAGTCACGAGCCTGTTAAATGTCTCTTGTGACCAATCTTGAAGATACAGTTGAGTCATTCTATTAGCCTCACCTTTGTCGGTAGAGTGTTTTTTTTTTTTTAATCATTTCAACTCACCTTGAAAACATGCAGTCTGCTCGTCTTTGTTGCCCTTGTCCAGGGCAGTGGAACCATAGTCTATTAGCGGAGCAAAGCAGCTCTTTGGACGGTGGCTATCTCTGGCTAATAATGAACAATGCAGGTTTTGTCCATTTAGTGTGATAAATTCACACTGGCAGTGGCAGCCTGAATTGGCTCACTTTGCGTGCAGAGTGACAAAAAAAGCTTGTCAAAGCAATAATGACTGATTATGATATTTATCGCCTACACATGCGTGCGTGTGTGCGTGTGTGTGTGCGTGTGTGTGCATGTGTTCAATCAATTGCGTTCAGCTTGGATCAATGGAACTAATGTAGTAAAGCTGCTATTTATCAGTATCACAATGAAAACAAATTTTTCATAGTTTGACCTTTGCTTTACATTTTTATTTATTTTATATTAATGTTATTTTATCATTAAAAGCTTGGCTGGCTGGCTTAAGTGGTTAAATCACAACTACTTTGCCATAGCAATACCAAGAAATTTAAAGTATCTTCGTAACAGATTACACAACTCTCAGGGTGTCGTACAGTATTTGCTTAATATATCACAATTAAAATGTTCTCATTCATTTTAAATGATGGCATAATAATTAATGATGCTACCTTTCACTGACGGTGTATGAAGTTGACTGGTTACACGTGTCTGTGTCTTCCTAACATCACAATATTGGATCCAGCTTGAGTCAGATTTTGTAAGTTGCAAGGTATTGCATCATTTGCATTCCGAACGTTTGTCAAGAAAATTGAGTCATTATGTTGAGGAGCCAAGCTATATTAACGCCTGTCATGCCACTGTGTGTCACGCACGGAAAACGTTGAAGACGTTGTCGACTTGTCGTGAGGTGTTAACATCAGCATGATCCTCAGTGTTGGGGAGTATTAAGCTACATGTAGCTGAGCTACGTAGCTGAGCTACATTTTGCTGTAGCTTGTGGTATTTTAGCTACATTCATATTTGTGTACCTCGTCAAGTAGCTCAGCTACCTTTTGGGTCATTTTTTGTAGCTTAGCTACTCAAGTTACAAGCTACAATTTTGGGCAATAACATGAAAGAAATATATTAATTTTGACCATTGGTTGCTGTGTTAATTCTTGTACTAGAACCCCCTTTGAAAAATCAAGGACTGTTCCTTTTTCTGATTGCTTTGAGGGCATATCAGCACTTGACAGCTGCCTCTAATTGGCCTCTGATTGGCCCTGGTATCACAGGGTGGGAGGGGTCTCCCAGGGGGGAGCAGGGGTCTCCTAGAGGGGAGGAGGGGTCTCCCAGAGGGGAGCAGGGGGAGGAGGGGTCTCCCAGAGGGGAGCAGGGTGGGGGGGTCTCCCAGAGGGGAGCAGGGGGAGGAGGGGTCTCCCCGAGGGGAGCAGGGTGGGAGGGGTCTCCCAGAGGGGAGGAGGGGTCTCCCAGAGGGGAGCAGGGTGAGGAGGGGTCTCCCAGAGGGGAGCAGGCTGGGAGGGGTCTCCCAGAGGGGAGCAGGGTGAGGAGGGGTCTCCCGCATGTACATTCTCAATTTAACACTGAAAAATAAAAAGTAGCTGAGCTACTTTGAGCTACTTTTTCCATGTAGCTGTAGCTTTACAAGCTACATCTCTCCAGGGGTAGCTATGTAGCTTGATCAAGCTACTGCCATGGTGAGCTACTTGTAGCTTTACAAGCTACGCTTTCAAAGTAACTTGCCCAACACTGATGATCCTTCCCGTGACAACAACAAAGCATTAACCCATTTTGACCTGAGATCAGATTCTAAAAATGTCTTCTACATCCTGACAGTTCAGTCAGACAACTCAAGGAGGATGTAATATATATATTTATTGATGTAAGATAATCAATGCAATATATTTATTATGGTATGGCGATGTATTGGATCTGCTTTTTTGGTACTCAGGTCAAGCGCATCAGTCCCGGCCATAGGGACTCTGAATCCCCCCGTACCTAAACAGTAGATCCAAAACGACAGGTGGTAGCTGGGGTGGAGGTGGGTGAGCACTTTGTATACAGCACAGTATACAATAAGCAGCAGCAAGCAAGCAAGCAAGCAGGAGGATGAATGCAAAACCTTCAGTTAAAGTAGCCGGTATGAGATGGGGTGAGCGTGTGATTGGCTGAGTGAATCATGTGGATGAGAGCCTGATGCTGCGGTGGCCCAATTAACGGCCGGCGCGCTGACTGAGGTTCCCTGACTGAACTTGCTCTGTGCATGTCTACGACAGGCGCATTTTTCTGAAAAAGCTATGTTTCTATGTCAATGTTTCTTTTATTTTTCTAAAATAGCAGACCTACAAGCTCATGAGCTATGAGCTTGTATAGATCTGCTATTTTTCAATAGCTGAAGCATAACATATAGTCATAATGCTAACACCAAAAGGGGTTCCCACCCAAAATGGGTAGGGATATTTCACTTCACACATGTCTGGGTTCATTTGAACTACTCTGGCTTTTGTGAACACCCCAGACTAGTGGTTAAGTTGCTTGGTTCAGTATTTATTTACATATTTTATCAGACATGCCCCCTTCCTCCTATACAAACCCAATGTAAGTTCAAACTCAATTTTAACCATGGTAGATGAATTTAAAACACCCGTAATTGGTTCTGGTGACTGATATTGTCCTTAAAAATGCATGAGGGTGCCGTGTTTTTTATGGAAAATAAAAAAAATAGGACAACCACCAGAACCAAGGACGGGTGTTTTAAATTAATTTAAATGTTATTGTGGTTAAGATCGGAGTTTGAAGTTTGAGTTTGTTTCTATCTGTCTGAGGATGCTCACAAGAATCAGAGTACTGTAGACGTCAACATGTTTCAAAGTGAAATATCCCTTTAAAGCATTTTGGTGGGGCTGAAAGCACTGCACTGTAGCACTATACCATTTGGGCCATTATGTGAAAGTGAACAATGACACATGAAATACACAGCACAGTCCTCTAATGATGGCCGCCCTTCTGTCCTGCATTTTTGGGGAGAAACAAGAGTGAGAAAACAAGGGGTCGTTATTTTATCCAAAAAGAAAATAATATATATATATACTGAAGTGTGTGTGCATGTGAGTGAATGAGTGAGTGTGTATTTGTGTGCAGAGATACAAAATACAAATACTGGGTCAAAAAATGTATCTAAATACAAAATACAAAATACATCTTCCATCCCAGCTAAATACAAATGACAAAATACAAAAAAGTATTTCAAATACGTATTTCAAATACATGTATTTCAAATACTGCCCATCTCTGATGGGCAGTATTATAGTGCTCAGCACTATTTGATACAAAATACAAATACTGGGTCAAAAAATGTATCTAAATACAAAATACATCTAATTTCTTCCATCCCAGCTAAATACAAATTACAAAATACAAAAAAGTATTTCAAATACGTATTTCAAATACATGTATTTCAAATACTGCCCATCTCTGGTTGTGTGGAGGTGGGGGGGGGGAAGAGTGTGAGAGACACAAACATTTCTATTAGAGATGTCCCGAATCCCGATACTGTATCGGTATCGGGAAAAGTATCGGATCGGCCCGTGTTGGTCATATCGGGTCATATCGGTATCGGTGAATATGCCAGTCCAACCAGCGATCCGACACAGGGGTAAAGGGTCGACACTTGAAAATCGGGGCATATCCCTCATTTTTATACACAACAAGAGTGCTCAGCACTATATGGTATTCACTTGAGTGCAGATGCCTATGAATATTTGACTGAATGTTGTCACAGGAAATGGTGGAATGAATGGCAGAGCTACACAGCATATCACTGAACAAAATAGTGACTTTGAATTTTCCACTCAATTACCTTTCCCTCAATCCCTTTAGGTATAGTCTGCATTCATTCATTCATTCATTCATTCAGAATCTGGTTCACAACTCACCATGTGGCACATGGAGAAATTGCAGTTCTATTTTCAGCCGGCCTTATGTCTCTGAGATCCGCACGCATGCCCAAAGAGTGGCCCACCTGTCTGTACTGTACGGTACCGTACTGTACTGTATGTGGAGAAGAAGGGGTCAGGACACAGAGGGAGTGTTCCCCCCCTATAGCAGGTACAGTGGGGGCCTCAGCGTCGTCCTCAAGGACGTGTCAACCGGGATGGATTTCCTTGACCTTTGAGAGGAATCAAACCTGTGACCTTCCACTCACACACTATCTATGGCTCTAATCGGCCACATCATGCTGCCTTGTCACCCGCTGCTGCTTACAACTCTGCGTGGATGTTTATTTCCTTGTAATAGGCTATACGCCTGACGGGGGGTTTACTTATAATATGACGAAACATACGGAGGTCTGAATCATTTCCCCTTGACACGTACCATATAGCAAATCTGATGGCATTTACAGATGATGATTGGATGAGGATTGGATGATTGCTTGCACGTGTACAGATTGTGTGTGTGTGTGTGTGTGTGTGTGTGTGTGTGTGTGTGTGTGCGTGCGTGCGACTGTGCGTGCGCATGCATGTACGTACACACACTATACAGTGGAGAGACTGACTCCAGTCCCCTTTATTGTTAGAATCAATGATGAACAGTGCGGTTGCTATAGCAACGGTTCTTTACAAGCAGAAGGATCCCCCCTCGCCCCTCCCTTTTTTATCTTTTTGAAGCGACAGGGAGCCTGACTGTAAAGACTGTATAGACCCTGTAAAGACGACTGCACACGAAGGAGACGACGCATCATCACAGCATCGTATGGAGGCTGTTTCTCTGTTCAGCCCAGAGCCGTGTGCAGCCTCTCCTCTGCTCCATTATCACCTCTCCCCTGGCACTTTGGGAAGAAAAAAGATAAACCTAGTTATACCATGTATGGCCATCCAGTGCTTGCAGACTCCTTTTTAACCCATTCTGACCTGAGATCAGATTCTAAAAATGTCTTCTACATCCTGACAGTTTTCCATTCTGACCTGAGATCAGATTCTAAAAATGTCTTCTACATCCTGACAGTTTTCTGAAAAAGCTATGTTTCTATGTCAGTGGTTCTTCGATTTTTCAAAAATAGCAGACCTACAAGCTCGTATCGCGCCACTCGGTGGCGCGATATGAGCTTGTAGATCTGCTATTTTTCAATAGCTAAAGCATAACATGATGCCGACACCAAAATGGGTGCCCGGTCAGAATGGTTTAAGTTATTTTTTTTTCATCCTCTTACTTCATATTTTGTGTTTCTTCTTTTCTTTTGTCTTTTTTCTGTTGCCAATATAGCCCGGGCCCATCTGGAATGAGGTCGTTTGAACAGATGCGACCGACGGAATTGCCTTTGCAAAAAAACCTGACAGAAATTGGCGTAATGAAATGAACAGTGTGCCGGAGACCATGATCACTCATAAGATACATGACATTTGGATTCACATTTTAGATGGAGTAAGTTGTATGTATGCTGTACATGATGTCAGTGATGCTACAGTACGTTGTAGGTTGCATATCTAAATATCTAGGTCAAGTGGGAACACCAGATCATGGCACTGATCCATACAGTAGCCTACTACATGCAATATTCACACGAAGTAAATCTGGAGTGCACAGAAGTGAATTATAATTCACCCATTATCAAATGGTAAGAGCAACATTGCCCCCTCTTGACAATTTAGCATACTGCATCATCTTCTTTTCCTTCAGACCAACCCTCCCTCCAAAATTGGTCGGATATATTCTGGGTGGATGGGTAAGGGTAACATTGAATTTATGGCACTAAAAATATTTATTTATTGTTCTCTTAAGCAATTAGAGAATCATTTGTAGGGTGTGTGTGTGTGTGTGTGTGTGTGTGTGTGTGTGTGTGTGTGTGTGTGTGTGTGTGTGTGTGTGTGTGTGTGTGTGTGTGTGTGTGTGTGTGTGTGTGTGTGTGTGTGTGTGTGTGTGTGTGTGTGTGTGTGTGTGTGTGTGTGTGTGGGGGGGGTCGCTGCAGTAGGTTTTGAAGAAATATAACTAGGCTACTGTGTTGAGCTTGCTCGCCTTGCTGTGCTGTCATGTCAGCCTGAAAGACTTGGTTTTCGAGACAGACGGTAATGGTCATTCATTTCAGCTGGTGTTTGTCCAATCAGCCAAATGTGAAGGAAACTCAGCTGTTTATGTTGCAGACATGGTCCAACAAGCTGAAAATCGACAGTGTGACTTAAATGTGTTCTATTAAGACTATAGGGCCTTTCAAATAATAAGTAGGCCTATCACCAGTAGTGTGCATATAAACGGGGACGGAAAATAGAAAGGTCACCTCCCTGGGCAGAGGCAGACTGCATGGGGAAAGACAGGGTATGTATCATGAACATCTGTCACAATTAACTGTCTTGCTTTATGTCTCTTTTGTCTTTTTCTCTTTTACAAAATGATATTGTTTAGGCCGGTTATGCCTCAGTCAGCCTGATAAAAGAAACGGGCATCGAGTGAGGCACAGCCCATGCCACAAATTATCACCATCATTAGTATAGTCGTTACTCAGTCAGAATTGTGCTTGCAGAGCACATCTTTATACCTCACTGCAATGAATGTGTCCTCACTAACTAAACCTCTGCTGGTGTTCTAAGATAGTGTGTGCCTGTCCTGTCCTGCCTCCTACTGGTGAAATCACGTTCTGACTCCAGCCCAATGGGCCTGATTCTTCAACGCGCTTCCGCTTATATATTGACGTGACGCTAGCGGAAAGGCATTTACGTGGATTTCCCACATTAATTTGGAATTCATGAAAATGGCCGTGAACTTGACGCTCACTTTGGTTTGTCGGAAATTCCGCTAAATCCTCCGCCACCTCTTTAGGTGGCGGAGAAATTTTCGGAAGCATACACATGCGTATAGATTTATTCAGAAGGCTTTAGTCTTCATGCTGAATCAATAAATTGTTCCCAAATCTCAGATAAAATATGTAGGCATGTGTCCCCAACATATTGGTCGATCAGCACATAAAAAAAAGATAGCCTATATATATATATATATATATATATATATATATATATATAAAAGCCGAGTGCACTTGTATGCCTAAATGCATGCATTCTAGAGGCAAGTTAGCCTATAGAGTCCCATAAGGAAACTGCCCCTGCAAGCCCCGACACCTTTTTATTTATTTATTAGGATATTTCTATAGCATGCCATGCGCGATTGCGCTGCTCACTGGACAGCCTTCTCTAGGCTACTCGCAGTGCAACGCGTTGTGAGCTTGTAGATCGGCTCTCGCGGACTGCATGTTAAAAAACAAACTCACAATTATAATAAGAACATAGGCCTACACTTATCTGCATTTTGCACTGTACGAATCTAACGTTGTTTCGGTGTGTGTGTGTGTGTGTGTGTGTGTGTGTGTGTGTGTGTGTGTGGGGGGGGGGGGGGCAGACAGCAGCGTGCTGCCCTATATATAAAAAATAGAAGACCACATTTATAGCCTAATGAATGCAGCGTGTTTGAAAGTCGGCCAGTCATATCAGTTTTAAACCAGCTCACCTCCACTCGTGAACATGACAGACAGACAGACAGAATTTATAATAATGTATATTGATATTGATCACATGGATGCCACACACAGAATAGTTTAACTCACTGGATAAACTCACTGGATTATAATTTCTTCAGACAAGAGGATCCCAGGCCTATAATATATTTACTTATGCATGTATGGGCTACTGTTCTTTATCGCGCAACAGTGTCGAGGGCCCATGCAGCCCCCCTCCCTCTCTCGTCTCTCTCTCTCTCTCGCTCTCTCTGAAAAGACGACTTTTGCATTGACATATATCGGATATGTTTTACCTCTGCATAGGTGTGAGAGAGCACCCGCCTTGGTCCCGAACTTAATTAAATAAATTATAATTATATTGCTTCAGCGGAGCACGCACCGTTGCAAGCTTCGATAGCAGTGACCGGCTGTGATCTCAGACAAACTGCTGTCTGCTGAGTCATGCTTGAAGCCTTTTATGGTATGAAATTGGGCGTGGATCAATGCAGATGAGGTTGTCGGGTGCTTTTCCGATCACTTTGCACCCGCTGCATTCAGTATGACATACACCTGCGATACACCTGCGCACCTGTGGTACACGCCACTCTCTGAATAACACGTCATCTCAACGTAGCTTGATCGGACGGATAAATACGATATCTGTTTCCGCCACCGTTACACTCTGGCGCATTTCGTTTTTGAAGAATCAGGACCAATGAGTGTAAACCCTATATATCCCTGCTGGCTTTACACTTAATCTTACAAGGACAAGGCGTTTTCACACATTGTATTTTCAACTCGGGTTGAAACAGACATGGACGTGTTCTTTACGATTTAAAATGAATTCAAATTGACACAGGGTGAATTAATTAAGGGATACCCGACTGTGGACTCCGTAGCAGTATAATTAAAAAAAACATCATAAACTAACTAAATAATACAGTCAAGCGGTTTTATTAGGAGGTTATGCATCACTTAATTTCACTTAGGATGTGCCTAATGAGGGTTGGTTGAGGGCCTCGTTGGTTCTATATAGAGCGTCGCAGTCCCGCCCCCTTTCATGACGACGCCAGGCCCAGGAAATGATTCCCAATGCATTTTTCCCATAGACATTTCAAAAGGTATTTATTCAACCCATTCTGACCTGAGATCAGATTCATACGAGGTTTCCGCCGGACACACACTGGTCTGATGAACCCATTCTGACCTGAGATCAGATTCTAAAAATGTCAGTCGTTCTTCGATTTTTCAAAAAATAGCAGACCTACAAGCTCGTATCGCGCCACTCGGTGGCGCGATATGAGCTTGTAGATCTGCTATTTTTCAATAGCTAAAGCGTAACATGATGCCAACACCAAAATGGGTGCCCGGTCAGAATGGGTTAAAGACGGTTACGCCGCGGACAAAGCCAACTCGAGTCGTGACAACTCATGACAACAAACACAATATTTTGGACCAAACAAATAATTACAAAGAAGAAAAACAACAACAAAAGTGTTGTGTAACCTGCCGTTTTTTTCTTCTTTCTAATTATCTGTTCGGCCCAAAAAAATTGTGTTTGTTGTCATGATTTGTCACGACGACAAGAGTTGGCTTTGTCCGCGGCGTAAACGTCTTTAAATAAATACTTTTTGAAATGTCTATGAGGAAAATGAACGGAGAATCATTTCCTGGGCACTGGTAGGGGGCGAGACTGCGACGCTCTATAGCAGTGGTTCCCAAACCTTTTTATTTAACCCATTCTGACCTGATATCAGATTCATACGAGGTTTCCGCCGGACACACACTGGTCTGATGAACCCATTCTGACCTGAGATCAGATTCTAAAAATGTCAGTTGTTCTTCGATTTTTTTCAAAAATAGCAGACCTACAAGCTCGTATCGCGCCACTCGGTGGCGCGATACGAGCTTGTAGATCTGCTATTTTTAAATAGCTAAAGCACGACACGATGCTAACACCAAAATGGGTTCCCGTTCAGAATGCGTTAATGGCATCTCTGGGACCCCAATTTATATTGTAAAATCAAAGTTAATTTAAATCTCAGAGTGTTCCATTTATTTGTACACTGTCTGAGTTACTTACTGACCCATAAGGGTCCATTTGGTTCCTAACTATATCATTTAGCTGGGGACCCCATGGAACTCTCTCAAGGATCCCTAGGGGTCCCCAGAAAAATAGCAGACCTACAAGCTCATATCGCGCCACTCGGTGGCGCGATATGAGCTTGTAGATCTAGAAAAATAGCAGACCTACAAGCTCATATCGCGCCACTCGGTGGCACGATATGAGCTTGTAGATCTGCTATTTTTCAATAGCTAAAGCATAACATGATGCTGACACCAAAATGGGTGCCCGGTCAGAATGGGTTAATGGCATCTCTGGGACCCCAATTTATATTGTAAAATCAAAGTTAATTTAAATCTCAGAGTGTTCCATTTATTTGTACACTGTCTGAGTTACTTACTGACCCATAAGGGTCCATTTGGTTCCTAACTATATCATTTAGCTGGGGACCCCCTGGAACTCTCTCAAGGATCCCTAGGGGTCCCCAGACCCCACTTTGGGAACCACTGCTTGGTGCAGTGGCATGTAGTGATGGTGTTGTGTTGTTGAGTATAGTGTTATGAGCAGGTGTGATGTGGTTTGATGACTCTGAGGGCTGTATTTTGCGTGTCTTAAGTATCAGGTCTTATTCCCTAACTTGAGTAAACTAAAGACCTGGAGGTGTGATCAATGCTCTTTGGCCACTCAGAATAGCCAAAGAGCATTGATCACGCCTCCAGGTCTTTAGTTTACTCAAGTTAGGGAATAAGACCTGGTACTTAAGACACGCAAAATACAGCCCTGAGCCTTCTAGAAGTGCTACCACTCACCCACATTTCTTATGTCCCACAATTAGGTTTCTACATCAGAGCTTGTGGCTTGGTAAAATAAATCCATCCATGATATACCTGGTTATACCTCCAACAAGGTCTTCTTAATCTACATTATAACTCCCAACAATCTCCAACATGTGTATCAAAATGTTAAGAAGCATTACATTTCCCTGAGTTAGTGTGCACACTGCACAAACTTCACCTAAAACATAACCAAAAGTTGCCTTCCGATCAGCGAATATATGCGCCAGCTGAGATTTGACACAAATAACAGCTCCCATGCTGGGCATAGTTCCCAGAGGAGCCTTGTTCTTGTGTACACACATTTGCATATCCTCTGAATGTGACTATTTTGGACATAAAACCATAATTGAACTCCAGTGGTATTATAGTTAGACAAGGTTATTTCCATCCCTCGCACACTCTAATCACATAAGGATTAATATAGATGTTGCGCTGTGCCATCTCTGCCCAGCTGTTCTTATAATAAAGCACATCAACATTGTGATACATTTTCCTATCCTATGAATTGTCAGAAACTGATACGGGGATCACATTTATGACCTTCAGTTTACAAGCCAGTCACCCAGACAGTCCACTACTTGGCCAAGCTACAGTCCAGTGGTTCATGTTTTCCACCAAAGTGTGATATTTACTTTCCTTGTAAACATCAATATCCCCTGCATGGCCCTGTGAACTGAATAAACAATGAACACTGTCCTCTAGTGCTCAAACTGCAATACATACATACAGTATACAGAGCTAAATTGAACACTGACAATGAGTATTAGGTATTCTTTATGACTTGTTCCAACAACAGTATATATTTGTAGTTTAATGTGTAGTCCTATCCAAATTGTTATTACATTTCGGCAGCAGAGAGTTCAAAATTATTTCGTGCAACAACACAACAATCACAAATTGTCCTTGCTTTACCTTTCATCACCATCATACATTGTTTTGGTTTCCAAAAGCCACTTTATTTCAAATTATAATTAGATATTCCTCATTCTGGAATAAAGCTTTTCACTCATGATGTTCCAGTGAAATAAGTGGCTTCCAGTCATAGTGTGCTGTGCAGAAAGATATAGCATAATAGCTCCAATTAGACATAAATGTCTGCATCCATGCTTTAATTAGCGGCAATCTTCTGATGGCTTTTAGCTCGGCTGACAGTCTCCCTTAACGAGGCTGCAGCTATCAGACAAAATGCAACAATGAAGAGAGGAGGGCAATCTACAAAGGACCTGATCCCTCTAATCATTAGAGGGATCAGGTCATTTGTAGATCGCCCTCCTCTCTTGCATTAGTCTAATGCTTCTCTCACCAGTTGGTTTCACCTGACCACGTCACGTTGTTGGCACGAGGTCAGGGTGATCCTGAATCCACATTCTCCTCTGTTGTTCTTGGCATTGAACTGTATAGCAGACTGGTATTCAAGTTCACCGAGTGGCAGTGGGGAAAGGAAAGGCCGCGGGACACTTGAGATGTAAATAGAACATAATGGTGCCATTATAATTGTGCCCATCATGTTCTGAGAATGCCTCTTCACTCCATCTGGCTAAATCAGCATTGGCAGGATAGCGAGTACTTCAGTAGGCTATAACAGTTTCAGTTGGGGTGCAGTCATTATCTTGTGGCCAGTGAGTGACACAATGCATTTGCGTTGACACAAACGTCTAATATGGTTTGGCAGGGTTTGGCTTTTGAGTGCCAAATTATTTGAGTCAAGTCACAGTTAGATCATTTGTATGCAGCACACAGTAAATCAAATGGACTTATATGGGTTCATTTTGCAAAAATACCTCTCTCATAGTTAAATTGACACTCAGGGTTTTTACTGTGTAGAGTCTGTGTAGGTTTTACTGTGTAGACTATAGCAAGATGAGATTTGCATAAAACGTACATAAACTACAGTTAAAACATTGCCCTCTCATCCCATGAAGAATCAGACACTTTTATTGAAGGCTATAGGCTATGTGTGGCGACAGCAGTTAACGTTGTGACATTTCCACCTTCCTATTGGCAATCTCTCTTGTTAAATCAGTTTAACAAACAAACAAACACACACACACACACACACACACACACACACACACACACACACACACACACACACACACACACACACACACACACACACACACACACACACACACAGAGGTCATCCAGACTTTGTACACATGAGCCTGTTCGCTCAGTGTTGCCATGTCCGCTTATTAGAAGCGACTTTGGGCTTGTTTTTCTGTAAAGTTGCTTGTAAATATTGGTAGTCTTTTGGGCATGTGTCAAAAGTGTAGTTGCTTATTTCAGCTTGCTTCCTTGTGCTGTTATTATGTCCATGGACCCCCCCCCCCCCCATCTGAAAATAGCAGATGGGTTATTTTCAAATATCCAATGTACAGTATATAGGATTAACGTTTGTGTCCTATACTCGCTTATTTTGGGCTTGTTTTCATATACCTGGTTGCTTATTTTTCTCACAAGATCTGACAACACTACTGGTTTTGGTACACACATTCAACCACATGACAGGATACGGTTGGTGACAGATGGCATTTTTCATGTCATCAATGACTTTGACAATCTTACCATTCGAAGGGTATACTTTCAATAAAGCAAGGCAAAGCAACTCACGTCAATTTGTATTTGTATATCTGAGCACATTTCAACCACAAGGCAATTCAATGTGCTTTAAATAAAACATTAAGCAAAGGAAATTCATAATAGGACTTTTGAATTGAAAATGGGGAGGAAAGAATACATTAAAACGCCTATCTTCTTGATAGGAAATACCTATTCTAGACATTTGAATACAAAAAAAGTTAATTAAAACAAAAAATACAAAATCTGACTAATGCATTAGAATAATTAAAGAAACCTCAAAAGGCAGCAGAAAAAGGTTATAGCAAGCAGTGACTTTAAAGAACGGAGAGCCCAAAAGTCCCCAAAAGTATAGCTGGTGTGTTATTCTGGAGATAATCTAACGTTAATTAACTTAAATTGTCATAGATATGTTATAAACTTCCTCTGCATTATACTGTACATCAAAAAAGTGAATCTGTGTTATGTTGTAATAGTAACACATTTATTGAATAAGATTACCGTACATGATTGTTATTTGAAACAAGCCTCTGATGATTTCCAGGAATTTCATCATTCACAACTGTGTGCTGTATGGAGATACTGAAGTATTCAGCAAATAGACTAACAGTTATAAAGTATTTAATTAAGAACTCAGAAAGAACCTAAGCTACCTGACTTGAGGTCATTATTAACAGAGAAAACCTGAGGGAGTAGTAAAGAACAAGAACAAGAGACAAATGCATCCGTGCTAAACTCATACTGTAGATGTGTCAAAGTCAAAGTCATATTCTTCATAATTATATTGGAGTAGAGAGTAGAGTTTATTTATTTTGGTCATTATAACAAATCAATACAGTGCATTTTTGCATATTCCTCATCATCCGATGCTGTGGTAGTGAGGAACTGCTGATCCTCCTGGAAGTTGGCAACTGCCAATGGCATGGGCACAGCATGGCGCTGCAGTGTATACTAATGACAAGACAGGGGTAGAAATGTAAATACCGCTGTCACTATCAATTCGATGCCAAGCACATGGATTTATGCATAAAAATTGAGATAGAGAATATACTGTATACTCCGACCCGCACCTCTGGTAATGTGATCTTCATATCTATGCTGTCTGCCGAGGAAGCCACGACGCGTGCAGAGACCTCCTGCTTGGGGTTTGCGACGTCTTGCTCGTAGAAGCCGAGGAGGAATGCCATGCCTGGGATGTATCGCTCAATCCTGGAGAAAGACAGAAAGCTCATTTAGCCATAAAATGCATGTGCATTTTTCTGTCAGGAATGTTAACTCTGAGTGTGTGTGTGTGTGTGTGTGTGTGTGTGTGTGTGTGTGTGTGTGTGTGTGTGTACTAACTATACTGGGGCCAAGAGTATGGTAGAATTTGAGAAATAGGCATTGTGAGGACAAGATTCCTGGATAAATTGTTGTTTTATGGTTAAAAACTATTTGGGAAGTTATGGGCTTACAATTTGGAAAAGATTCAGGTTGGTTTAGGAATAGGATGAGACATTTTGAGGTTTCGTTTCGGGGTTCGAATTACGCAGCTTCCCTCCCAAATAAGGAGTTACATGAGTTACATTTTCATTGTTTAACTTTTAAGACGGGGTTTCTATCGGACAGAGTGGGATAGGTGACAGTGGGATAGGTCACAGCACAATCATCCAGAATGACGTGTGCGTTCCACATCCGTCCTCCTTCTCACCAGCCGCAATTCCCTTAACCCTATTTACTCTTCACCTCCGTAGCATTTCGACCATGGCATCTGGGATCCTGGCCCAGTGGACAGTGGCCTGGACCGTTGGCTTGGAGCCTGGCAGCGGTGCAGCCCTGCCTGCTTGCATAGTCAAGTTGTAGGTCTGGCATTCGGCTCCCCATCTCATGTGGGCCTGTTGGACACAAGAGAACATCATGGATGAGAGCCTGCGCTTAGAGTTTGTGAATTAACCCTGTTTTGGGCACAAGGTGAATCAAAAATTGCATATAAAACAGAAAGAATTGTAGCTTGAGCTAATAGATCGCCATTTGTTGCCATTCGTTGTACAATTTGACAAAGTATACTGTTTATGGTGTTGGTTGAATGAAATGAATTTCATTAGATTTCTTTCTTATTGTTAGCATAGCCTATAACACTTCCAAGACCATATGGGCTCCATTTTCCTCACCGCTAAACCCCTTATCCCTAAACTTCTTTGCCTTTTTTTTTTACTATTTTGCAAAACATTTTTGAATAGTTAAAAAAGTCTACAAGCTCACAACGTGTCAATGTAGATTGGCTAGTTGAACAATTCAAAAATAGTTTTTCAAAATAGGCAAAGTAGTTTAGGGATAAGGGATAAGGGTGACGAAAATGGAGCCCTATATGTTATATCCCAAAGCAACAGTATGGCTCTGGGACATGTTTTAACATACTGTATATTTGAATGATATATTTAATTTGATATGAACTATATTAGTTTTGGCAATGGCAAGACTCTTATTATCCTTATCCTTTCAGAAGGACCCTCATCATGGGTTTGTGGTCAGCTGTTAGGGGTTACAGATAAAATAGAGCAAGAGCAATGTTGAATCCTATAATCTAAGCTACGGTAAGCGTTGTCAAAAAGACATACCTATTACCTACCCATTATTTCTAAATAAATAAAATCCCCCCCCGAACTCACTGTCCTGTATTATTTACCGTTACTTTGGCCCGGCATGTATCCACTGTTGCATCTGTGCACATCTTCCAGTTGGCCTCATCTGCCACCTGGGAGACGATCAGCTGAACCACCGGAGCCTGGGCCTGGGGCATGTAGTAGACCACTGCGTGGTAGCCATCAGGCTTGGCGTTGCCACTGAAAGCCATGGCTTTGATGTCGACCACAGCTTCAGATGTTGACTCCACACCGTCCATACCCTTTGATGGAGTATTAAATATCAAACAGGTCACTGAGTTGTTCTGGCATAGGGTTAATGTTTGTCATAACTTTGCTTCGGAACTGCAGTAAATTGACTGGAGTGACATCTGGCATAATACTTCAATTTTGCTACAGCAATGATCCGGTATAATTGGAATATGTGTCTGGATTAGGGATGTGGATTATCGATTAATGCATTAATAGACCTAGTTAATTGATATGTTTTTTATAGATATTTTTTTTGCGGCTTACGCCTTTTATTGATTTTTTTTTAAAGGGACAGACAGTAGGCTGACAGGAAACGGGAGAGAGATGGGGGGATGACATGCAGTAAAGGCCGTGTCGGGTCCGGGAGTCGAACCCGCGGCACACTGCGACTGGATTACCAGTCCGGTGCCCAGACCGTTACGCTACGGCCTGGGCCAATTGATATGTTTTTATAAGGTTATCGATCCATTAACCGGTTAGTTGATAAGCTGCGTTGTTGTAAAACATCTGAGAATCTTAATTTCCCTCAATGTCGAACAAACATACATTTTGCTGATATACAGCAATAATACAAAGGCATATAATATTCCTTCCATAAGGATTCAATAATTTTCGCTTAATTACGATTAGTTATAAATTGTTAACGACTACCGACAAATGTCTTGACTGCGATTAATCCATTAACGATTAACTATTAACATCCCTAGTCCGGATAATTAAGCTGCTCGGTTGAAACTATACTTTAGTCTCAGTCAAATAAGTCTCCCCTTGTAATATTGTTGATTAAGGCGTTCAAGCTTTTTCTTGGTGAATAAACTACTGATACTTATTGCCAGACATAACATCTTAAGTAAATCCACAGCCGACAGATTAATATCCTTTGCCAAGCATTTTAAAGGAATAATTTACTTCTCTTATGACGTGTTGGCTTTGATGAGACGTGATCCTGCTTGTGTGGTTCATGCTAGATGAGACACTTATCTTCCTCATGGCTTCCTGTGGATCCAGTGGTGGTAAAAGTACACAGACATTGATTAGTTGTGGTTGAAGAGGTGTGCTGCCTGCTGATAATAGTGATTAGTTGTGGTTGAAGAGGTGTGCTGGTGATAATAGTGATTAGTTGTGGTTGAAGAGGTGTGCTGGTGATAAAAGTGATTAGTTGTGGTCGAAGAGGTGTGCTGGTGATAATAGTGATTAGTTGTGGTCGAAGATGTGTGCTGTTGATAATAGTGATTAGCTGTGGTCGAAGAGGTGTGCTGGTGATAATAGTGATTAGTTGTGGTTGAAGAGGTGTGCTGGTGATAATAGTGATTAGTTGTGGTCGAAGAGGTGTGCTGGTGATAATAGTGATTAGTTGTGGCTGAAGAGGTGTGCTGGTGATAATAGTGATTAGTTGTGGCTGAAGAGGTGTGCTGGTGATAATAGTGATTAGTTGTGGTCGAAGAGGTGTGCTGGTGATAATAGTGATTAGTTGTGGTCGAAGAGGTGTGCTGGTGATAATAGTGATTAGTTGTGGTCGAAGAGGTGTGCTGGTGATAATAGTGATTAGTTGTGGCTGAAGAGGTGTGCTGGTGATAATAGTGATTAGTTGTGGCTGAAGAGGTGTGCTGGTGATAATAGTGATTAGTTGTGGCTGAAGAGGTGTGCTGGTGATAATAGTGATTAGTTGTGGCTGAAGAGGTGTGCTGGTGATAATAGTGATTAGTTGTGGCTGAAGAGGTGTGCTGGTGATAATAGTGATTAGTTGTGGCCGAAGAGGTGTGCTGGTGATAATAGTGATTAGTTGTGGTTGAAGAGGTGTGCTGGTGATAATAGTGATTAGTTGTGGTCGAAGAGGTGTGCTGGTGATAATAGTGATTAGTTGTGGTCGAAGAGGTGTGCTGGTGATAATAGTGATTAGCTGTGGCTGAAGAGGTGTGCTGGTGATAATAGTGATTAGCTGTGGTCGAAGAGGTGTGCTGGTGATAATAGTGATTAGTTGTGGTTGAAGAGGTGTGCTGGTGATAATAGTGATTAGTTGTGGTCGAAGAGGTGTGCTGGTGATAATAGTGATTAGTTGTGGTTGAAGAGGTGTGCTGGTGATAATAGTGATTAGTTGTGGTCGAAGAGGTGTGCTGGTGATAATAGTGATTAGTTGTGGTCGAAGAGGTGTGCTGGTGATAATAGTGATTAGCTGTGGCTGAAGAGGTGTGCTGGTGATAATAGTGATTAGTTGTGGCTGAAGAGGTGTGCTGGTGATAATAGTGATTAGTTGTGGTTGAAGAGGTGTGCTGGTGATAATAGTGATTAGTTGTGGTCGAAGAGGTGTGCTGGTGATAATAGTGATTAGTTGTGGCTGAAGAGGTGTGCTGGTGATAATAGTGATTAGTTGTGGCTGAAGAGGTGTGCTGGTGATAATAGTGATTAGTTGTGGTTGAAGAGGTGTGCTGGTGATAATAGTGATTAGTTGTGGTTGAAGAGGTGTGCTGGTGATAATAGTGATTAGTTGTGGTTGAAGAGGTGTGCTGGTGATAATAGTGATTAGTTGTGGTTGAAGAGGTGTGCTGGTGATAATAGTGATTAGTTGTGGTTGAAGAGGTGTGCTGGTGATAATAGTGATTAGTTGTGGTTGAAGAGGTGTGCTGGTGATAATAGTGATTAGTTGTGGTTGAAGAGGTGTGCTGGTGATAATAGTGATTAGTTGTGGCTGAAGAGGTGTGCTGGTGATAATAGTGATTAGTTGTGGTTGAAGAGGTGTGCTGGTGATAATAGTGATTAGTTGTGGTTGAAGAGGTGTGCTGGTGATAATAGTGATTAGTTGTGGTTGAAGAGGTGTGCTGGTGATAATAGTGATTAGTTGTGGTTGAAGAGGTGTGCTGGTGATAATAGCCATGCGAGTGCAGCCATGAATACCTCGGAAAGCCTCCTCAGCGTGTTCAGCAGTTGGTGCGTAGACTGCTTAGATGGCGTACTCACTGGATGTGTGTTGTTCGGTCTAGCGTTTGCCTCGATGTGGATTAGGTTAACAGGTTTGATCGCACGGGCTGATGTTTGAAAGAGGATAATGGAACAAGTTAAAAAGTTAAAAATGTAATCACATAATTGTGCTGGTATTCGAGTGCTGCTGCTGCTGGCTGGGTCACAGTGAACATAAAATGTATGTACAGTTTGTTTCATTGGGTTTCATGTACTGCAGCTCTCTTGTCTCTCACATTGTACATTATAGGTCAATGGACTGCATTTATATATCTATTCATTCATACACACAGCAACAGCTGAACACCGTTACACATGTACTGTACATGTGTGCTACAATGAGCCGGTGAACTTCAGATTCCAAGACGGACGCTATTTTACTGAACGACTGCCGCCAACATTGTATCTGTTATTTGACTTTGCTGTGTGTATATTGTCTTGATACCAAGATTGCTCACACTGTTCACTGTTCATTCTATTCCTACCTGGGAAAAGTTTAAACACAAGGTGCGTGTATCCCAGGAAGTAGCACAGGGGGAACCCATCGTCAAAGTCTCGCTTGAGCGTAGACTCCACACAGACGCCTGCACCGTAGATGTTACTCTCAGCACACATCGCCTTATTATGGTTCCAGCCGGCATGTGATACAGCAATCTGATAAAGGACAAGCACCAGAGCATACTGTATGTTCTTATCACATTCCTCACATTTCCCTATATATACACACCTTGATGTGATTTGTATGTTCTATTATTTTTATGGATAAGCTGATAAGTATAATGGTACCGTTTCTGACTTGGATGTTACAACTGCATGAGGCGCTGCTGCAACCTTAGTGTCAATGGGATTGTACATCATTGGAGTCATTTTGGCCATAGCAGTATCTTCAATGTTCCTAGACACTGCAAACACATTGGAGCTGAGGGGTGGAAAGAGAAGGCAGCAAGTCAACATGGCTGTATTTTAGTTTGTTTGCTTATCACTGCACCATAATTAACCATACTGTACCATAAGTAAACAATTTTAATCCTGTCTGTCTGTCTGTCTGTCTGTCTGTCTGTCTGTCTGTCTGTCTGTCTGTCTGTCTGTCTGTCTGTCTGTCTGTCCTGCCTAGTCCACAGGGGAGACCAAATTTAGGTCACACTTTCCATTTTTTAAGCCATTTCACAGCCAGAGGCTATGGCTTAGTTTAAAGAGTTAGTTTCAATTTTGCATTTAAGGAAACTATATATGATATAGCATAAGAATATAAAACCTGTCAATTGCACATCATACCTGAGTGAGATGATCTCAAGTATTTCTTTGACAGGGGGAAAGTCAAGTACAAACTTCTTTTCTCTAATGTTGATCTTGGTTACAAACTTCCATGGAACAGCGACTGGCAATTTGCTCTTCATCTCCGTGCCACACTGGAAGAGCTCTGTGTTGATTCCATGGAAGCCCCAGAATTCCAGTGTGGAACTGTAAAGAAAATGGATGCATGTTAAACAGAACATTAATGAGAGACATACTGTACACGTGAGTTCAGATAAGACAGAAGACAAGCACAGGGTCAGGTCCTCAGGAATACATCCATAGCATAGCACGTCATCCATAGCATACAGCTATATGGCATATTCCTCAGGCATAAATCCATACCACCGCACAACAGGAAAGGGCCCTGGATGGAGTCTACACAACAAGAATGCTACGAAGGGCACTACAGGTGACAAATGGGTGGACCAAATGGGTGGACCACATCATAAATGTGGATCTCTACGGCCTTGGACCTCAAAGGGAGATGGATGTGGTTAGCCGGGCACTACATCAGGCACAAAATAATTACCCTACAAGTAATTAGCCGCTACACAAAACATGGTTTAACCAATTCTGACCTGAGATCAGATTCTAAAAACGTCTTCTACATCCTGACAGTTTTCCATTCTGACCTGAGATCAGATTCTAAAAACGTCTTCTACATCCTGACAGTTTTCTGAAAAAGCTATGTTTCTATGTCAGTCGTTCTTCGATTTTTAAAAAATAGCAGACCTACAAGCTCGTATCGCGCCACTCGGTGGCGCGATATGAGCTTGTAGATCTGCTATTTTTCAATAGCTAAAGCATAACATGATGCTGACACCAAAATGGGTGCCCGGTCAGAATGGGTTAAGAGCACTGCTTTCACATAATATGACACAATACAAAAAAATGCCACACAACACAGTGACAGAACATTGAATATAATTACCCAATGAAACCGTCTGTCTCCAAACTAATTTCTGAATCCATAAGCTGACCCAGATTCTCTTTCACCGGAGGATTGATTGCGGCCTTGGCTATACAGAAACAGATCCCAAATCAGTTAATATTGATTCTACACAATATCTTTGGGGATTTAATTGTTTCTTGTCTTGGAATTTGAAGCATTACCTTTGACTGTGATGGCATTGACAGACTCCAGGTATTTACTGATCTCCAGTGGGAAACCCAGGGTGGTGGCTTGGATATATCTAGTCTCCAGGATCAGCAATGCCTTGGTCTTGTGCCATGAAATGCCCCTCTGTAGGTCTTCGATCAGACCCCATACTGGGGGTACCCCATTCTGCAGTCCTTTGACTGCAGCATAATTTGTATTGTAAGCCTGCAAACAGTTGATCAATGACATGTCAGGATCAATAAAACATGTGACCTTACAGACATGATGTGGCTCAATCTTTTTTTGGCTGTGACCCACCAAAATAATATTAGAAATTGTGATATTGTGTTCACTGTCATCTGGGGGGGGGGATCCCCCAAAAATCATGTGAGGAGTGAGGACCCCCCTGGGGTCCGAATCACAGGTTGAAACCACTGGCCATAGACTTCATATTCACATGAATGTGTATTCATGTTCTGTTCCTAAAATTGTAATTGTCTTAATGTTTTTCCAATAATCAACATTGTGTGTTGTTTGAGCAGCGTGACTTACTGAAGGCTGAATTTAAACATTTTAAACACTTAAACATAATACATATTGACCTTTCAGAACTGACCTCACTGTAGAAATTGACCATTATTAGTAACTGTCCTGTTTTCTATTTCTAATACACGATATAGCCTACTTATCATCTTCCGTTCCTATCAGAGCTGCTCGATTTCAGCAGAGAATCAAGCAAAATTATAATAATAACACAACACAACTTGTAACTACAGTACCAATATTTGTGTCACTTATAACAAGTGGACTGGAAGTATGGATCCTATTGCTGCAGTAGCCTCGGTGCCCAAGATTTTATTTTCTTTCGCATTCGGCGAGCTGCAGCTGCTATTGACCAAATTAATACCTCCAATATTTACGATAATTAGTCATGAGGATTGAATATGATGACCAAACATGTAGAGGCATTCATTGTTCATTTCACTCATCATGAACAATTATGTCATTACTGTATGCAGCCTTTTAATTAAGGCCTTTAGAAAAATATTTAGGATATTTTACAACATTATCTCCTAAAGTCGGGTCACGATATTGATACCACCCAGCCTTAGTGCCTATAGACAGCAGGTTATAGCTAACCACATTGGAAAGTGTGTAGCATGTGTCATAGGGGTTACGTTTTGTTCAATTAGTTCCAAGTCTCAATACAACAAAATAACTGGGATGAGTACGGTCTCAGATCCATTGTGAGAGCAAACCTTTGTCTCACCTTAATGACATTGTCAATGGACCTTTTGTTCAAATCAGCAAATAACATCTCTTGTCCAAAGGCCCGTACAAAGACAGACAGGAGATGCTTGTCTTCTGGAAACTGCTCCCATGCTTGTAGCTGAAAATGGCACAACGTTATCAGTCACCCAAACAAAAAATGATCAACTCTGCAATCAAATAGTTATATAAAGCAAATACGTGTTTCAGATAGATTTCTTTTCTTGCTTTGAAAATGTGTTATAGCACTTATAAAATAGCACTTTTATAATTATATTTATAAAAATGTTTTGTGTAGAATTGCATACCAGATGGAGAAGATGTTGCAGACCACTGAAGCTGAGATCTCCTTTGACTCCGGCCATGAGGCCATCAAACAGTTCTTTGATTCCTTCAGCACGGATACCAACCTTTAAATTGATAAGTCATATGTCACAGATGGTAGACACATTCACTTAGACATAACTTACATAATGTTACTGTATATTATGGTTACTGAGCTCTACTGTACCTCCAAAAGCTGCAAAATTCTTCCAAGGAAATGGAATTTTCCTTTCATCATGATCTCTGTTGGTAAGTTGCTTGTGACACTCCTCAACATGAAGATCTCTGTGGTTGTGCCAACTAAGAAGTTGTCTTGATTGAAAAAGACATTTAAATGGTCATAAAATGACTTATGAGAAATCCTGAAACTGACTTGAACTAGTATAGCATATTATGCTCCACTCTATGGTTCATTCATTTGAACAGACCGTTAAACCAATCCAGATGAACAGCTTTGCTGAACCGATAGCTGAGACGGCCAAATTTAGGGGCCAGGATCTTCACAGCTACATTGCAGGCTGTTGAGCTGAGGGCAAAAAAGAAAAGTTAATGACAAAGATTTGTACCCAGACTCATACAGTAACTGTCATCGTCTGCTCTTCTTCCTGCTCCAGCCCTCCTTCCCCATGATCTCCTGACAATTCTGGCCATGTGCTCCAGCCAGTGGAAACGTATTCCATAGAAACCTCTGCCTCTGTGCTATCTCTCTTTCAGCCACTTGCACATTCCTGTCCACCTCAGCTCATTCCCTCTAACCTAGTGGTTCTCAAAACTTTTAATTTCAAGGATCCCCATAATTCTGAGAGTAAATGGACCTGCATGCCATGCATGGACCGTTTGCTGTTTGGTTCCATGTCTACACACTCACACTGTAGGCCTAAGGGCTGTATTTTGCGTGTCTTAAGTACCAGGTCTTATTCCCTAACTTGAGTAAACTAAAGACCTGGAGGCGTGATCAATGCTCTTTGACCACTCAGAATAGCCAAATGGCATTGATCACGCCTCCAGGTCTTTAGTTTACTCAAGTTAGGGAATAAGAGCTGGTACTTAAGACACGCAAAATACAGCCCTAAGGGTCATTTGGAAGAACATTTGAGAACTGCAGTTCTAACCTACGCTGTTGCCCAATGTTCACTAGTGTCCTGTTAACTTGCCTTGTGTCTGTCTATGCACCCTTGTGTTTCTGTTCCTTGTCAGTCCGTTGTATGCGAGGTGTGCTATGTTTTGGCTACGCACGAGCTGTATTTGGTGTGTCTTAAGTACCAGGTCTTATTACTTAACTTAAGACCTGGAGGTGTGATCAATGCCATTTGGCTATTCTGAGTGGCCAAAGAGCATTGACCACGCCTCCAGGTCTTAAGTTAAGTAATAAGACCTAGTACTTAAGACACGCAAAAATACAGCCCTTCAAGCAAGCCTTCATGGGACTTTAGAGTGACTTTATGTCCAGTGTTGGCCCTGCTGCCTCCTCTGCTTCTTGTTGAATGTTTTGGGTCCAGTTCTCCTGATTAGCACTGTGATAGTATTAACCCATCCTCCCATTCTGACCGGGCACCCATTTTGGTGTTGGCATCATGTTATGCTTTACCTATTGAAAAATAGCAGATCTACAAGCTCATATCGCGCCACCGAGTGGCGCGATACGAGCTTGTAGGTCTGCTATTTTTTTTTTTATCGAAGAACACTGACATTTTTAGAATCTGATCTCAGGTCAGAATGGATTAATCAGACCAGTGTGTGTCCAGTGGAAACCTCGTATGAATCTGATCTCAGGTCAGAATGGGTTAAATCACTCATGAAAAGAATGTAAAATATCAGTTGCATTTTCAAGCTTACAGGAAGTGATTGTCAGGAGTGCTTGATTGTGCAATGCCCCTCATGAGAGAATACGCAAAACTAGCAACTTGGAGGTCTTTCTCCTCCTGTAAGAGTGCCGTCACTGTGGACACCAGGGCCAGCGGGGGCTTGGTCTCAAACAGGATCATCAACGCAAGCGTGCGTATCTCAGCAGGAAGCTGGGACTGCACAAACAGGCTCAAGGTGATATCCTGGACCTGGAAACAAGAGCACAGTCATGAGAAGAAATCCAGCACAACTAGATCGTCATTGTGTGGTGCATGGGCCTTTGGTCTGCACATTATATTAACCCATTCTGACCTGAGATCAGATTCAAAAAATGTCTATTACATCCTGACAGTTTAATTATTAACCCATTCTGACCTGAGATCAGATTCTAAAAGTGTCTTCGATTTTTCAAAAATAGCAGACCTACAAGCTCGTATCGCGCCACTCGGTGGCGCGATATGAGCTTGTAGATCTGCTATTTTTCAATAGCTAAAGCATAACATGATGCCAACACCAAAATGGGTGCCCGGTCAGAATGGGATAAGTAAGCCTAAATCTAATTCTAACTTTACACTAACCTAACATTTTTCAGACTATAGGCCTAGACCAAATCATCAAAAGTTCATAACACATTATATTATGGAAGAATGGGACTATGGCATTATTATTGACTATAGAAATTATTTCTAGTAATTATCCACAGGTTGACATACAGTACTAGTCAACTAAACCGCTATATTAAACAACATTTTCAGCACTTTTTCTTATCTTTGTGTATCTTATCTTGTGATCTTGCACCATGCACATTGAAATGAAAAGTGATGGCATAATAAAGTTAATGATGACAGTTTTACAGTGTTCTTACCCTGTGAGGGTCTCTGGTAGCTACGAGCCTCATAGACTGCACCGCAGCACTCAGCACGCGAGGAGGGAGTTCCACGGGGTTGGCCGCCACTCCAGGGAGGAAGAGCATGATAGTCTTAAGGCTGGCTGGGTGACCTGCGTTCCCTATGGCCTTGAGAGCAAGGACCATGCCGTCCTCCGAGCGGGCCTTCAGGCTAGTCACGGCCATGTCCAACAGAGGCTATACAATCACAATAGCATATGCATGGACAGTATAAGCAGATAATAACAATTCGTCACTGTCATTTAATTCCAATTTGCTTTAGGAACCACATGGCGCCACTTCTCCATTGAACTCAATGGACGCAGCCTGCAGCCACCAGGCCCATATTTTGTAATACTAATTATATTATTATATTTTTTACATTTGATAGGATTTACATTTATTTTAGGACTTATTTTACATATGTGTAGATTTCCCAGAACATCCCACATGCTTTTGAGTTTGAGAGAAACTTGGCTTTAATACATATTATGCTATACCAGGGCTCCCCCTGTTGACAACTGTTGATGGTGCATTCCAGCACAACTGCGCATGTGCACTAACCCATGTATATTGCTCCCAGTAAATAGCACTGTGTCCGTGTCCATTCATAAATACCACAGAACCCGATATATTACAGGTAGCCTACTCAAAAATAAATGCAATGGAATCATAATGTTAAAATTCCAAATAAAACGGACACTATACTATATAGCCTACTGCAGATAGTACAGTACAGAAACTGTGCTGTGGTAAACAAGAAAAGACTATTTCCTCCAGTGGAGGGTTTTTTTTTTAAACCTGAGAACTACCTGAGGCTAATGGCTATGCCTGAGGCGGAGTGATATTATGGGACAGCTCACAGCTGTGTGGACCAGAGAACTCGTCGATCAGAATCGCGCCACTTTAAAATACACATTTCCTGAATAATGCAGAACCGCCGAGATATAGTAGCGGCCGCAAGAGGTGAGTAACGTGAGTTTAATTAATATTTATTTGTATTGTCTTCAAGACTGTTGAAGTATATTTCCAGAACAGGGCTAATTATTACTAGTCCTACACTTTTCTTCCTAAGTTCCTCCCACTGAAAAGGTCTGGCCAGGTGGCAGCTATTTTGATTGATTGAAATATTTATTAACAGTTTGTAGAATTTACAGTACATTTTAAGCACAAACTCAATACAAAGACTGTTAACTGTGAGTGGACGACCCAATTAAGCATTACACTTGTTTACAACAGGGTCCACATTGTTCAATTCATCAAAACATTTAGAGACATACAAACATTTAGAGACATACAAATAGACATTTCTATGTAGCTAAAGAACAGAACAGGAATTCATCATATGGGAAGCAAAAAATGGAAAAGATACAATATACAGTGAGGGGAAATGGGGGGGGGGGGGGGGGGGGGGGGATTCAGATTTTACAGAGGCCAGTTTCGAATAATTATTAACTATAATAAGACAGGTTGCTTAATTTGCTCTAGCAGTTAGGAACATTAGTGTTAGTGTGTGCGCGTTCAGTTACAATAATTGTTTTGATTTGTTGCCACTAAAGATTATAGAGCTGGTGTCATATACAAGATACAGTAACAATTGCTCACAATTCGTGACACTGCAGTGAGCTTATTTAGTTCTGCTATTTTCAATTGGCAGAAATATAAGTGGTGTGTTTTGGAATGATACTTAAAGTCTACAGTAGTATTAACTAAAGTTTTCATATAATTGTAGTCAAAGAGTCAAAATACAACATTTTCTCTGAGATGCAGTGGGGTAGAAGTAACATGGAAAATTGGCTACTGAATAAAGTAAAAATACTTAAAAGAATGTAGGCCTACTTAATAATTATAATAATAATAATAATAATAATAATGGATTTTATTTATAATGCACTTTACATCCCATGGAATCTCAAAGTGTACACTGAAAGGGGAGGCCAAACCTAGTCCAGTACTAGTGTAGTTAGTAGTTCACTAGCCCCTCTCGAAACCCTACATAAAGCTTTTCTGAAATTTTGATGAGTTTTATGTAGGGTCCCTGTTCATGACTATATTTCCGTATGGGAATTCTCGAACGCGGACATAAACATGCTCTCTAAGATTGAATCTGCGGCGTTTGACTGCCTTTTTTTGTTTGCGTTATTCTGAATTCGGGAACTTTAAGTACCTATACATTCCGCTGCGAATATCTCCTGTGGCGCGGAAGCCGTTAAGTATTTTTAATGTTGTTTGACCGATTTGGTCGCTTTATTTCTTCTTGTTTGTTTACCGTTTATTGTACCGCCTCCCGGTGTGCGGTTGGCTTGTGCGGCGACGTCCCTGCCTCTGATCTGCTCTGTCATAGCTATAGCGCCACTAGCTAGCCAGATAGGCGGTACAATGAGGTGTCAATAAACAAGGAAGGAAGAGAAGAATCAAAGCGACCAAATCGGTCAAACAAAGATTAAAAATACTTAACGGCTTCCGCGCCACAGGAGATATTCGCAGCGGCATGTATGGGTACTTATACTACATATTCAGAAACCCTCACATGAAAAAAATTCGTCAAAGAGCGCAGACAGGCGTTATCCACGTTGTTTATGTTTTATGAATGTCTGCGTACCAGGTGGCAGGATACTGATGCAACAGGACCCAATGCACTGGGTCTAACAAATGTCAGAAACTTCAGTAGCATTGGGTTCTGCTTGGAGGGCTAGTAGTTCACCAGTACAGTAGCGTTTAAGCTTATATATACTCGACCTCTACAGTGAGTATAACCTTCCAACCAAATCCAAAAAACATGTTTATAACTTAATGTCATTCATCATGGTTCATCATTCATGAACAGTATTTCAGACAGCCTGATTGAAAGAAATGTATTTGCTTAACCCATTTTGGACTGAGGTCGATAAAAAAAAGGCTTCAAAATCCTAACATTTTTCTGATAAACCCATGTTTCTATGTCAGTGGTGCTCAACCTTTTTCATGTCAAGGACCCCCAGAATTATCTCTATTGGGCCACGGACCCCCATCTCAAAATATGTAGTTCCAGGGACCCTGGAACTACATTTTAGTTAAAAATGTTCGCTCTGAAATATATATTCAAAGATTTGTGACACATTTTCACGACTTCTCAAAAAATAGCAGACCTACAAGCTCGTAGCGCGCCACTCGGTGGCGCGCTATGAGCTTGTAGATCTGCTATTTTTCAACAGCTAAATTATAACATAATGTTTAAAACACCAAAAGGGGTTCCCGGCCGCCCCCAAAATGGGTTTAATTACCAGGAGAGCGGGCGGTTGGCATGGTGCAGAATCGGCACAGAGTTTGTTCACCAGAGAACCGTATGAAAGCACCGCCGTGGTCCACAAAGGCCAGTCGTGCCAGTCATGCCATGCGTGGGCCTTGTTGAAGGGGACGCGCCAAAGGAGGTTCTAAAAGAAAGACACAAAGATATCTGTATCAAACTATTTTGTCACTTCTTTCTTTCTATCTGGGGGAGAAAAAAAAGAACTATGGCAATATTAATAATAATAATAATAATAATAATAAAACTTTATTTGTATAGCACCTTTCATGACATGAAATGCAGCTCAAAGTGCTTTACAGAACAATGGAGAATAAAAGAAAAGCAAGGCAATGACATTAAAAAACAAGCAGTAATGCAGTACAGTGAGGACATGAAAAAATAAAAAATAAAAGATCAATTAAAGGCAATGTTGTAGAAGTGGGTCTTGAGCTGAGCTTTAAAAATGTCTACAGAGGCTGCCTGACGAAGGTACAGAGGGAGCTTGTTCCATGCCGACGGCCCGTAGAAGCAAAAAGCTGCTTCCCCGTATTTTTTAGTTGCCATTTTTTGGGGCAAAGCGAGCAAGCCGGCGGTGGAAGACCTTAGGGGGCGGTTTGGGACATGGTATTGGTAACGTGTTTCTTATACTGTGCAAAATGTCTTGGGACATGGTATTGGTAACATGTTTCTTATACTGTGCAAAATGTCTTCTTCTTAGAGCTCACCATGGCCTTCTCAACCGAGCTGGGGGTTGCCTGCAGATGGTTGAACGCTACCAGAATGGTCTGTCCGGCTTCAGCGGGGGTCAAGTCTCCAGCCTTGAAGCGCAGCTCCAGGAACGCCACGATTCTGTCGTCGTTGACCTCAGCGACCATGTCTAGAAACCAGCGCCTAAAACCAACCACAGGGAAAAGGTAAATGCCATGGATTGTATTAGAAATGCTTGCACAGATTTAACCCATTCTGACCGGGCACCCATTTTGGTGTTGGCATCATGTTATGCTTTAGCTATTGAAAAATAGCAGATCTACAAGCTCATATCGCGCCACCGAGTGGCGCGATACGAGCTTGTAGGTCTGCTATTTTCTGAAAAAATCGAAGAGCGACTGACATTTTTAGAATCTGATCTCAGGTCAGAATGGGTTCATCAGACCAGTGTGTGTCCGGCGGAAACCTCGTACAGTATGAATCTGATCTCAGGTCAGAATTGGTTAAATCTTGACTCGGGATAGAGTGTCGCAGTCCCGCCCGCTCGAGAGACCCGGAAAATAAATCCCCGTTCATTTTCCTCATAGACTTTTCAGAAAGTATTTATTTAAAGTCGTTTACGCCGCTGGACAAAGCCAACTCTTGTCGTGACAAATCATGACAACAAACACAATTTTTCGGGCCAAACAAAGAATTAGAATTAATTAATTAATTATTTGTTTGGTCCAAAATATTGTGTGTGTTGTCATGATTTGTCACGACAAGAGTTGGCTTCGTACGACGCTTAAAAGGTCTTTAAATAAATACGTTTTGAAATGTTTATGGGAAAAATGCATTGGGATTAATTTCCTGGGCCTGGCGTTGTCATGAAAGGGGGCGGGACTGCGACGCTCTATATGCATACAAACCCCCAAAAAGAGCAAGCAATCTAAAAAAAACTAAAAAAACAAGTCAAACACTTGTAATATACTGTACGGAATTACAGCATATTACTCCTGTACTGTGTGAAATACATGGGTAATTAATTCATTGGTCTATTACTCTTCTACATTGGTTAACTCATTGATTGGTTCAATGTGCACAGTTGCACACCATGAGCAATGAAAGCATCCCTTAGTATTCACGCAATTGGCATTATGATTTAAATGAGGACATTAATTAACTGTAATGTAGTCACTAATGTAGTCACTGTATTGTAGTCACTACATTAGTTACAGTTAGCATTGTAGTGAGCTGAAGATAAGGGCCGATTCATACTCCTATTTTAGAGCCGAATAAAAGTGGGTTCGGCGCTGTAGAGCCTACAACGTGACGTCATTTGAGGTTCGGGGGGGGGGGGGTACCGTCCTAAAGTCGGCTCTTCGGTGCTACTGAAAATTTCTGACGAGCCGAAATCATTTCGGCACGACAGCGCCGAAATAGCGGTAAAATACGAGTATGAATCGTTAGACCCTTAGACTGACCAATTGCACAGTCGAATGGCTCATTATGTGCTCAAAGCCAAGCCAACAATGCAATATACTATACAGTAGTGTATAATTCAGGCCTGGCAGAGCCAGGCTTGCGTGCTTCCTACTAGTAGCCTCCTTCGACCACAGTGATTTTCCAGAGCTTCTGTCTGCCAGTAACGTAGCTGTGGCGTGTACGGAGGTTTCTGTGCACTGGCAACATTTGGCACACGGGAGCTCCAACAAAATGTCATTTCCAGCAGCACCAAGTTATTTTTAGAGTTGGAACCACAGGTCTGTGACATCATCTTTACATTCTACAAAATATACAAAGTATGCCTGCCCTTCTTGTCTCAAACTACTGGATGAAATGAAGGATAACCTTCAGCTGGACATGTATCTGGCTCCTCATGTCAAACACTGTACACAGTACACACAGATCAGGACCAATTCGACGCCCTGATTGTTGTTTTTTTCATCAAGGGTAGTGTACAACTCAGGCTGGGACGACTTAGACTGAGTTATGTGAATCCCCCAAAAAAGTATTTTGTTTCACTTGTAAAATCAAATTTGTTGCTGGGCATATGCAGCATTAAGGTCTTTACACACCAGCAAATTAGTGACACAATGTTTTCGCACCTGTTGGTGCACTTGCACTTGTGTGCCAGCAGGAGCCACCAACGGGCTCCGCCAAACTTTGGTCAACTCAACTGCATTGCATCTCTGCATGTATAATTCTATTTTAGATGCCATGGGTGGGCCTATATGGGTGGACCACAAATGACCCATTATAAAGAAGAAGCAGGAGGATATTTCACATATATTTCGGGTTGTTTATTCGCATCGCCAATTCGCTGGTGTGTAAAAACATTTAGAGTGGCACGTTGTCTAGGAGGTATAAGTGATCTTAACCCATTCTGACCGGGCACACATTTTGGTGTTGGCATCATGTCGTGCTTTAGCTATTTAAAAATAGCAGATCTACAAGCTCATATCGCGCCACCGAGTGGCGCGATACGAGCTTGTAGGTCTGCTATTTTTGAAAAATCGAAGAACGACTGAGTGGCGCGATATGAGCTTGTAGGTCTGCTATTTTTGAAAAATCGAAGAATGACTGAGTGGCGCGATATGAGCTTGTAGGCCTGCTATTTTAGAAAAATCGAAGAACGACTGACATAGAAACATGGCTTTATCAGAAAACTGTCAGGATGTATAAGACGTTTATAGAATCTGATCTCAGGTCAGAATGGGTTAAATTGAGGATGAATTGAGCTCACCTGTGTTCATCATGTCCTTTCAGCTGCTGCCACATGCCCTCCAGGCCCTCAATGGGGACCATGCGTAGGAGCTGAATCAGTCTAATGGTGTCCTCTGTCGCCATACCGTCAACCTGGTAAATATTAGCTTCAGCCAGATGCTTGATCATTTCTACAGCCTGTGGGAAGAAATATGACACATTTTTATTCATTTTAATCTCACATTACCATGTGTTAAAATAAAATAAAGTAAAAAACATCAACCAGAAATGCGCTCTGTCGAGGTGCCAACTTGTGCCTTGCACACAAGTAGAGCGCGCAAGTACTGCTACTAACTAATGTCTATTACAACTGCTGTTCTAAATCCTTTAGACCTGTTATTGACCTTATACCAACCATCAACAGCCAATAATGGACCACCATTCTTACGCCGACATACATACCATACATGCATACATAGACACACACACACACACACACACACACACACACACACACACACACACACACACACACACACACACACACACATACCCAGACGATCACCAAACGTACCTTAGTTACCGGTACGTCATTAAGAATGGTGGTCCCCTATTGGCCGGTGGACACCACCGACATACCCAGCCGATTACAGTACTTGCGTGCTCTGCTTGTGCACGTACTAAAATTGGCATTATACAATCTAGCTAACATAATATTTATTAGTAACAAGTTATCCATTACAATATGGAGAAAACGCATGGCTACTTGGCTAGAAGGCACAGCAGCTGTAAAGAAAATATTTTTGAGATCAGATTCATACGAGGTTTCCACTGGACACACACTGGTCTGATTAACCCATTCTGACCTGAGATCAGATTCTAAAAATGTCAGTCGTTCTTCGATTTAAAAAAAAAATAGCAGACCTACAAGCTTGTAGATCTGCTATTTTTCAATAGGTAAAGCACGACATGATACTAACACCAAAACGGGTTCCCGTTCAGAATAGAGTACACATCTTATTTTGACTAAAATAAAAACAATTCTCTAGGGCCATGACGAGATGTTAGACAAATCTGCACCCGAAATCTGCACCCGAAGAAAATCAAGGTAAGAACGAACTATAGCCTTTCACACTGAAGCAACAACGTGGATAAAAGCCTCTGTGTTTTCTGTTGGTACTGTAAACTGATCAACACTGCTTATGTATTGACCATGAGTCAGCTGTGTTGATTCATAATGTCTGTCTCTGTATGTCACAGGCCGGACACAGACAATTAACAAGCAAGTTGTTGTCAGTTTTGGAGCCAGGTGAAATGGACCATTTCGATTTGTGCCCAGTAGTCACAGACAGTGGCTGTTCTTGGGGTCACGTATGACATAGAAACGTCTGGGTTTCCGAGGTTAACATACTGTACATGGGTACTGTATGTGGGATAGTTGTGGTGTGAATGATACTGTATTGATAGGAATACATCTTGTCTTCCTGTCTTCTGTCTTGTGGTCCTGAATTAAAGCTTAAAGGGTAATTAGCATCATCGTGCTCTTATAGTGACTGATTGTAGAACAGGATAGAGGTTCTCGAGTTACGTGGATTACACACACACACACACAGACAGAGCATGCATTTATACATAGATATTGCCCAGACCTATATATATATTTACAGTTTACACAGCATTTTCTTCTTGCATTTTATGTCCTGCTTCATTGAAAGTATTATTTTATTTTTGGCACTCAAGATTATTCAACATGCTACCTCTTTATTATAATGTTGAGCTGACAGAGGACTTGAGTCCTTACTCAATTCCTAGTACTACACACTAAACCCAAGCGTTTAGGTTATAAACAGTTTTAAACACATATTTGTAACACTTTTTAAACGTGTCAGTGTTTAGATTATAAACAGAAGAACATGTTTAATCCCTGTAACACTTTTTAAACACATAAACGTGTTTAGTTTTTACAATCAAAGTCAGTCATATAGGTGTTTAGAATTTGAACACTAGTGGGTAGATTTTGAAGGTGCGTTTTACCAATGGAAATACATAAATTGGCCTCGCTCTGCGCACATTCGTATTATGAAAGGCATATCGGCCCGTGTTGAACGCACTGACCCGTGTTGAACGCACACACATTATGGCTTACCGCGGTCCTGAATATTTTAGCATTGTGGGAGTGTCCATATGTTAATTATTTTCGCTTTGCGCAATTTGCTATTAAGCCCCTTGACCTAAAGACACTCAGCGCATAACGATTAGACGTGGGTCTGACCACCTCATAAACGCAAAAAGCACTGTTTGATTTGACACTTGAGCGGCTCTGGGAAGCTGGTAGAGTGTTGCCATGTCTGTTTATTATAAGCGGCTTATTTTTCTGTAAAGTTGCTTTCTGTGTAGTTGTTTTTCTTGTTTCTAAAGTGGTTATTTGGGCTTTTCTCCTAATGTTGTTTAAACCAGTGATCCTCACACAGCACATTCCGATGTCAATGATCCCCAGATGAATGCATTTGCCCAACTAAGGACAGCTAATCCAAAAATTAAATAAAAAGATTACTTTTGAAAATAGCAGATCTATACCAGCTCACAATGCATCACATTCATTCATTAAAACTATGAACTCTGACTGCAGGGGGATATATAATGATCATTATAACAATGTGCAAGAACATATTTAAAAAGAAGGAAGAACTTTATATTTGTGGACAATCAAAATATGTTTTTTTATTTTAATGTGGTGTCATTCAAATTAATCTGGATATGGCAGACTCACTATTTAGAAAATAAAAACATGGCACTTCATTTAAAATAGGTTACAGACCCCTGTTATATGCGCTTATTTTTATAGACCTAATTACTTGTTTCTATGAGACATGGCAGTTTTGCGTCTTTTTAAAAAAAAAGTTGAGATTAGAAACGGCCATAATTCTTTCATTTCTCAACCTTAAAAATAAATAAAAACATCTCCATAATCCGTGGGAAATGTGCTTTCATATGCTGTATCACACCCGATTCAAGTCTCCTTCAATAAAATGCTACGAGCGAACTCAGCGAAGACCATACCATTGGGGCCACAGCATTACGCAGCACGCATTCAACTCATTCCTTCGTCGTGACTTGAATGAAATAAAATATAATAAACGTTATTTTACTGGTGTTTTTCAATAGAAACAAATAAAGAGCGTGTGTAGGCTACTGTGTGCAAGTGCAACAGTGCATATACATGCATGCACTAGGCTATATTTCTTCCGTGTCGGGATGGTGATTGAGCTCTTCAAGTTCACAGCCCGTTTGGTCTTTCATAAAAAAACGTTGATATTAGCCTATAAACACTCATGGTTCTCTCATTTCTCAACCGTTTTATTAAATGTAAAAATCTCCATATTCCTTAGGAATCTTGCTTTCATTCGCTGTATGGTACATGGTTCTATCGTTATCGAATTAATTAATTAATTGCCAATTTGCCAATATGCTGCTATCTACTCGCAATTCCATTCCGATCTGAAAGATGGGTCTGTTCTTTTGAGGCATAAAGGTGACAGCATGCAGTGCAATAGGAATAATTAACCCAAATGTGACAAAGGCATGTCATGTCTTCTATGGTGCCAGCCTGAAGAAATGTCATACCACGATCCCCAAAGTGCGCATTCCGTATGTGACATCAGCTGACTGGTAAAGAGAATAGTACGGACATGTTGATTGGGTACGTCTCAAACACGCCTTAAACACACCCATGACTAATTCAAGGCCGTTTTGCGCACTCCGCGGGGTGTCAAAAGCGCTTCTTAACATGCCCAAAATTGCAATATGACATACTACACGCCCCCAGATCATAATACTGTAATTAGATTAGTAATATAGAAGTAAGTAAAATAGAAGTCCTAAATCGACCCCTAGGTGTTCTCGTGAGGTGTTTGAGTGAACTCGTGTTCTACTGTATTTTATGACCATTAATAAACACTTGGCATTTTATTATTACACACATGGTGTTTAGGTTTAAACGCGTCACATGTTCCAGGGATTTACAGTGTACGCAATTACCATTGTAAACAAAGCCAACATATCATGCGTACCTTCAGAGCAGGGTCTGTCATGTTCTGCATCACGATGGGGATATTGGCATCACTGAGGGCAAACTTGTAAACCAGGTTGCCCCTGTTCACCAGGACTGCACCGTCAGGGAAGTGACCCACGGTGTTGTTCACACCAAGCAGCTCTAGTTCCTTCCTGTGAGATATTAAAGCACATCAACCACACACAGTTTGCCATTTTGTAGAAAACTATAAAGAAATGGTAAATGGTGCATTTATATAGCACCTTTATCCAAGGCGCTTTACAGAGATTGTGCATTACATTCACCCATTCACAGACACATTCATACACCGATGGCAGCGGAAACCATGCAAGGCACCGACTAGCACATCGGGAGCAATTAGGGGTTCAGTGTCTTGCTCAAGGACACTTCGACAGTAACTCTGGGGGAGCCCGGGTTCGAACTGGCAACCTTATGGTTACCATCCAGGCACTCTACTGCTGAGCCACCCCGCCCCAATAGAAACAATACTGTATGCACACATTTTGTTTGTCCTATACGTACGTTGCTTGCATCTTGAAGGTGCCACCCTTCACGTTGAAGGGGGTGAAGTGCTGTTGCTCCAGGGCGTTGGCCTTGGTGATAAGTCCTCCATCTGCCGTGGGTTTGACTGTGTGGATATATCTTACAGTGGAAATGATTGATTCACCTCTCTGTTATGGGAGACATAAGCAACTAGGACAATTGGCCCTTTCCCTTTTTGCCTCATTCACAGAATCATGCCCGATGTGTATATTTTGTGCGCATGATGTCGTGCGCCGAATAGGCTCACAACTCACAAGCTTGTAGATCTGTATAACAGTATAAATCGTGCCTCACAGGCGTATTACATTATAACTATAATGGGGTGAAATAGACTGACCTCACTGGATAGTTTGTCAACTTCTGCATAGGCCATTCCTCTGTAGATCGCTGCCTTCTCGCGGCAGTGACTGACGTCGACAACTTGAGTGATGGTCATGTCCTTTGGTGTTTTCTTGTCTTTTGTTGCCATGTTGTCGTCCTCCTCAACTATGTAGTTACTCTGGCATATTCCATGGATGCTAATCTGCAGACACAGACATATCCTACAGGGTTAGGATTATACAGTACACTGATTACAGTATAATAGAATTGCATCTTTTGTTACCGGTATATTGTATTTGGTATTTTCTGTAATATCTGTAAAAAACTTATTTAATTGTGTGACCAGATTTGACTGAGAGCCTGCCATCGCGCAAATTCCAGCCAGGAGAAAAACTTTTTTTAATGAGTTAATAGCACAGGCAGACTCTTCACATACTAGAGCATGTCTGAAATAAGTGTCAGGGCTGAAATCGACATGTAAATATGAAATAAATGCCTAAACATGTAGCTAGGTGTAATGTTAGAGACCACAGAAGACATGTAAATATGAAATAAATGCCTAAACATGTAGCTATAGGTGTAATGTTAGAGACCACAGAAGTGAACCTTTCAAGTCTGTTTTCTCAACTCTGCAAGACATTACTCTATAAGCCATATCTCCATATCTATGGGTCAAACTGAACAACCAATATGCCAATTTGAGGCTATGATTCCCTGCTTTAATATGACATGAAGAAAAACTAAAATAAAAAAAAATACAATGGCGGTCCCTCAGTCAACTTTGGTCACATGTCTAATATAGGAACTTTATCACATGCTGTACTGTACCTCCTCCAACTCATAGACTCTTTGGGTGGTCTTGACAGTGACTTGGAAGAAGCCAAGTATGCCTCTCACAATGTTGACAATGGTGTCAGAGACATCAGCAGGAGCGCGGATGTTGTCGACATGTCCGTGGTCATACTGGAACACGAAGGGCTTGACGAGCTGGGCGGCCAGGCGTTTTGTGAGCTTTGGAGAGGCCACGAAGGCCTTCTTCTTAGGGAAGTAGCCATTGAACTCCTCGAAGGCTACATCTGAAACCTGTTAAACAGGGGACATGATATTCCACATTATATACACATAACTGACGTGTTTAAACGATGATCTACTGTAGTTGAAAATAAACGCATCATTTAGATATGCAGTAACTGGTACATTTCTATTTTATTTATTAGTTAGATATGTTGACTAGAAGGTTTAGTACTAAATCAAATCCCCAGACCAAATTGTACTGTATGTTGCCCATGTAAAGTAATAGAATACGCACATCACTTAGTTGAGGTGCTGGGTTGGAAAATTACATAAGAAATTAAAAAACCCTCACACTCATCTGCTCCAGGGTCATTTATTGACAACGTTTCGAGCCAAGACTCTTCATCGGATCAAACTTGGGAAGTGTCTATTTAATAATAATAATAATAAAATTAATAATAATAATATTAATAAAAATAAACCTTTATTTATATAGCACCTTTCAAAACAGGTTTACAACGTGCTTCACAAAGAATAAAAACTATACATAAATGCAGTAGGACATTAGAACATTAAGGGATGTTTAGAAAACATTTAGGCGTTAAAAGCAGCTTTATAAAAGTGAATGAGGTACACACTTCCCAAGTTTGACCAGATGAAGAGCCTTGACTCGAAACGTCAATACATTACGAGTTACGGGTTTATTATTTGGCCCATGTAAATTCAATATTAAAAGTTTAAAAACAAATCACAAAAGTATGAAATGTTAAAGGGATATTTCACTTAAAAAAAAAAAACTTTTGGTCATTTTAACGACTACTCAGGCATAATGTGAACCCCCCGAGCAGTTCTTAACCCATTCTGACCTGAGATCAGATTAATACGAGGTTTCCACTGGACACACACTGGTCTGATGAACCCATTCTGACCTGAGATCAGATTCTAAAAATGTCAGTCGTTCTTCGATTTTTCAAAAATAGCAGACCTACAAGCTCGTATCGCGCCACTCGGTGGCGCGATATGAGCTTGTAGATCTGCTATTTTTAAATAGCTAAAGCATAACATGATGCTGACACCAAAATGGGTGCCACTGCCCGGTCAGAATGGGTTAAGTTGCTTGATTCAGTAATTAGATATTTGATATTAATTTTAGCTGCCCCGCCCCCTTCCTATACAAACCCATTATAACTTAAAACTCCATTTTAACCATGATAGATTCATCGAAAAACACACAACCTTTTTTTCTGTTGACTGATATTGTCCTTCTAATACGTACACGAGGGCGTTGTTTTTTCATTTACTGTTTTCATTTATTTCTAATTATTATTATTTTGGAAAAGAACCTCTTCCAGTGCCGCTCACAAAATCTAAAATCGTATTAGAAGGACAATAATATCAGTCACCAGAAAATAGGTTGGGTGTTCTCCATGAATCTATCATGGTTAAAATGGAGTTTTAAGTTATAATGGGTTTGTATAGGAACAATTTACAATTTACAATTTAGGCATTTAGCAGACGCTCTTAATCCAGAGCGACTAGGAAGGGGGCGGGGGCAGCTAAAATGAATATCAAATATCTAAATACTGTCTGGAGCAACTTAAAAACTTTCTGGGGTGTTCACATAAGCCTGAGTAGACGATAAAGTGACCAAAAAGTTGAAAGTGAAATATCCCTTTAACTTTATTACTTTGAAAGCTATTGCTTTAGTACAGGGGGGTGGGCAACTTTGACGATGGAGAGGGCCACTATATTTCCACACTCACTCCCTAATCCCTAGGGCCATATATTATTATTGTCGTAGCAAACATAGCTGATCTACTTGTAGATCGGCTATTTTTGCTATATTCGAATTGAAATCTTGAATTGAATTTTTGCTATTTTTGAATTGGAATCCTGAAAATTAACATTTTTATTTAATTTCAAATGCCTTTAATTATACTTGTGTTGAAGCAATGAGCTACTAATTTAGACTGAAGTAATAAAAGCGGGTCATGTTTGCATGTTGTGGAATAGTAACAACTGAAACCAATATTATATCAGTATTCTGACATTAAAGGAGAATTCCATGCTAGAATACTTTTTTACCTTCCTTACCTTTCTTTGTAGTTGTTACGTCCCCACCAAAGAGGTCCAGGTGTTTTTTTGTGCAAAAACTCCTTATTGGCTATTTTCCCTACCATAAGGCCTCAATGAATTGCATTGAATTGAATGTGAATTGAATGGGGCTATGGGGTGTTGTGCTAATTTGCTTATTTCCATCAAAATAAGTAGTAAAGTGTGCCGCTTGGGATATTATTTACATTATGAAGAGAGGATATATACAACAATTAAATAATTTTGAGCAATGGAAATAAGCGAATTAGCACAACACCCCATAGCCCCATTCAATTACCATTCAATTCAATGCAATTCATTTAGGGCTTATGGTAGGGGAAATAGCCAATAAGGAGCTTTTGCACAAAATAACACCTGGACCTCTTTGGTGGGGACGTAACAACTACAAAGAAAGGTAAGAAAGCCTTTTAGTATGGAATTCTCCTTTAACCTGAGGGCCACATTAAGCGAAGGTGGGGGCCGCATGTGGCCCCCGGGCCACCAGTTGCCCACCCCTGCTTTAGTATGAATCATGAGGAAGCTCCTATCTGAAGCATGATTCAATCAATCAATCAATCAATCAATCAATCAATCGTATGAATGATGAGGAAGCTCCTACCTGAAGCATGAAGGTCTGTGCGTTGGCAGAGACACCAATGATCCTGACCTTACACATCAGTCTCACTCCAGACGAAGCGAGGTTTGGCCTGCCTTGTCCAAAATTCACCAATCCCTCATATTTGTACTCGTAGGTTTTCTGATGGTTCAGGCCTAGGTCTGAAATGCATTCGCACAGTATTGAATCATTATTTATCCGTTGAATTTCATAACGGCTATACATGTTTTCCACACATTATTTTAAGCATTTATTTAAATTAGCTTGGCGTACTGGATGGGCGGAAATGTAGAAATCGGGACAATTCAGATGGCTTCATGCACGTCACGACAGAACAGATATTTAACTTATTATGCAAAATCTTCCTGTGATTGTATAAACTTCTATGAAGTTGTATTGTATTATTTGGAAGGGATCCCTTTATTGTTCACCATTGTTCATTACTATAAAGTCAAAACAAACAGAAATCCTGATCCATTGCTGACTATGGGCACCTCTTGTTCTCCAGGCGGAAGGATACACAGATGGCGATCTGACGCTTTACCACAGCTTTACAGTGACAACCTTCCTCAAAGCTGACAACCCTGTAGATTTCCTGAGCAAAGCCAGCACGGTGAGGTTTACATAGTCTTCCTAGTCTTAACTCGTAGTACCCTGCTTAACCCATTCTGACCTGAGATCAGATTCTAAAAGTGTCTTCGATTTTTCAAAAATAGCAGACCTACAAGCTCGTATCGCGCCACTCGGTGGCGCGATATGAGCTTGTAGATCTGCTATTTTTCAATAGCTAAAGCATAACATGATGCCAACACCAAAATGGGTGCCCGGTCAGAATGGGTTAAACCCTATATACGTATTTGGACGTCAAATAGCTGATCTACAATGCCGTCTCGTTCAGATCACCTGTGATGATGCCGTCCTGGAGGCTCACCCGGCTACCACCGATGAAATAAAGGAATGCTGCCTTGACATTAAGGTCCTGGGTCGTAAAGAGCTTCGGTAAGCCAATCCCCTCGCTCGTCTAGTGACGACGAGTCATGTCTTGCTCTAGGGGTTGGTTATAGATGAAGGATCTTTTGGTGTGGGTGTGTGTGTGTGTGTGTGTGTGTGTGTGTGTGTGCGCGCTCACCTGTATCCATCCACATGTCTGTCTCCTCTCCAGCATGCTGCTGAACTGGAGGACCCAGCTGAGGAGATTCCTAACCAAGAAGCTGAAGGAGGAGGCCAAACAGGCGGACACAGAGATAAAGTAAGGTCCTTGACATTATAAAGTTATTATCAATTAAGCAAGATTGCATCTATCGGTAAGAGTCTAAAAGCCCAGTTAACAAATCGTACGGTTCACCTTCCAGGAAGCATGAAATGTGCACAGTAAGTTTTGGAGATATGTTTTTTTTACATCAAAGTTTTGGATGGATCCCCCGCCCCTACCGGAGGATAAAAATGACAACAATAGTCATACATACAACAGGCGGTGCTGTATAGGGACATAATTACGGTACATCGGCCCAGGCCGTAGCGTAACGGTCTGGGCACCGGACTGGTAATCCAGTCGCAGTGTGCCGCGGGTTCGACTCCCGGACCCGACACGGCCGTTACTGCATGTCATCCCCCCATCTCTCTCCCGTTTCCTGTCAGCCTACTGTCTGTCCCTTCAAAAAATCAATAAAAGGCGTAAGCCGCAAAAAAATATCTTAAAAAACAAAACAAAAATTACGGTACATCAAGTGTCATCTTTGCTTTTTCCTCAGGCTGAATTCCGATGATGATGATGATGATGATGATGATGAAAAAGAAGAGGGCGTTTCTGTGGAGAAGCCAGACAAGAAGACAACGGTTGGAGATGTTGACAAAGACAAAGAGGACAAAGAGGACGAGGAGGAGATGGAGAAGATGTTGGCACAGTTAAAATCTGAAGAGGTGGCTGAACTCAGACGGTAGGACACTGTGTTGCTCATGTAACTCATCCTTTAGCTTTAATTGTTTCTCATCAGCAAAGAATTCACGTTAGTTATAAATTAGAAATGAGCAGAAAAACGTGGGTCCTCATGACATTAGCTTAATGTGCAACATTGTTTTCTCACTCAAAAGTCAACAAACAAACATGCAGGATGTAAGTGTATACAGGCCAGGGTATCTACACATTTCTAAAGTGACATTTTAATCACCTAGAGACCTTTTTATGCCAAATATCACAACCCTTCGCGCTGCGAGGCCTTGTGAGCTTCTGTTTTGGCTATTTTCACAATGTTTATCTGTGGAACAGAGTCAACTAAATCTAATGCCTACAATTCCAACTGCTTGTCATGGTGGGGGGGGGGGGGGGGGGTCGTGGCCTGAAAGGTTTGGCAACCCTTGGTCTAAGGGTTTAGTTGGATCTATTTGGGTGGGAAAACAGCAGGACCAGTTTGTCTTTATACTGTGTATTATGAACTGTCTGTCAGGAAGAAGAAGAAGCTTCTGAAGGAGAAGAGAAAGCAGAGGGAGAGGGTGGAGCTGAAGATGGACCTGCCATCCACCTCCATCGCTGACACCGGTGATAGCAGCATGTTCTCCCTCAAAACTGTCAACAAGGCTAAGGTGAGGGACACACACACACCCTCCTCACTTCCATCATCCGTTTATCTTTATCTCTCCCCCGAATTCTCCATCTATCGTCCCTCTAATCTTTATGTCCACCGCCTCGGCGCCTCCCCTTCTGGTTAATCTTGTGCCAGGCGCTGACTGAGATCTCCAGGGGGGACATGCTGGGAGCAGACAACCTGGGGGACGAACACGGAGACTTCCACCTGTCCTCCGACGATGAGGACGATGAGGACGCAATGTCTTTGGCCTCCGACCTGGACGATGAAGACTTGGAGGAGGTGGAGAACAGAGAGAGAGAGCTGAAGAAGAAAGACACAACTAAGAAGAAGAAGTAAGGGGCTTGTTTCCAGGGCTGTCAAAAAAAATCGATTCGAGTTAGAATCGCGATTCTAATGCCGTCCGATTCAGAATCGATTCTCATTTTCCAAAAATCGATTTCTCTTTTTTTAAATATTTTAAATATTTTTTTAAATTTCTTTTTAATTTTTATTTTTATTTTTCAGCCTGTGAGCTTGTAGATCTGCTAGTATTTGGTGTGCACAACTAAGTGTAAATCTGGTGAGGTTGGGTTGAAATAAGTTATCTGTGTTGAGTGATTCATTTTTATTTTTATAATATTAAAATTGACTTCCTTGAGTCGGGTTGATTTGAAATGATTGAATTTACTCACAGGAAGTAATGTAAATGATTAATCTGCAAGCTATTACTCGCTTAATGTAAGAACTTTTTACATTTCCAGCACAGGAGGGCGCCATTTAACTATCACTACCATAAGTGAAAAGATGATGTGTTCATTGTAACCATTGTAATACAGTGTTGAAATATACAACATGAGAAAAGATTAATACAATTAATTGATCCTTAAAGGAGAATTCCATACTAACCTTACCTTTCTTTGTAGTTGTTACGTCCCCATCAAAGAGGTCCAGGTGTTATTTTGTGCAAAAGCTCCTTATTGGCTATTTCCCCTACCATAAGCCCTAAATGAATTGCATTGAATGGGATGTATGGGGTGTTGTGCTAATTCACTTATTTCCATCGAAATAAGTAGTAAACTGTGCCGCTTGGGTTATTATTTACATTATGAAGAGAGGATATATACAAAAAATTTATAATTTTGAGCGATGGAAATAAGCGAATTAGCACAACACCCCATAGCCCCATTCAATTCAATGCAATTAATTTAGGGCTTATGGTAGGGGAAATAGCCAATAAGGAGCTTTTGCACAAAATAACACCTGGACCTCTTTGATGGGGACGTAACAACTACAAAGAAAGGTAAGAAAGCCTTTTAGTATGGAATTCTCCTTTAATGTGGTTGATATGCATCCCTTTTACTATAAAATCGTAAAAACCCACAGTCTTGTTTGTATGATTATTCCAGGGTGTCCTTCAGTGCCAATGCTGAAGAGGAGGACGATGGAGGAGAAGAGAGTGGCCTTGTGGTGGACTTCGAGGGAAAGGATGAGAAGAAAGAGCGGGAGGCCGACCTCTGGTTCAGCAAGGTTTGTCTGCTTCTCATCTATTTTCAGGATGGTTTTAGACACCAGTCCAATTCAGCTTTTTTATTTTTATGTTTTTTTTTGTTGTGGCTTTCGCCTTTATTTTTTATATATATATATATGTATTCTTATATGGAGGGATAGACAGTAGATCTGACAGGAAGTGGGGAGAGATATTTGGGGGTGGGGTGACATGCAGTTAAAGATCGTTGGGATTAGGAGTCGAACCCGCGGCACACTGCCAGACTGGATTACCAGCCAAGGTGCCTGGACCGCTGAGCCACGGCCCAGGCCCAATTCAGCTTTAATGAAGTCACCAAGCTGAATCTCATCCCACATCGGTAGGGAATTGAACCTGTAACCCCTAGTAGCTCACTTTATCAATTTGGCCACAGATACATGTGTGTTAATTTTATAACGCAGTCATTTGATTATCAGCTTAATTGTTTCTTCTGGTAAATCATACCAATGATGATGTTTTTCTTTCAGGGCATCTTCTCTGAGATCGACCTGGATGGAGATGCAGACAATGAACTCAGGCAGACTGAGAAACTCCAGAACAAATCCAAAATGGGTAAAACATCTACTCCCTTACAAGTTTTATGTTTAAACAAGAAATCATTATTATACACATGAGATGAAAATAAAAGGCCTCAAAAGAGGCCATGTCATCAGGTCATGTTAAGGACCTTTTTTTAAATGTAGTACGTACAGGTTTCAGGCTTTTATGTAGATTTCTATGCAGAAAAATCACAGGTTAAATCATGTACAGTAGGATAATTGTTTTGTACTAGTTAAACTAGGGTGCATTTCTAGTATGGATTTTGATGTGCTTGTTGAATATGGGGCCCATAATTTAGGAAGAAATAAATGTATGTAAGTAAAGGCAAGACTGCTCCTTCTACTCATGCTTGTGTTGACCACAAAAGGCAAGAAGAGGAAGGCTGGGAAGGTAGCAGAGGAGCAGGAACCTGCCGCACCACAGGAGGAAGAGGCAGGAGCTTCAGGGGAAGCCAAGGAAGAGAGCGGTGACTCTGATGACACCGACGATGAGAAGTGAGTCTGCACTGCTGTTATATTTCAACAAGATAATTGCTCTTTTCTCTACAATAATGCATACCTTAATGAACCCATTCTGACCTGAGATCAGATTCTAAAAATGTCTATTACATCCTGACAGTTTCATTATTAACCCATTCTGACCTGAGATCAGATTCTAAAAGTGTCTTCGATTTTTCAAAAATAGCAGACCTACAAGCTCGTATCGCGCCACTCGGTGGCGCGATATGAGCTTGTAGATCTGCTATTTTTCAATAGCTAAAGCATAACATGATACTGACACCAAAATGGGTGCCCGGTCAGAATGGGCTAAATAAATATTTGCTCTGAATTTAGTTTATTGGTCAGCTGTGACTGGCAAACTTTTACTAATGAGGACCGGTTTGGAAATTCAATGAAGAAAACTTTTAATTGCCATGCATTACTAAGACACAATTAGTATTTATTACATCAAGTAAAAGAATAATAATAATCAATTCTGATTCTGCCTATACTAGGGAAATTGCCAAGATGAAGAATGGCCGGGGAGCCGGTGGCCTTCCAGACGAAGACGATGACTTCCAGGTGGTTCCTGTAGAGAGCATCAGTGAGTACAGCAAAACACTGTACTTTAACATCTACCTAGTCTTGACTATTGTCTAGCCAGACTTGTATTCACATTATTTCTTTGTGGTACCTGTGTTTTGTACTGATTGTTGTGAAATCAGTATCTGGTTGTTTGTCCTCTCCATTAGACATAACGGTAATACTTCAGGTAATTCAGTGTGTGTGTGTGTGTGTGTGTGTGTGTGTGTGTGTGTGTGTTCTGTATCTATCCAGGTAAGCGTAGAAGGATCCTGGATGCAGAAGGCATGGCTCTGGGCTGTCAGATCGCTACTTCAAAGAAGAGAGCCAGAGACCTGGTCGATGACTCCTTCCACAGGTAATTGTGTTAATTTGAATGTCCATTTGGTTACACATCCACTCAGTTACGCAGGAAATACATCGACTCTCTGGCCTTGGAACGTCTCGGAATCCCCCAGGAGGAAGTCACTAATGTTGCTCGGGAGAGGGAAGTCTGGAGCTCTCTGGTGGAGCTGTTGCCCCCGCGACCCGACTACGGATAAGCGGTTGAAGATGGATGGATGGATGGATCCACTCAGTTACATTAACACTGATGGTTTTACTTTGTGTCTGACTGTGTTGAGGTTTTCCACACAGAAAATTCCAAAAAACTGTTGCCTGTCCATATTGAATTTATTTTATTTTATAATTTTACTTTTTTGAGGCCCTCCTATGCCCAGCATTGTGGGTCTGTGACTCTGTGTGAACATAAACATTGGCTGATGATTGATTGGCTGAGAAAAGTACATATTGAATATAAATATCACACCCGTGTGAAGTGAGTGGCGCTCTAATCATTGTACATCATCAATAATGGAAGTCCCTTATTGGCCAAGGCTTTCCCACCGACACACATATGCCGATTTGCTCAGACACATATGACGTAAGTTCTCCATACATTGTCAATGGCATTTAATGTTTGTGTTCAGACATGGGAGGGGCAAAAAAAAGGGCAGAAAAGTAAAGACACCAAAAGTGATGGGCCGGAATGACAATTGTGATGATTTGATTGGCTGAGCACGGAATGTGATGTATGATGATGTATGATCATAAGAGCGCAGAAATGAAAAGAATCCGCACACCATTTTCTGCTGCCAGAACTTTCTTTCCTAATTTTACTTTAAGCAAAGTAAAATGTGCGGATTCTTTTCATTTCTTTACTTGTGACTTTGTTTAATCCAGCACCCTGCCTAGTAGGCACTTGGATGTGACTTTGTTTAATCCAGCACCCTGCCTAGTAGGCACTTGGATGTGACTTTGTTTAATCCAGCACCCTGCCTAGTAGGCACTTGGATGTGCTTGTTTTTTCTCCTCTACTACTTGATAAGAGCACCCCTCACGTCACACGAGTGTGATTTCGTTTATTACTTTATCTAACTAGTCCCTGATTAGTTAAGTCACCTTATTTTGTATAGCACATTTAAAAATAACAGAAGTTTACCCAAAGTACTTTCCATAAAATAAAATAAAACATCATAGTAGTAGTTCTAGCTGATTGGACGGCTGATTAGACGGCTAGAAATACAAGCACACCTGGTGAAATGTATGTCCTGATTGGATCAAAAAACAGCATTAGCATTAAAGTGGTCTCGAGGAGCCGAATGTGTGGAACCACTAATCTACATAGAGGTGTGGCTTTCAAACTGAATGGATATTTATTGAAATTGCTGGAAAATTAAAACGTTCTTTCTTACAGATGCACTTTACAAGTGTTTGAATTGAAAATATACAGAATAGGCTACGTTACAGCTGCATGATGTCATGGACTCTGTCACATGCTTGCAGGTACTCCAACTCTGAGGAGCATTGGGACGTCCCCGAGTGGTTCGTTAACGACGAGCAGAAGAACCGCAAGAAGCCTATTCCTGTCACCAAGGAAATGGTGGAGGAGTACAAGCAGAAATGGAAGGAAATTAACGCTCGACCCATCAAGAGAGTGGCCGAGGCCCGAGCCAGGAAGAAGAGGAGGGTGAGAGGCACTGGATAGTGTGATGTAGGGGAGGCATAAAGTATGGAGAAAGGAGTTGGTTAGAAAGAGAGGGCCCAAAGCCAAGGACTGTCTAAAGAGGACAAGAAGCGAAGACCGTAAGGGCGCCGCCATGTTGCTCACATGGTGCTCCATGGAAGGAAAGAAACATGCGCAGTTGAGACCAAGGAAGCTGAACGAGGAAGTGATGGCTGCCCATTGCGCATGTTTCTTTCCTTCCATGGAGCACCATGTGAGCAACATGGCGGCGCCCTTACGGTCTCCGCGTCCCGTCCTCTTTAGACAGTCCTTGCCCAAAGCCAGGAAGTAGAGTAAAGTAAGAGAGAGGGAGATTGAGGTGTGAGTTGAGGGTTTGGGGTATGATGTTAGAGAGACTTAAGACAAATTGGAAGAATTCAACTAAAGGTGACTTATTTTTAGGCTGTCACATCAAAGTGAAAACAAAGAAAATAAAGGTTGAGCGGTCTAGAAGTAAAATGCTCGGCCACCACCACCACCACAGAGGCCTTGGTTAAATTCCCTGAAACTGTGCCTCTTTGGCTTGCCTGGGCGCTCCAACAAAACATCATGTTTGCTGGTGGGACGTCTGCAAGGGCTCATCATAACCTTGTAGCTGCAGACACCTGCTGATTGATTGGAGTACCTGTTTAGCAGGGAGGGGATCTGGGGGAGATTGCATGCACCCCTGCTCGCGTTAACGTCCCAGATAAACTTTGTTGTCTGTTGAAAAGAAGAGTTGTGAATTAATTTGTCAGAGGAGGCGTGTGGTGCAGCAACGGGGACCACAGTACTCACAGGGAAGGGCAATGACTAAATTGGTTGCATATTGATTTGTTGTGTTTTTGCCGTGTCTTCCGTCAGTCAATGAAGAAGATGGAGCAGGCGAAGAAGAAGGCAGAGGCAGTGGTCAACACTGTAGACATCTCTGAGAGAGAGAAGATGGTTCAGCTCAGGAGGTATGGAGCCATATCATTTTTTATAATTTATATTTTTTTGTCCCACGATTTTGTAACTCATTTTTCACCCCTGTGTCAATCATCCTGTGATGTGATCCTGGGCTCTGCACACCCTCCGCCAACCTAGGGAGAGCAACGGACTTAACTCATGCTTCCTTCATGCTTGAGTGTCCAAGTTTATGGAGCCATATCACTATAACTGGAGTCACAGCAAGATAGAAATCGGCTCTTTAACCGTGTGATACATTTTCAGGTTGATTTCAATTACAGACACGGATCTGGGATCAAATTTATTTTGCCTGTTTTATAACATGTCTTATAACTCGTAGCTTGTTTTGCATGTTGCTTGCAAAGTTTGGTTAACTTTTTTTCTGACTCCCATTGTCCAAATGGAATTCAGTTTACTGAACACATTTATTTGCCATACATTTTGTAGGATTTGTAGTGGCATAATGCTAAATCATTTAACACTGTCGACAGCTATTTTGGGACTGCTTGTACATGGGTACAGTACCTGCCAACCACCGCAGAGTCTAGGCGTTTGAATCCCTTGTGTCTTCCTCTGTCTCTTCTTGCAGCATCTACAAAAAAGCAGGTGTGGGTAAGGAGAAGAGGGAGGTGACCTACGTGGTGTCCAAGAGGGGTGCTGGGAAGAAGGTGCGCCGCCCCCCCGGGGTGAAGGGTATCTTCAAGGTGGTGGACAACCGCATGAAGAAAGAAGTCCGTGCCAGTGCAAGGAAAGAACAGAAGAAGAAGAAGGGAGGTAAAGGAAAAGGTGGGAAGAAGGGGGGGAAAGGCCGGCCGGCCGGGAAAGGGACCATGAAGGGCGGAAAAGGGCATAAAAGGACATAAATGAATAAAGGCTCATACATAGTCTGGATTTACGGTGGTGGGGTGACCACCGAACTACAACATGACGTCACGAGCCGCTGTGAAGAGCAAACCACCGCCACCGCTCCAGCCCTTCTCTCTGTTTTTACTCACCACCGCTCAACGTTATTTCAGCTCCGGTGGTCAGCTCACCACCGGAGCGGTGGTCACCTCACCACCGAAAATCCAGACTATGAATAGGCCTTAAGTGTAAGAACTTCTAGCGATACATCCCTGCCCTTCCGTCAAAGCGGTGAATGTCACCTGCCATCGTTGGAACAGGCCAGGGGTGTGAATATGAGGGAGGTTCATTGATTTCCCCCCTTGTATCATTCATGGATGATGGTCCCTGAACTGTCCTACAACCATGCATACTTCAGGAGTATCTTCTTGGAAAGTTGAATCTTCTCTTAGTCGGTTTGTCTCTTGTACAATTTGCCCTTTTCGCTATTCTCAAATAAAGCTTTTCCAGTCGGCACGTTGTTGGTGTGTAGTGGCTCTGCTCAGCTTCACTGTGTGCAAGACCCTGGGTATTCATAGTCTTGTGCAGATGCAAGATGCAATATGCATTTAACTAATGCAATATGCATTTAACCCCAGCAGTAATACAGTATATACTGTAACTACTTCTGTCATCCATTTCTTTTTTCTAGAAATGCTAATTCACCTTGAACATATATCAGCTGCATGTTTGTTAATAAATGCATTTTGTTGTTAATAAATGCATTTTGTTGTGACTTTCTTTCTTCATTTTATAAGTGTGACAGTCATTTCTAGGTCATACACGTTTCTCAACCAGTGGTCCAGTCTGTGGCATACTAAAGTGTGGTCCATGGGAATATGTTTAAAATAATGTTCTCTTTGTTAAATGTTTAATTAAAATCACACCCGTGTGAACCGAGTGGTGCAACCCCCTCCTCTCTCTCTCATTGGCAGGCAACAGTGCAGCTCTCTCTCTCTCTCTCTCTCTCTCTCTCTCTCTCTCTCTCTCTCTCTCTCTCTCTCTCTCTCCCTCCCTCCCTCCCTCCCTCCCTCCCTCCCTCCCTCCCTCCCTCCCTCCCTCCCTCCCTCTCTCTCTCTCTCTCTCTCTCTCTCTCTCTCTCTCCGTTTCTGGCACAACAGCGCCCCGCCCCCTACTGGTACTCATTCTCGTGCTCATTAACGTCACAGACACACACGGACAATTCATTGAACAGAGTTTTGCACAATTTTAACATCCCAGATCGATTGAAATATGAATCTACTGTGCTGTGCTACACCATGATATATTATGGTATAATATTGTTCTTTAGCTACATAGAAGTGTCTATTTGTATGTCTCTAAATGTTTTGATGAATTGAACAATGTGGACCCTGTTGTAAACAAGTGTAATGCTTAATTGGGTCGTCCACTCACAGTTAAGTCTTTGTATTGAGTTTGTGCTTGAAATGTACTGTAATTCTACAAACTGTTAATAAATATTTCAATCAATCAATCAAACCAGAGCTAGACTACACCACGATATATTATTAGGAGTACAATAACTTTGCATTGTGAATAAAAAGGTATAGCCACAGTGGGGTTGCAGTGTAATGCTGAAGGTTTAATCACAGGGCTGTCTGCTTTATCTATTATGATTAAACGTGCATTCTGGTATTGTGAATCAATGATTGAGAAAAACATCAGAGGGGTTTGAACCCGTGAAGTTATATAAAGTTGTATTCAAAGTCGGGTGTATAGTAGCCTATAGACCGCTAGACCACTGAGGACGCTGCCTGGAAGGGGACTCATGTCTGTATTGACTATTTAAGCTTATTATGATGAATTTAGCTACATAGAAATGTCTATTTGTATGTCTCTAAATGTTTGTATGTCTTTAAATGTTTTGATGAATTGAACAATGTGGACCCTGTTGTAAACAAGTGTAATGCTTAATTGGGTCGTCCACTCACAGTTGACAGTCTTTGTATTGAGTTTGTGCTTAAAATGTACTGTAAATTCTACAAACTGTTAATAAATATTTCAATCAATCAAGCCGTGACGTAACCCGCTTCCGGGTCTTACTCAAGGAAGCTCCACGTCATACATTTTCTTTGTCGTGGACACTTTACAGTTACATTAATAATAATTATACTCGAGTTGGAAGCATTAAGACCCATTTTAACCCTCAATGGCTTCCTTTCTGAAAAATAACGTTATTGTAAAAAATAAAAAGATTCACGCGTTCAGAATCATAATAGAAGCGGACGGGACCCGGATGTAACGTACGAGGACTACAATACTACAATATGACTACATTAAGAAAATCGCGGCAAAAGACTCGCGGGCGTGGCCTCACGTCACACCCGGAAGGAAGTGACGGCCCCCTCAAATACGGAAGAGACGCGTGGAAGGGGGTTTTGCTCAGTGTTGTTTTGATTCTGCCACGTCACCATGTCGGTCGTCCTCGTGTCCGCAGCAAGCAGGTACGTTAAATGTTATTTAATACTTAACGTTGTTGTTGTTCAAACATCTGTGATCACTTTATATGTTAACTTGTTGTGATGTTTATATATTATGTTCGTGCCTCTAAGTAAAACCGTGTTCCAGTAGCCCAATGGTTACCCTCGGCGCTTAGTAGACAACAGGGCCGGGTTCGAATCCCCATCGAGGACTGAGAGTTAGCTTCATTCTTACCAAACTAGCACAATTGTTTTAGCTTTTCTCGTCGAGGTCCATTATTCATTCAGTATTTGAGGCAAAAAATGGTGGTCCCGTGCCACAGATACTGAATGAATAAAGGAACTCGACTTGATGCAAACAAACAGTGTTGTGTTTGTTAAGAAGAAAAGAAACTCGGTCATCGACTGGGAAGTGAACCCGGGCCCGGATGTTCTAACCATTCGGCTACTGGATCATGGTTTTATAAAGTAGTAGTAACATATATGAACACAACACAGTAGGAACAGAGCATTCTGGGATGCACGCTAGTTCGTTAGCTAGCTAGCGTGCTGCCGTCGTGAACGTGCACAATGATAGTCAACGGACCAGCGCGTTCATGTGTTTGGGGCCAGGCTGCAATACCTTCATTCGGCCACTATGTCCATTTCGCCTCAGGGTTTCCTCTGGGTGCCTTCTCTATTCATAATATACTCTATGCTCACAATGGTGGTCAGTGGCTCAAATGGGTCTGAGAGGCTAAATGGCCTCAAATGGTGGTCCGTGGCTGAATAAATAATCGACTAGAGGTGAACAGAGTAGTGTTTAGATGGTTCTGTTATGACTGCATGCTGTAGTGTTTAGATGGTTCTGTTATGACTGAATGTTGTAGTATTTAGATGGTTCTGTTATGACTTCCCCTCTGCATGTTGTAGTGTTTAGATGGTTCTGTTATGACTTCTCCTCTGCATGCTGTAGTGTTTAGATGGTTCTGTTATGACTGCATGTCGTAGTATTTAGATGGTTCTGTTATGACTTCCCCTCTGCATGTTGTAGTGTTTAGATGGTTCTGTTATGACTTCTCCTCTGCATGCTGTAGTATTTAGATGGTTCTGTTATGACTTCTCCTCTGCATGCTGTAGTATTTAGATGGTTCTGTTATGACTTCCCCTCTGCATGCTGTAGTGTTTAGATGGTTCTGTTATGACTTCTCCTCTGCATGCTGTAGTATTTAGATGGTTCTGTTATGACTTCTCTGCATGTTGTAGTATTTAGATGGTTCTGTTATGACTTCTCCTCTGCTAGCCCTCCAAGCAGAACCCAAATGCTACTGAAGTTTCTGACATTTTGTTGACACAGATAGCATTGGGTCCTGTAGCACTACTACCATGCCACCTGGGACGCACCCATTTAAAAACATAAACAACATGTTTAGCGGCTCCCCGCGCTCTTTGACGATATTTTTCAGTGTGAGGCTTTCTGAATATGTAAAGTATAAGTACCCATACATGCCGCTGCGAATATCTCCTGTGGCGCGGAAGCCGTTAAGTATTTTTAATATATGTTTGCCCGATTTGGAAGCTTGGATTCTTCTCTTCCTTCCTTGTTTATTGACACCTCATTGTACCGCCTATCTGGCTAGCTAGTGGCGCTATAGCTATGACACAGCAGATCAGAGGCAGGGACGTAGCCTCACAAGCCAACCGCACACCGGGAGGCGGTACAATAAACGGTAAACAAACAAGAAGAAATAAAGGTCAAACAAAGATTAAAAATACTTAACGGCTTCCGCGCCACAGGAGATATTCGCAGCGGGATGTATAGCTACTTAAAGTTACCGAATTCAGAATAACTCAAGGAAAATAATGCCGTCACTTGGCGCAGATCCTATTTTAGAGATTATTTCTACTTCCGTGTACTGGAATTTCCATACGAAAATATAGGTCTGACCAGGGACCCAACATAAAACTCATAAAAATTTCAGAAAAGCTTTATGTAGGGTCCCGAGAGGGGCTACTCCTCTGCATGCTGTAGTGTTTAGATGGTTCTGTTATGACTTCTCCTCTGCATGCTGTAGTGTTTAGATGGTTCTGCTATGACTTCTCCTCTGCATGTTGTAGTGTTTAGATGGTTCTGTTATTACTTCTCCTCTGCATGCTGTAGTGTTTAGATGGTTCTGTTATGACTTCTCCTCTGCATGCTGTAGTGTTTAGATGGTTCTGTTATGACTTCTCCTCTGCATGTTGTAGTGTTTAGATGGTTCTGTTATGACTTCTCCTCTGCATGTTGTAGTGTTTAGATGGTTCTGTTATGACTTCTCCTCTGCATGCTGTAGTGTTTAGATGGTTCTGTTATGACTTCTCCTCTGCATGTTGTAGTGTTTAGATGGTTCTGTTATGACTTCTCCTCTGCATGTTGTAGTGTTTAGATGGTTCTGTTATGACTTCTCCTCTGCATGTTGTAGTGTTTAGATGGTTCTGTTATGACTTCTCCTCTGCATGCTGTAGTATTTAGATGGTTCTGTTATGACTTCTCTGCATGTTGTAGTATTTAGATGGTTCTGTTATGACTTCTCCTCTGCATGTTGTAGTGTTTAGATGGTTCTGTTATGACTTCTCCTCTGCATGCTGTAGTGTTTAGATGGTTCTGTTATGACTTCTCCTCTGCATGTTGTAGTGTTTAGATGGTTCTGTTATGACTTCTCCTCTGCATGTTGTAGTGTTTAGATGGTTCTGTTATGACTTCTCCTCTGCATGTTGTAGTGTTTAGATGGTTCTGTTATGACTTCTCCTCTGCATGTTGTAGTGTTTAGATGGTTCTGTTATGACTTCTCCTCTGCATGCTGTAGTATTTAGATGGTTCTGTTATGACTTCTCTGCATGTTGTAGTATTTAGATGGTTCTGTTATGACTTCTCCTCTGCATGTTGTAGTGTTTAGATGGTTCTGTTATGACTTCTCCTCTGCATGCTGTAGTGTTTAGATGGTTCTGTTATGACTTCTCCTCTGCATGTTGTAGTGTTTAGATGGTTCTGTTATGACTTCTCCTCTGCATGTTGTAGTGTTTAGATGGTTCTGTTATTACTTCTCCTCTGCATGCTGTAGTGTTTAGATGGTTCTGTTATGACTTCTCCTCTGCATGCTGTAGTGTTTAGATGGTTCTGTTATGACTTCTCCTCTGCATGTTGTAGTGTTTAGATGGTTCTGTTATGACTTCTCCTCTGCATGTTGTAGTGTTTAGATGGTTCTGTTATGACTTCTCCTCTGCATGCTGTAGTGTTTAGATGGTTCTGTTATGACTTCTCCTCTGCATGTTGTAGTGTTTAGATGGTTCTGTTATGACTTCTCCTCTGCATGTTGTAGTGTTTAGATGGTTCTGTTATGACTTCTCCTCTGCATGTTGTAGTGTTTAGATGGTTCTGTTATGACTTCTCCTCTGCATGCTGTAGTATTTAGATGGTTCTGTTATGACTTCTCTGCATGTTGTAGTATTTAGATGGTTCTGTTATGACTTCTCCTCTGCATGTTGTAGTGTTTAGATGGTTCTGTTATGACTTCTCCTCTGCATGCTGTAGTGTTTAGATGGTTCTGTTATGACTTCTCCTCTGCATGTTGTAGTGTTTAGATGGTTCTGTTATGACTTCTCCTCTGCATGTTGTAGTGTTTAGATGGTTCTGTTATGACTTCTCCTCTGCATGTTGTAGTGTTTAGAATGGGGGTGGGCAACTTTGACGATGGAGACTATATTTCCACTATATTTCCACTCTCACTCCAGAGGGCCACGTTGCATATTACTGTTGTAGCAAAAATAGCCGATGTACAAGCTCAAAACGCGTCGCAGTGCAACGCGTTTGGGGCTTATTGATCAGCTATTTTTTTCCCCCAAGACGGTGGATTGTGGCCCATGCCTTCCTGCTGTTATTTGTCATGTTGGTGTTCTCTATATCTTTTCGTCCTGGGCATGACGTTAAACTGTTCCGTTCGAGAGGACCGGCGACCCTCGAATGTAAACAGCCACGAAAGGAAACTATGTGTGTGTGAGGTGTTCTCTATCATTTCATTCCAGTACTACTACTTTGGGTAGTGGCTGGACGTTTGTGTAGATATTGAAAAGGAGGGGGCGAGCAGGCTACCTTGTGGTAGGCCGTTCTTTTGGGCTTTCCATTTACTCCTCTGGTCATTTAACTGGACATAGAAGCGCCTGTTGTTGAGGAGGCTTTTCCTGACCATTGTGCGGTGTTGGACAGTGTCGTAGGCAGCAGAGAGATCTCTGAATGCTGCTCCAGTTATTTGTTTTCCCTCAAACCCATCCTCAATGTGTTGGGTGAGGTTGAGCTCTGTCCAGCACAGGAGCGGCCAGGACGGAAACCAGCTTGGTCTTTAGTCAGCTTGGTGTCTATGAGTGGCAACGAGGCGTTGGAGTAGCAGCTTCTCATATAGCCTTGTAGGTGATGCAGAGGGAAATGGGTCGGTAGCTCTTTGTGGATAATGGGTCTTTGCCAGGTTTAAGGATTGCAACCACTTTGGCCTTTTCCCAGACAGAAGAGATGGTTTTCTGTGCTATGCATGTGTTCAGCATCCCCACAAGCCAGGTCTTTGCGTTGGGTCCCAGGTGCTGTAACATTTCTGCCAGTAGGTCATCAATCCCTGCTGCTTTTCCGGGTTTCAACTTTCCCATTGCAGTTTCAAGTTCTTCTAGGTCGAAGGGTTTGGTTTGAGGGCTGGCTGATTGTGGTTGGTCTGATACCACTGTGCGATGGTGCGATGTGGGTCGGTGGCGGTCTTGGTCACAACTGGTGGCCAACAGTTGTAACCAACACCGCCACCGACTCACATAGAATACCATCGCACAGTGGTATCAGACCAACCACAATCAGCCAGCCCTCAAACCAAACCCTTCGACTTAGAAGAACGTGAAACTGCAATGGGAAAGTTGAAACCCGGAAAAGCAGCAGGGATTGATGGCATACTGGCAGAAATGATACAGCACCTGGGACCTAACGCAAGGACCTGGCTTGTGGGGATGCTGAACACATGCATAGCACAGAAGACCATCCCTTCTGTTTGGAAAAAGGCCGAAGTGGTTGCAATCCCTAAACCTGGCAAAGACCCATTATCCCCGAAGAGCTACCGACCCATTTCCCTCCTGCATCACCTACAAGCTCTATGAGAGGCACTAACATTTCTGAACAGACTATATTTACATCAATATGTCTGGGTCCCCACCTACTCACTCAGGGTTGACGTGTCACACCTGCAGTGATGGGAGGGGCACCAAAATGTGGTGTTTTGATTGGTTGATGGGGGCACTCCCTTAGTATAAAAGTGTATGTTTTGTGTACACATGACCTGATGAAGATCAAATGGATCGAAACGTTGTCAGTATTTCAATATAGAACGTTTTTTTTATACCTGTGATGTGCGGGCTCCATCCAATACCTACACCAGTTGTGATGCAACAGAGTTTGCTGTGACTGTTGTGAATTATGGGTGGTGTGGTCTTTGCCAAGACGGTGGATTGTGGCTCATGCCTTCCTGCTGTTATTTGTCATGTTGGTGTTCTCTATATCTTTTCGTCCTGGGCATGACGTTAAACTGTTCCGTTCGAGAGTACCAGCGACCCTCGAATGTAAACGGCCACGAAAGGAAATTATGTGTGTGTGAGGTGTTCTCTATGGGTTGGGTTTCAGGTGGTTGTATTGTAGTAGCTTGACATTTCTTGGAGGGCACTTTCAAGGACAGACTCAATCTTCTGGAAGTCTGCTTGTTGGGTCGTAATGCAGAGGTTGTCGGCGTAGATGAAATGCTGGCATTAGGCATTGGGTAGTGGCTGGTCGTTTGTGTAGATATTGAAAAGGAGGGGGGCGAGCACGCTACCTTGTGGGAGGCCGTTCTTTTGGGCTTTCCATTTACTCCTCTGGTCATTTAACTGGACATAGAAGCGCCTGTTGTTGAGGAGGCTTTTCCTGACCATTGTGCGGTGTTGGACAGTGTCGTAGGCAGCAGAGAGATCTCTGAATGCTGCTCCAGTTATTTGTTTTCCCTCAAACCCATCCTCAATGTGTTGGGTGAGGTTGAGCTCTGTCCAGCACAGGAGCGGCCAGGACGGAAACCAGCTTGGTCTTTAGTCAGCTTGGTGTCTATGAGTGGCAACGAGGCGTTGGAGTAGCAGCTTCTCATATAGCCTTGTAGGTGATGCAGAGGGAAATGGGTCGGTAGCTCTTTGTGGATAATGGGTCTTTGCCAGGTTTAAGGATTGCAACCACTTTGGCCTTTTCCCAGACAGAAGGGATGGTTTTCTGTGCTATGCATGTGTTCAGCATCCCCACAAGCCAGGTCTTTGCGTTGGGTCCCAGGTGCTGTAACATTTCTGCCAGTAGGTCATCAATCCCTGCTGCTTTTCCGGGTTTCAACTTTCCCATTGCAGTTTCAAGTTCTTCTAGGTCGAAGGGTTTGGTTTGAGGGCTGGCTGATTGTGGTTGGTCTGATACCACTGTGCGATGGTATTCTCCTGTGGGTCGGTGGCGGTCTTGGTCACAACTGGTGGCCAACAGTTGTAACCAACACCGCCACCGACTCACATAGAATACCATCGCACAGTGGTATCAGACCAACCACAATCAGCCAGCCCTCAAACCAAACCCTTCGACTTAGAAGAATGTGAAACTGCAATGGGAAAGTTGAAACCCGGAAAAGCAGCAGGGATTGATGGCATACTGGCAGAAATGATACAGCACCTGGGACCTAACGCAAGGACCTGGCTTGTGGGGATGCTGAACACATGCATAGCACAGAAAACCATCCCTTCTGTTTGGAAAAAGGCCGAAGTGGTTGCAATCCCTAAACCTGGCAAAGACCCATTATCCCCGAAGAGCTACCGACCCATTTCCCTCCTGCATCACCTACAAGCTCTATGAGAGGCACTAACATTTCTGAACAGACTATATTTACATCAATATGTCTGGGTCCCCACCTACTCACTCAGGGTTGACGTGTCACACCTGCAGTGATGGGAGGGGCACCAAAATGTGGTGTTTTGATTGGTTGATGGGGGCACTCCCTTAGTATAAAAGTGTATGTTTTGTGTACACATGACCTGATGAAGATCAAATAGATCGAAACGTTGTCAGTATTTCAATACAGAACGTTTTTTTTATACCTGTGATGTGCGGGCTCCATCCAATACCTACACCAGTTGTGATGCAACAGAGTTTGCTGTGACTGTTGTGAATTATGGGTGGTGTGGTCTTTGCCAAGACGGTGGATTGTGGCCCATGCCTTCCTGCTGTTATTTGTCATGTTGGTGTTCTCTATATCTTTTCGTCCTGGGCATGACGTTAAACTGTTCCGTTCGAGAGGACCGGCGACCCTCGAATGTAAACAGCCACGAAAGGAAACTATGTGTGTGTGAGGTGTTCTCTATCATTTCATTCCAGACTTTCCTTCGTTCATTCCCAACTTCACTGTCTATCTCCTGTGTTCTCCATTCATCTTGAGCGATACACAGTTGTCTGATGTGCGGGGGGAGGTGCCGGCTAGCGCATAAAGGCACGGGACAGGTGTTGTCTTGAAGCATCCCGTGTTGATGCGACAGGTGTCATTTAGGGCTGTGTCGACCAATTTGGTGTGACGTGATCGGCTCCAGCTTGAGCAGGCATACTCTGCTGTAGAGAAAGACAGGGCCATGGCAGTTGCACAGATTGTTTGTGGGTCTGCGCCCCTCTGGGAGTTCACTAGTTTTCACAGGATGTTATTGTGGGTGTTGACCGTGGCTTTTGTGTTCTCCAGGTGTTTTTTGAAGAAGAGTGTCCTGTCCAGTGTAACTCCAAGATACATGGGGTGGGTATGGTTGGAGAGTTTGTGACCATCCCAAGTGACGCTCAGTTCTTTTTTCGCGTCTCGGTTCCTCAGGTGGAAGCTGCATAGTTGGGTTTGTGTGTCTTTCTTTTTCTGTCTTTCTTTCTTAGGACGGAGATCAAGGTAGACGCCGTTGGAAGGCTCAACACAAGCCGATGCCCCTAGAGATCCATCCCAAAGCTTCCCTCAGGGAGCCCAGCAAGCCAGCTAGCCAGCAAGCCTGCCCAGTCAGCGAACGCAGCCAGTCAGCTCCGCCAGTCAGCCAGTGTAGATAGTCAGGCTGCCAAGCCAGAGCATATCAGCCCTTGCAGTCAGCCACTGCAGCCATGCCAGCCTTGCTCAGTCAGCTCAGCCAGGCCTCTCTCGAGGCCTGGCTCTCTGTCTGCCTGGCCCGGTCTGCCCCGCCCTGCCTTGCAGCAACAGAACCAGCCTTTCTGGCAAGCCAGCCAGCTCAGAATGCGAGCTGAGCAAGCCAGTGCAGCAACAAGCCCAGACTAGGTTACTGCAGCCTTACTGTGCAGCCACAGCCACTCAGCGGAGATCAGCAGGAGCTGGCCAGGCTCCAACCCTTGCAGCGCAGCCTTAGGCCGGATAGTCCCCCTGCCTGCACTTTGTTGCCTTCCTGGCCTGTCTGCCTGCCTAGGCGCCTCGGTCTTCCTGTCTGTCTGCCTTGGCCTGCCTGTCTGAAACTGGTTAAGACTAACTGCGTGCTTGCCAGCTGCGCTGGCTTGCTGAGCTCGTATTCTGAGCTGGCTGGCTTGCTAGCAAGGCTGGTTCTGTTGCTGCAAGGCAGGGCAGGGCAGACCGGGCCAGGCAGAGCTGACTGAGCAAGGCTGGTATGGCTGCAATGGCGGACTGCAAGGGCTGATATGCTCTGGCTTGTCAGCCTGACTTTCTACACTGGCTGACTGGCGGAGCTGGCTGGCTGCGTTGGCTGACTGGGCGGGCTTGCTGGCTAGCTGGCTTGCTGCACTCCCTGAGGGAAGCTTTGGGATGGATCTCTAGGGGCATCGGCTTGTGTTGAGCCTTCCAACGGCGTCTACCTTGATCTTCATCCTAAGAAAGACAGACAGAAAAAGAAAGACACACACAAAGTCAACTATGCAGCTTCCACATGAGGAAGGCAGGCAGGAAGGCAGGCAGGCACGCAGGCAGGCACAAGCTGCCTGCGTGCTTGCTTCGCCCTCCAGTTGCTGCTCCAGTTATTTGTTTTCCCTCAAACCCATCCTCAATGTGTTGGGTGAGGTTGAGCTCTGTCCAGCACAGGACGGGACGGAAACCACCTTGGTCTTTAGTCAGCTTGGTGTCTATGAGTGGTATGAGGCGTTGGAGTAGCAACCTCTCTTGTAGGTGATGCAGAGGAGGGAAATGGGTCGGTAGCTCTTTGAGGATGATGGGTCTTTGCCAGGTTTGGGGATTGCAACCACTTTGGCCTTTCTCCAGACAGAAGGGATGGTTTTCTGTGCCATGCATGTGTTCAGCATCCCCACGAGCCAGGTGTTTGCGTTAGGTTCCAGGTGCTGTATCATTTCTGCCAGTATGTCATCAATCCCTGCTGCTTTTCCGGGTTTCAACTTTCCCATTGCAGTTTCGAGTTCTTCTAGGTCGAAGGGTTTGGTATGAGAGCTGGCTGATTGTGGTTGGTCTGATACCACTGTGCGATTGTATTCTCCTTTGGGTCGGCGGCGGTGTTGGTTACGACTGTTGGCCACCAGTTGTGATGCAACAGAGTTCGCTGTGACCGTTGTGAATTATGGGTGGCTCCCTGAGGTCCTTGATCCCCATGGGGTCCAACAGTGGTGAAGCGTGCACACACACATGCACACATGCACCTACACACGCACAGGCGCACATGCGTATGCACACCTGGACCTTTAAATGAACAACAACACAAAAACTAAGGCACTGGTGTCGGACTTCTGGTTTACCGGAACGGGGTTCAACTCCCTGCAGTGCCCTGCTCAATGTGTTGTATTTCATTCATTGGTCCATGGTCTCAGGTCATTGAGCGGCGCGCTATTGTGCGCGATTCTTCATCATTGTTGAGGATTTTTTAAAGGTGAAAATCAAGGAAAAGCAAAAGGCTATAGTCCATGGTCACGGACCGCATACTGGTCAAGGTCATTTATACTGGGGAAGATCATTTACTAGTCTTATAAAGGTCATTTATACTGGTCAAGGTCATTTACTAGTCTCATGAAGGTAATTTATACTGGTCACAGTCATATACTGGTCACGGTCATTTATACTGGTGAAGGTCATTTATACTGGTCAAGGTCATTTGTACTTGTCAAGGTCATTTATACTGGTCAAGGTCATTTACTAGCCTTATTGAAGGTAATTTATACTGCTCAAGGTCATTGATATTGGTCAAGGTCATTAAGTGGCACGCTATAGTGCGCGATTCTTCATCATTGTTGAGGATTTGAAAAAAGGTTAAATCGCAGAAAAGCGAAAGGCTAAAGTCCATGGTCACGGAGGGCATACTATAGTATGTTGTTTTTCTTTTTTTTGGTGGTGTGCGGGCTCCATCCAATAACTACACCAGTTGTGACGCAATAGAGTTTGCTGTGACCGTGAATTATTTGTGATGTGGTCTTTGCCAAGACGGTGGATTGTGGCCCATGCCTTCCTGCTGTTATTTGTCATGTTGGTGTTCTCTATATCTTTTCGTCCTGGGCATGACGTTAAACTGTTCCGTTCGAGAGGACCGGCGACCCTCGAATGTAAACAGCCACGAAAGGAAACTATGTGTGTGTGAGGTGTTCTCTATCATTTCATTCCAGACTTTCCTTCGTTCATTCCCAACTTCACTGTCTATCTCCTGTGTTCTCCATTCATCTTGAGCGATACACAGTTGTCTGATGTGCGGGGGGAGGTGCCGGCTAGCGCATAAAGGCACGGGACAGGTGTTGTCTTGACGCATCCCGTGTTGATGCGACAGGTGTCATTTAGGGCTGTGTCGACCAATTTGGTGTGACGTGATCGGCTCCAGCTTGAGCAGGCATACTCTGCTGTAGAGAAAGACAGGGCCATGGCAGTTGCACAGATTGTTTGTGGGTCTGCGCCCCTCTTGGAGTTCACTAGTTTTCACAGGATGTTATTGTGGGTGTTGACCGTGGCTTTTGTGTTCTCCAGGTGTTTTTTGAAGAAGAGTGTCCTGTCCAGTGTAACTCCAAGATACATGGGGTGGGTATGGTTGGAGAGTTTGTGACCATCCCAAGTGACGCTCAGTTCTTTTTTCGCGTCTCGGTTCCTCAGGTGGAAGCTGCATAGTTGGGTTTGTGTGTGTCTTTCTTTTTCTGTCTTTCTTTCTTAGGACGGAGATCAAGGTAGACGCCGTTGGAAGGCTCAACACAAGCCGATGCCCCTAGAGATCCATCCCAAAGCTTCCCTCAGGGAGCCCAGCAAGCCAGCTAGCCAGCAAGCCTGCCCAGTCAGCGAACGCAGCCAGTCAGCTCCGCCAGTCAGCCAGTGTAGAAAGTCAGGCTGCCAAGCCAGAGCATATCAGCCCTTGCAGTCAGCCACTGCAGCCATGCCAGCCTTGCTCAGTCAGCTCAGCCAGGCCTCTCTCGAGGCCTGGCTCTCTGTCTGCCTGGCCCGGTCTGCCCCGCCCTGCCTTGCAGCAACAGAACCAGCCTTTCTGGCAAGCCAGCCAGCTCAGAATGCGAGCTGAGCAAGCCAGTGCAGCAACAAGCCCAGACTAGGTTACTGCAGCCTTACTGTGCAGCCACAGCCACTCAGCGGAGATCAGCAGGAGCTGGCCAGGCTCCAACCCTTGCAGCGCAGCCTTAGGCCGGATAGTCCCCCTGCCTGCACTTTGTTGCCTTCCTGGCCTGTCTGCCTGCCTAGGCGCCTCGGTCTTCCTGTCTGTCTGCCTTGGCCTGCCTGTCTGAAACTGGTTAAGACTAACTGCGTGCTTGCCAGCTGCGCTGGCTTGCTGAGCTCGTATTCTGAGCTGGCTGGCTTGCTAGCAAGGCTGGTTCTGTTGCTGCAAGGCAGGGCAGGGCAGACCGGGCCAGGCAGACAGAGAGCCAGGCCTCGAGAGAGGCCTGGCTGAGCTGACTGAGCAAGGCTGGTATGGCTGCAATGGCGGACTGCAAGGGCTGATATGCTCTGGCTTGTCAGCCTGACTTTCTACACTGGCTGACTGGCGGAGCTGGCTGGCTGCGTTGGCTGACTGGGCGGGCTTGCTGGCTAGCTGGCTTGCTGGACTCCCTGAGGGAAGCTTTGGGATGGATCTCTAGGGGCATCGGCTTGTGTTGAGCCTTCCAACGGCGTCTACCTTGATCTTCATCCTAAGAAAGACAGACAGAAAAAGAAAGACACACACAAAGTCAACTATGCAGCTTCCACATGAGGAAGGCAGGCAGGAAGGCAGGCAGGCACGCAGGCAGGCACAAGCTGCCTGCGTGCTTGCTTCGCCCTCCAGTTGCTGCTCCAGTTATTTGTTTTCCCTCAAACCCATCCTCAATGTGTTGGGTGAGGTTGAGCTCTGTCCAGCACAGGACGGGACGGAAACCACCTTGGTCTTTAGTCAGCTTGGTGTCTATGAGTGGTATGAGGCGTTGGAGTAGCAACCTCTCTTGTAGGTGATGCAGAGGAGGGAAATGGGTCGGTAGCTCTTTGAGGATGATGGGTCTTTGCCAGGTTTGGGGATTGCAACCACTTTGGCCTTTCTCCAGACAGAAGGGATGGTTTTCTGTGCCATGCATGTGTTCAGCATCCCCACGAGCCAGGTGTTTGCGTTAGGTTCCAGGTGCTGTATCATTTCTGCCAGTATGTCATCAATCCCTGCTGCTTTTCCGGGTTTCAACTTTCCCATTGCAGTTTCGAGTTCTTCTAGGTCGAAGGGTTTGGTATGAGAGCTGGCTGATTGTGGTTGGTCTGATACCACTGTGCGATTGTATTCTCCTTTGGGTCGGCGGCGGTGTTGGTTACGACTGTTGGCCACCAGTTGTGATGCAACAGAGTTCGCTGTGACCGTTGTGAATTATGGGTGGCTCCCTGAGGTCCTTGATCCCCATGGGGTCCAACAGTGGTGAAGCGTGCACACACACATGCACACATGCACCTACACACGCACAGGCGCACATGCGTATGCACACCTGGACCTTTAAATGAACAACAACACAAAAACTAAGGCACTGGTGTCGGACTTCTGGTTTACCGGAACGGGGTTCAACTCCCTGCAGTGCCCTGCTCAATGTGTTGTATTTCATTCATTGGTCCATGGTCTCAGGTCATTGAGCGGCGCGCTATTGTGCGCGATTCTTCATCATTGTTGAGGATTTTTTAAAGGTGAAAATCAAGGAAAAGCAAAAGGCTATAGTCCATGGTCACGGACCGCATACTGGTCAAGGTCATTTATACTGGGGAAGATCATTTACTAGTCTTATAAAGGTCATTTATACTGGTCAAGGTCATTTACTAGTCTCATGAAGGTAATTTATACTGGTCACAGTCATATACTGGTCACGGTCATTTATACTGGTGAAGGTCATTTATACTGGTCAAGGTCATTTGTACTTGTCAAGGTCATTTATACTGGTCAAGGTCATTTACTAGCCTTATTGAAGGTAATTTATACTGCTCAAGGTCATTGATATTGGTCAAGGTCATTAAGTGGCACGCTATAGTGCGCGATTCTTCATCATTGTTGAGGATTTGAAAAAAGGTTAAATCGCAGAAAAGCGAAAGGCTAAAGTCCATGGTCACGGAGGGCATACTATAGTATGTTGTTTTTCTTTTTTTTGGTGGTGTGCGGGCTCCATCCAATAACTACACCAGTTGTGACGCAATAGAGTTTGCTGTGACCGTGAATTATTTGTGATGTGGTCTTTGCCAAGACGGTGGATTGTGGCCCATGCCTTCCTGCTGTTATTTGTCATGTTGGTGTTCTCTATATCTTTTCGTCCTGGGCATGACGTTAAACTGTTCCGTTCGAGAGGACCGGCGACCCTCGAATGTAAACAGCCACGAAAGGAAACTATGTGTGTGTGAGGTGTTCTCTATCATTTCATTCCAGACTTTCCTTCGTTCATTCCCAACTTCACTGTCTATCTCCTGTGTTCTCCATTCATCTTGAGCGATACACAGTTGTCTGATGTGCGGGGGGAGGTGCCGGCTAGCGCATAAAGGCACGGGACAGGTGTTGTCTTGACGCATCCCGTGTTGATGCGACAGGTGTCATTTAGGGCTGTGTCGACCAATTTGGTGTGACGTGATCGGCTCCAGCTTGAGCAGGCATACTCTGCTGTAGAGAAAGACAGGGCCATGGCAGTTGCACAGATTGTTTGTGGGTCTGCGCCCCTCTTGGAGTTCACTAGTTTTCACAGGATGTTATTGTGGGTGTTGACCGTGGCTTTTGTGTTCTCCAGGTGTTTTTTGAAGAAGAGTGTCCTGTCCAGTGTAACTCCAAGATACATGGGGTGGGTATGGTTGGAGAGTTTGTGACCATCCCAAGTGACGCTCAGTTCTTTTTTCGCGTCTCGGTTCCTCAGGTGGAAGCTGCATAGTTGGGTTTGTGTGTGTCTTTCTTTTTCTGTCTTTCTTTCTTAGGACGGAGATCAAGGTAGACGCCGTTGGAAGGCTCAACACAAGCCGATGCCCCTAGAGATCCATCCCAAAGCTTCCCTCAGGGAGCCCAGCAAGCCAGCTAGCCAGCAAGCCTGCCCAGTCAGCGAACGCAGCCAGTCAGCTCCGCCAGTCAGCCAGTGTAGAAAGTCAGGCTGCCAAGCCAGAGCATATCAGCCCTTGCAGTCAGCCACTGCAGCCATGCCAGCCTTGCTCAGTCAGCTCAGCCAGGCCTCTCTCGAGGCCTGGCTCTCTGTCTGCCTGGCCCGGTCTGCCCCGCCCTGCCTTGCAGCAACAGAACCAGCCTTTCTGGCAAGCCAGCCAGCTCAGAATGCGAGCTGAGCAAGCCAGTGCAGCAACAAGCCCAGACTAGGTTACTGCAGCCTTACTGTGCAGCCACAGCCACTCAGCGGAGATCAGCAGGAGCTGGCCAGGCTCCAACCCTTGCAGCGCAGCCTTAGGCCGGATAGTCCCCCTGCCTGCACTTTGTTGCCTTCCTGGCCTGTCTGCCTGCCTAGGCGCCTCGGTCTTCCTGTCTGTCTGCCTTGGCCTGCCTGTCTGAAACTGGTTAAGACTAACTGCGTGCTTGCCAGCTGCGCTGGCTTGCTGAGCTCGTATTCTGAGCTGGCTGGCTTGCTAGCAAGGCTGGTTCTGTTGCTGCAAGGCAGGGCAGGGCAGACCGGGCCAGGCAGACAGAGAGCCAGGCCTCGAGAGAGGCCTGGCTGAGCTGACTGAGCAAGGCTGGTATGGCTGCAATGGCGGACTGCAAGGGCTGATATGCTCTGGCTTGTCAGCCTGACTTTCTACACTGGCTGACTGGCGGAGCTGGCTGGCTGCGTTGGCTGACTGGGCGGGCTTGCTGGCTAGCTGGCTTGCTGGACTCCCTGAGGGAAGCTTTGGGATGGATCTCTAGGGGCATCGGCTTGTGTTGAGCCTTCCAACGGCGTCTACCTTGATCTTCATCCTAAGAAAGACAGACAGAAAAAGAAAGACACACACAAAGTCAACTATGCAGCTTCCACATGAGGAAGGCAGGCAGGAAGGCAGGCAGGCATGCAGGCAGGCACAAGCTGCCTGCGTGCTTGCTTCGCCCTCCAGTTGCTGCTCCAGTTATTTGTTTTCCCTCAAACCCATCCTCAATGTGTTGGGTGAGGTTGAGCTCTGTCCAGCACAGGACGGGACGGAAACCACCTTGGTCTTTAGTCAGCTTGGTGTCTATGAGTGGTATGAGGCGTTGGAGTAGCAACCTCTCTTGTAGGTGATGCAGAGGAGGGAAATGGGTCGGTAGCTCTTTGAGGATGATGGGTCTTTGCCAGGTTTGGGGATTGCAACCACTTTGGCCTTTCTCCAGACAGAAGGGATGGTTTTCTGTGCCATGCATGTGTTCAGCATCCCCACGAGCCAGGTGTTTGCGTTAGGTTCCAGGTGCTGTATCATTTCTGCCAGTATGTCATCAATCCCTGCTGCTTTTCCGGGTTTCAACTTTCCCATTGCAGTTTCGAGTTCTTCTAGGTCGAAGGGTTTGGTATGAGAGCTGGCTGATTGTGGTTGGTCTGATACCACTGTGCGATTGTATTCTCCTTTGGGTCGGCGGCGGTGTTGGTTACGACTGTTGGCCACCAGTTGTGATGCAACAGAGTTCGCTGTGACCGTTGTGAATTATGGGTGGCTCCCTGAGGTCCTTGATCCCCATGGGGTCCAACAGTGGTGAAGCGTGCACACACACATGCACACATGCACCTACACACGCACAGGCGCACATGCGTATGCACACCTGGACCTTTAAATGAACAACAACACAAAAACTAAGGCACTGGTGTCGGACTTCTGGTTTACCGGAACGGGGTTCAACTCCCTGCAGTGCCCTGCTCAATGTGTTGTATTTCATTCATTGGTCCATGGTCTCAGGTCATTGAGCGGCGCGCTATTGTGCGCGATTCTTCATCATTGTTGAGGATTTTTTAAAGGTGAAAATCAAGGAAAAGCAAAAGGCTATAGTCCATGGTCACGGACCGCATACTGGTCAAGGTCATTTATACTGGGGAAGATCATTTACTAGTCTTATAAAGGTCATTTATACTGGTCAAGGTCATTTACTAGTCTCATGAAGGTAATTTATACTGGTCACAGTCATATACTGGTCACGGTCATTTATACTGGTGAAGGTCATTTATACTGGTCAAGGTCATTTGTACTTGTCAAGGTCATTTATACTGGTCAAGGTCATTTACTAGCCTTATTGAAGGTAATTTATACTGCTCAAGGTCATTGATATTGGTCAAGGTCATTAAGTGGCACGCTATAGTGCGCGATTCTTCATCATTGTTGAGGATTTGAAAAAAGGTTAAATCGCAGAAAAGCGAAAGGCTAAAGTCCATGGTCACGGAGGGCATACTATAGTATGTTGTTTTTCTTTTTTTGGTGGTGTGCGGGCTCCATCCAATAACTACACCAGTTGTGACTTGTGACGCAATAGAGTTTGCTGTGACCGTGAATTATGGGTGGTGTGGTCTTTGCCAAGACGGTGGATTGTGGCCCATGCCTTCCTGCTGTTATTTGTCATGTTGGTGTTCTCTATATCTTTTCGTCCTGGGCATGACGTTAAACTGTTCCGTTCGAGAGGACCGGCGACCCTCGAATGTAAACAGCCACGAAAGGAAACTATGTGTGTGTGAGGTGTTCTCTATCATTTCATTCCAGACTTTCCTTCGTTCATTCCCAACTTCACTGTCTATCTCCTGTGTTCTCCATTCATCTTGAGCGATACACAGTTGTCTGATGTGCGGGGGGAGGTGCCGGCTAGCGCATAAAGGCACGGGACAGGTGTTGTCTTGACGCATCCCGTGTTGATGCGACAGGTGTCATTTAGGGCTGTGTCGACCAATTTGGTGTGACGTGATCGGCTCCAGCTTGAGCAGGCATACTCTGCTGTAGAGAAAGACAGGGCCATGGCAGTTGCACAGATTGTTTGTGGGTCTGCGCCCCTCTTGGAGTTCACTAGTTTTCACAGGATGTTATTGTGGGTGTTGACCGTGGCTTTTGTGTTCTCCAGGTGTTTTTTGAAGAAGAGTGTCCTGTCCAGTGTAACTCCAAGATACATGGGGTGGGTATGGTTGGAGAGTTTGTGACCATCCCAAGTGACGCTCAGTTCTTTTTTCGCGTCTCGGTTCCTCAGGTGGAAGCTGCATAGTTGGGTTTGTGTGTGTCTTTCTTTTTCTGTCTTTCTTTCTTAGGACGGAGATCAAGGTAGACGCCGTTGGAAGGCTCAACACAAGCCGATGCCCCTAGAGATCCATCCCAAAGCTTCCCTCAGGGAGCCCAGCAAGCCAGCTAGCCAGCAAGCCTGCCCAGTCAGCGAACGCAGCCAGTCAGCTCCGCCAGTCAGCCAGTGTAGATAGTCAGGCTGCCAAGCCAGAGCATATCAGCCCTTGCAGTCAGCCACTGCAGCCATGCCAGCCTTGCTCAGTCAGCTCAGCCAGGCCTCTCTCGAGGCCTGGCTCTCTGTCTGCCTGGCCCGGTCTGCCCCGCCCTGCCTTGCAGCAACAGAACCAGCCTTTCTGGCAAGCCAGCCAGCTCAGAATGCGAGCTGAGCAAGCCAGTGCAGCAACAAGCCCAGACTAGGTTACTGCAGCCTTACTGTGCAGCCACAGCCACTCAGCGGAGATCAGCAGGAGCTGGCCAGGCTCCAACCCTTGCAGCGCAGCCTTAGGCCGGATAGTCCCCCTGCCTGCACTTTGTTGCCTTCCTGGCCTGTCTGCCTGCCTAGGCGCCTCGGTCTTCCTGTCTGTCTGCCTTGGCCTGCCTGTCTGAAACTGGTTAAGACTAACTGCGTGCTTGCCAGCTGCGCTGGCTTGCTGAGCTCGTATTCTGAGCTGGCTGGCTTGCTAGCAAGGCTGGTTCTGTTGCTGCAAGGCAGGGCAGGGCAGACCGGGCCAGGCAGACAGAGAGCCAGGCCTCGAGAGAGGCCTGGCTGAGCTGACTGAGCAAGGCTGGTATGGCTGCAATGGCGGACTGCAAGGGCTGATATGCTCTGGCTTGTCAGCCTGACTTTCTACACTGGCTGACTGGCGGAGCTGGCTGGCTGCGTTGGCTGACTGGGCGGGCTTGCTGGCTAGCTGGCTTGCTGGACTCCCTGAGGGAAGCTTTGGGATGGATCTCTAGGGGCATCGGCTTGTGTTGAGCCTTCCAACGGCGTCTACCTTGATCTTCATCCTAAGAAAGACAGACAGAAAAAGAAAGACACACACAAAGTCAACTATGCAGCTCCCACATGAGGAAGGCAGGCAGGAAGGCAGGCAGGCACGCAGGCAGGCACAAGCTGCCTGCGTGCTTGCTTCGCCCTCCAGTTGCTGCTCCAGTTATTTGTTTTCCCTCAAACCCATCCTCAATGTGTTGGGTGAGGTTGAGCTCTGTCCAGCACAGGACGGGACGGAAACCACCTTGGTCTTTAGTCAGCTTGGTGTCTATGAGTGGTATGAGGCGTTGGAGTAGCAACCTCTCTTGTAGGTGATGCAGAGGAGGGAAATGGGTCGGTAGCTCTTTGAGGATGATGGGTCTTTGCCAGGTTTGGGGATTGCAACCACTTTGGCCTTTCTCCAGACAGAAGGGATGGTTTTCTGTGCCATGCATGTGTTCAGCATCCCCACGAGCCAGGTGTTTGCGTTAGGTTCCAGGTGCTGTATCATTTCTGCCAGTATGTCATCAATCCCTGCTGCTTTTCCGGGTTTCAACTTTCCCATTGCAGTTTCGAGTTCTTCTAGGTCGAAGGGTTTGGTTTGAGAGCTGGCTGATTGTGGTTGGTCTGATACCACTGTGCGATTGTATTCTCCTTTGGGTCGGCGGCGGTGTTGGTTACGACTGTTGGCCACCAGTTGTAACCAACACCGCCACCGACTCACATAGAATACCATCGCACAGTGGTATCAGACCAACCACAATCAGCCAGCCCTCAAACCAAACCCTTCGACTTAGAAGAACGTGAAACTGCAATGGGAAAGTTGAAACCCGGAAAAGCAGCAGGGATTGATGGCATACTGGCAGAAATGATACAGCACCTGGGACCTAACGCAAGGACCTGGCTTGTGGGGATGCTGAACACATGCATAGCACAGAAAACCATCCCTTCTGTTTGGAAAAAGGCCGAAGTGGTTGCAATCCCTAAACCTGGCAAAGACCCATTATCCCCGAAGAGCTACCGACCCATTTCCCTCCTGCATCACCTACAAGCTCTATGAGAGGCACTAACATTTCTGAACAGACTATATTTACATCAATATGTCTGGGTCCCCACCTACTCACTCAGGGTTGACGTGTCACACCTGCAGTGATGGGAGGGGCACCAAAATGTGGTGTTTTGATTGGTTGATGGGGGCACTCCCTTAGTATAAAAGTGTATGTTTTGTGTACACATGACCTGATGAAGATCAAATAGATCGAAACGTTGTCAGTATTTCAATACAGAACGTTTTTTTTATACCTGTGATGTGCGGGCTCCATCCAATACCTACACCAGTTGTGATGCAACAGAGTTTGCTGTGACCGTTGTGAATTATGGGTGGTGTGGTCTTTGCCAAGACGGTGGATTGTGGCTCATGCCTTCCTGCTGTTATTTGTCATGTTGGTGTTCTCTATATCTTTTCGTCCTGGGCATGACGTTAAACTGTTCCGTTCGAGAGGACCGGCGACCCTCGAATGTAAACAGGAGTAGCAGCCTCTCTTGTAGGTGATGCAGAGGAGGGAAATGGGTCGGTAGCTATTTGAGGATGATGGGTCTTTGCCAGGTTTGGGGATTGCAACCACTTTGGCCTTTCTCCAGACAGAAGGGATGGTTTTCTGTGCCATGCATGTATTCAGCATCCCCACGAGCCAGGTCTTTGCGTTAGGTTCCAGGTGCTGTATAATTTCTGCCAGTATGTCATCAATCCCTGCTGCTTTTCCGGGTTTCAACTTTCCCATTGCAGTTTCGAGTTCTTCTAGGTCGAAGGGTTTGGTTTGAGGGCTGGCTGATTGTGGTTGGTCTGATACCACTGTGCGATGGTATTCTCCTGTGGGTCGGCGGCGGTGTTGGTTACGACTGTTGGCCACCAGTTGTGATGCAACAGAGTTCGCTGTGACCGTTGTGAATTATGGGTGGCTCCCTGAGGTCCTTGATCGCCATTGGGTCCAACAGTGGTCATTGAAGCGTGCGCACACATGCACCTACACACGCACAGGCGCACATGCGTATGCACACCTGGACCTTTAAATGAACAACAACACAAAAACTAAGGCACTGGTGTCGGACTTCTGGTTTACCGGAACGGGGTTCAACTCCCTGCAGTGCCCTGCTCAATGTGTTGTATTTCATTCATTGGTCCATGGTCTCAGAGGTCATTGAGCGGTGCGCTATAGTGCGCGATTCTTCATCATTGTTGAGGATTTAAAAAAAAAGGTGAAAATCAAGGAAAAGCGAAAGGCTATAGTCCATGGTCACGGACCGCATACTGGTCAAGGTAATTTATACTGGTGAAGATGATTTACTAGTCTTATGAAGGTCATTTATACTGGTCAAGGTCATTTACTAGTCTCATGAAGGTCATTTATACTGGTCAAGCTCATTTACTAGTCTCATGAAGGTAATTTATACTGGTCAGTCATATACTGGTCACGGTCATTTATACTGGTCAAGGTCATTTGTACTTGTCAAGGTCATTTATACTGGTCAAGGTCATTTACTAGTCTTATTGAAGGTCATTTATACTGCTCAAGGTCATTGATCAATATCAATGACCTTGATGACCCCAAGGTCATTAAGTGGCATGCTATAGTGCGCGATTCTTCATCATTGTTTACGATTTGAAAAAAGGTAAAATCGCAGAAAGTCCATAGTCTCGGAGGGCATACAAAAATGTGTGGTGCTATACAGGCCGTTCTGGAAAATGTGGGACAGAGGTTCATCGTTGGCATCCAGGGAGTGTGTGTGCAAAATTTGGCATCGACCGGGTTAATGGTGATGGAGATTAGCTGTTAACAAACTGACGGACACACACACACACACACACACACACACACACACACACACACACACACACACACACACACTCACTCAGAGTGCAAAACATACTCTATCCCCATGGCTTTGGCCTGGTGCCATACCGTTATTAATTATTGCCTACAATGTCAATTGTGAAATTACTTTACCGTTGCAAAATTTACATTTCAACGAATGGACCTCGTAAAACAAAACAAAAACCAAGGCACTGGTTGTGGTACTTCTGGTTTACCGGAATGGGGTTCAACTCCCTGCAGTGCTCTGCTCAATTTGTTGTATTTACATGGTTCATTTTTATTTTCTGCTCATTGTGTTGCCTTTTCATAGATGATAACCCCCAGGTTCTTTAATGTGTTTGCACTCCCTACAGTTAGGTTACCAAGTCTATTTATTTATTATTTCTGTTCACTAGAACTAGAACCAATTACCAAAGTAGGCTTTCTAATGACACAACTCGCCTTTGTTTTTATGTGTAGCAAAAACGTTCTTTTTATTTACGCCAAAGAGTAGAGGCTGGTCTGCATTCATGCGAGCGGGGAAGTTTAGAGTAACATAGCTCTAAATGAAACGCATTAGAGCTATGGACCAGAGCTAGTAGTCATAGCACTTCATGGTATATGCATAGTTTATATAGTTTCATTATAGATATATTAAACAGAGAGGACTGGAGTCAATTGGGTTATATTATGTTTAACACTAATTTGAAGCTGTCAAAATCTGACAGACTTCTGGCGGCCATGGCCACGCCCACCTTTTGGTAACGCCCACTTTCGGCCAAGCCCACAAAAAGGACCCCCCATGTCATTTGCCAGGCAGGCTCCACTCTCAGAGAGGAGATATTTGGCTCCGTCTTATGAGCTAATTTAGAACTTCCTGTCTGAGAGCTAGCTAATTTAAGACATCCGGTTGCCTTCAGAATAAAATAAGGTTATTTAATTCGTTAATTAAATAATTGTCAATGCCCCAAGGCACAGCACTTTTTTGAGCGTTGACCCTAGTAGAAGGTCTGCTGCTGTGAATTTTACACCTCTCTCGCTTAGCGGAGAGTGGGGTGTGGTAGAGGACATCTCCCCGAACACGTGGGTATGTCCAGATAGTTGCCTCGCGGAGCCATCTTTTGTCCAGTGTCCACTTTATAAAGTCCATGCACTCCAGTGAATAGCATTTATCCATTTAGAATAACTTTATTATTATTATTGAATTACTTATTTTTACACAGAAACATAATGTGTGTCTTATAGCATCATTTAAATGCTTAATTTGTAGTTTTAATGTGCAAATTAAACTTTTTTCAATACTCTAGAGGGTACTCTTATTTTGAAGAGATCGTCCACCGGACGTCTTAAATTAGCTCACTAGATTAGGCTCCGTCTTATAAGCTAATTTAGAACTTCCTGTCTGAGAGCTAGCTAATTTAAGACATCCGGTTGCCTTCAGCATAAAATAAGATTTTTAATTCGTTAATTAAATAACTATTACATTACATTATTAGTGTAAAAGTGTGTTCTTTTCGTTAAGAATCACCCAACAAGCATTGTAGTTTAGCCCAGCCGGGCAATAGTTTATTATAAAGTCCCGTGCTCAGAGTAGTAATAAACAACCTGTCAGCTCAGTCTAGTGCAACCAACAACAGGTACCGTGCGTACCGTGCGTCACGCACCTGTATAAGCAAGGTTCCTATCTAAGCAATAAGGTTCCTAGCAATAATACACCTATTATAACAATTAGTATTATTATTATTACATTACAGTTATTGTAAAGACACACATTATGTTTCTGTGTAAAAATAAGCAATTAAATAACTAATAAGTAATTAAATAATAATAAAAGTTATCTAAATGGATAAATGCTATTCACTGCATTGACTTTATAAAGTGGACACTGGACAAAAGAGGCCTCCGCGAGGCAACTATCTGGACATACCCACGCGTTCGGGGAGATGTCCTGTACCACACCCCACTCTCCGCTAAGCGGGAGAGGTGTAAAATTCACAGCAGCAGACCTTCTACTGTGGTCAACGCTGAAAAAAGTACCGTTTCCGGACCCAGAATGGACACTGGACAAAGAGGCCTCCGCGAGGCAACTATCTGGACATACCCACGCGTTCAGGGAGATGTCCTGTACCACACCCCACTCTCCGCTAAGCGGGAGAGGTGTAAAATTCACAGCAGCAGACCTTCTACTGGGGTCAATGCTGACAAAAAGTACCGTTTCCGGACCCAGAATGGACACTGGACAAAGAGGCCTCCGCGAGGCAACTATCTGGACATACCCACGCGTTCGGGGAGATGTCCTCTACCACACCACACTCTCCGCTAAGCGGGAGAGGTGTAAAATTCACAGCAGCAGACCTTCTACTGGGGTCAATGCTGACAAAAAGTACCGTTTCCGGACCCAGAATGGACACTGGACAAAGAGGCCTCTGCGAGGCAACTATCTGGACATACCCACGCGTTCGGGGAGATGTCCTCTACCACACCACACCACACTCTCCGCTAAGCGGGAGAGGTGTAAAATTCACAGCAGCAGACCTTCTACTGGGGTCAATGCTGACAAAAAGTACCGTTTCCGGACACAGAATGGACACTGGACAAAGAGGCCTCCGCGAGGCAACTATCTGGACATACCCACACGTTCTGGGAGATGTCCTCTACCACACCACACTCTCCGCTAAGCGGACAAACACAACACCGATTCAGATTAATAGTGACAGGTCCATAGTGCTTTTAAAAGCCAGTATGCGTATCTTCAATCAAGATAGCATGAGTATGTACTTGTTACGCTGCTGGAGAATAGTGGTAGGAAAGGCAGATAACAAAGATTTAGATTTCTGTACCATAAGGGCATGTAAGAGTCATTTGATGAAACAGGCAAGTCACATTTGCAAACAACAGTACATACACAGAGATAAGAGGTATAATTTGGCTATGTACATCTTCAGCACTTTAGTTAATGCCAAAACACTACAACAAACAAGTACAATAGTACAAGCTGCTTGTATTGTACTTGGTAGTAAAAGGAACTCCAGCGTGGTGCAAGCCAGTCTTGACACCATCATGTCTGAGACACAGAATCTAGCACCACAGAAAGAAAATGTTGATACAAAGCATGATCAACAAGACACTGACACTGTGATTGATCATGACTTCTTTGGTGATTTTGAGGATGTCAGTGAAAGTACATCTCCCTTCAAAGAACATTTTGACACAGTAAGGACTGAAGCCAATAAAGCAATGAAAACCACCAATGACACAGGTGAAAATACCTACCATGGGGAACTGATTTTAAACAAGCTGTTCAAGATGCTCCCAACTATTCCAATATGGTCAGATCTCCTCTCAGGTGATTTGCAGAGATTCTCTGGAGCCTATGCTGCACAAATAAACCTGTGTAAGAAAAGCACAGCTATTTCTGAGGCCACATTCAAAAACACAAAAGTGTTGCTTTTACGAAATGAGAAACACAGACTTGACGAATGTGTACAGCACATGCGCTTATTTTACAACCAGTCAGCCATAGATTTCTGTGACAAAGCAGCATACAGAACAACACAGGTAGAGTGCGTAAACCCAGCACCTGTAGAAAATTGGAACAAAAAACGAAAATTGCCAAAACATCTTAGGGGCTCTTATCAACACCGGCCATCCCCACATTCAAAGATGTTCTTACAAAATCAAAGCTCAGCAAGTGTGCCAGACAAAACAAAGCCACAAATCAGAGGCACAGAGACAGGATTTTGCAATAATATATGCAGGTTTGCAAATAATGAAAATAATTGTTGGCTAAATGCAACTCTACAATCTATACTGCATCTACAAGTAGTACAAGATAAATTGAAACCATTGACAACTACTTTGATGGTTCAGTATATATGCCGGGGAATTTAGCAGCTCTCATTCAAGCGTTTTTTCAAAATCCAGGTCACACATTTGATTGCAAAACAATCCGTGGTGTCACTCAACAACTAGTGAATAGCATCCCAGACTTGGCCTTAGGAATGCACAATGACCCATTAGATTTTATACACAAACTAGTAGTTTGGTTGAGTATGTGTGGTGTCCACACAGTTGTTCAAGCAAAACATACAGACATCTGTGCATTCTGTGCCTGGACAGTTGAAAGCAATTCTTCTATTACTAATATTTTTGCATTACCGCTGCCACAGAAAAGAGAGTCCCTCAATTCTCTTTTCGAACACTCAATCATGGAAGGTGTAAGTCCAGACAAGTGTACAGCATGTGGTTGTGATATGAAGCGACAAATATGTTGGAATGACTCTCCTGATTTCATTACTCTTTCATTTACACCTCTCCCGCTTAGCGGAGAGTGTGGTGTGGTAGAGGACATCTCCCCGAACGTGTGGGTATGTCCAGATAGTTGCCTCGCGGAGGCCTCTTTGTCCAGTGTCCATTCTGGGTCTGGAAACGGTACTTTTTTCAGCGTTGACCACAGTAGAAGGTCTGCTGCTGTGAATGTTACACCTCTCCCGCTTAGCGGAGAGTGGGGTGTGGTACAGGACATCTCCCCGAACGCGTGGGTATGTCCAGATAGTTGCCTCGCGGAGCCGTCTTTTGTCCAGTGTCCATTCTGGGTCCGGAAACGGTACTTTTTTCAGCGTTGACCACAATAGAAGGTCTGCTGCTGTGAATTTTACACCTCTCCCGCTTAGCGGAGAGTGGGGTGTGGTACAGGACATCTCCCCGAACGCGTGGGTATGTCCAGATAGTTGCCTCGCGGAGCCGTCTTTTGTCCAGTGTCCATTCTGGGTCCGGAAACGGTACTTTTTGTCAGCCTTGACCCCAGTAGAAGGTCTGCTGCTGTGAATTTTACACCTCTCCCGCTTAGCGGAGAGTGGGGTGTGGTACAGGACATCTCCCCGAACGCGTGGGTATGTCCAGATAGTTGCCTCGCGGAGCCGTCTTTTGTCCAGTGTCCACTTTATAAAGTCCATGCACTCCAGTGAATAGCATTTATCCATTTAGATAACTTTATTATTATTATTATAATGATTTAATTACTTATTCTTACACAGAAACATAATGTGTGTCTTATAGCATCATATAGCATCATTTAAATGCTTAATTTGTAGTTTTAATGTGCAAATTAAACTTTTTTTCAATACTCTAGAGGGTACTCTTATTTTGAAGAGATCGTCCACCGGAAGTCTTAAATTAGCTCACTAGATTAGCTCACTAGACGCTGCCTTGCTTGGCGTAGAAACGTTGGTACATTTTGTTCATAGGATAGGACTACGCATATTTATCATTTCAAGTTTTACATTACATGATCTTCTCAACACAGACATATCTTTGACTTTGATCGATTCGGAGGAGGACTGACATTACTGTGACACGCAGCTAACGTGAGACGTGTGAGCATTGTTTTGGTTTCAGAAGAACCTACTTAACACATAGAAAGGGAGTTTAGTTTATATATATATATATATATATATATATATATATATATATATATGTGTACTTAACACGCATCAGCACTTTGGTGGAATTATGTATTTATGAGCCACAGTTCCTCAGCGCTGGCCCGGTGTTGTTTACAAAGTACATATAGCTAGCTGGTTAGCTTGTAATAAAATGTCAAACGGTGTCACCACCACTGCCAGCATGCAGCTCATTGTGCTGGTATGCAGCTTGTTGTTGTCACTGCATCCTGCGATGGGACAAGACGACGACGACTGGATCGACCCATATGATATGCTTAACTACGATTCCAGCACCAAAACCATGAGGAAACAACCAGAGGTGAGCTGGACCTATTCTATCCCTGGTCCAGTGCTTACAGCGAGTCTCTCAGTAAAGCACTGGACCAGCAGGGCTAGACCTATTCCAGACAATTTCTCAAAGCATAGGCTACTATTTTGTTTTATGGAAATGTTGTTTAGGACAAATATCCAATATTAACATTGAGGTGCCCACTGACTGCACTGCCCCAGAGTGCCTCTGCACTGCCCATACTTCTCTGCCCTCTCAGTACTATACTCTGGGTTGGATTTCTAAGGGCTGGCTGGCGTTCGGGTAACCAAGTGATTCTCAATCTGTGGGCTGGGATTTGGAGTCCCACCCTGGGACTCACTGGTGGACTGTAAGGATACTGCAAGTGGACCCCCAAATACATTGAAAAACACCCAGATTTAATTAATAATTGCGACCGAAGATACTATGGAATCTTGCATTTCCCGTGAGTGTGTCGGGCACCAGTATATATGCAGATATGGGCAGTATTTGAAATACATGTATTTGAAATACGTATTTAAAATACTATTTTGTAATTTGTATTTCGCTGAGATGGAAGAAATGAGATGTATTTTGTATTTAAATAACATTTTTGACCCAGTATTTGTATTTTGTATCAAAATACATTTTCAATATATTTTGCCCATCAGAGATGGGCAGTATTTGAAATGCATGTATTTGAAATACGTATTTGAAATACTTTTTTGTATTTTGTAATTTGTATTTCGATGGGGATGGAAGATGTATTTTGTATTTTATATTTAGATACATTTTTTGACCCAGTATTTGTATTTTGTATCAAAATACATTTTCAATGTATTTTGCCCACAGTATATGGTGCCCAGGTCTCGTGACATGTGGATGTGGAGACCCTGATGTCATAGTAAATGCGACCTGCTGTCGCAGTTAAGTCCATATATGGAGATCCCTGACAGTACATCCCCGCACTGTCACAGCGGACCCCCCGGCATCCCTAAATGCTCGGTCCAGACCCGCCCTGGTTCTGGGCGCCGGGGAAGGGAGCTCTGTCCTGTGCGGGTCCAGTGCTGTGGCCTGGTACTTGGCCTCTCAGGGGAAAAGGGCTGGGCTGGACAACAAGCAACAGAGCCAGGTGTGGCAGTGGCTCAGCTTTGCAGACAACGAACTCACGCCAGTGTCCTGCGCTGTGGTGTTTCCACTAATGAGGATGATTGGACTTGATAAGAAGCTCCAGCAGATGTCTCGGGCAGAGATGATGCGTGTCCTGAAGGTTCTAGACCAGGCCCTGGAACCCAGAACCTTCCTGGTGGGAGAGATCATCACCCTGGCTGACATGGTCGTAGCCATGGCAGTCCTCCTGCCCTTCAAATATGCTTTGGAGGCTCCAGACAGAAAGGTCCTCTGTAACGTCACCCGGTGGTTCCTGACATGCATCAACCAGCCTCAGTTTGTCAAGGTCTTGGGAAAGATTAGTCTGTGTGAGAAGATGGTGCCAGTTACACCCAAGAGCAGTACTACTGCTGCTGCTAACGCCTCTCCTGCTGCTGAGTCCACTGATGCTATTTTCAATGGTCCACCAAAGACTGAAGCCCAGCTTAAAAAGGACGCAAAGAAGAGGGAGAAGCTGGAGAAGTTCCAGCAGAAGGAGATGGAGGAAAAGAAAAAGCAGCCGCAGCCGGAGAAAAAGGCCAAGCCTGAGAAGAAGGAACCGGGAGTGACCTCATACAACATCCCTACCCCACCCGGAGAGAAGAAAGACATTGTCAGCCCTCTTCCTGATGCTTACAGTCCACAGTATGTGGAGGCTGCCTTGTACCCCTGGTGGGAAAAACAGGGATTCTTCAAGCCCGAGTATGGGAGGAAGAATATTTCTGAGCCAAACCCTCGAGGTGTCTTCATGATGTGTATCCCTCCGCCCAATGTGACTGGATCTCTTCACCTGGGTCATGCGCTCACCAACGCCATTCAGGACTGTTTGACCAGATGGCACAGGATGCGAGGGGAGACAACCCTGTGGAGCCCTGGCTGTGACCACGCTGGCATCGCCACCCAGGTCAGGTGGTGGTCGAGAAGAAGCTGATGAGAGAGCGAGGCATGTCCCGTCATGACCTGGGCAGAGACGGCTTCATCCAGGAAGTTTGGAAGTGGAAGAACGAAAAGGAAGACTGTATCTATCACCAGCTGAAGAAGCTGGGCTCCTCTCTGGACTGGGACAGAGCCTGTTTCAACATGGAGCCTAAACTTTCCTACGCTGTCCAGGAGGCGTTTGTCCGTATGCATGAGGAGGGAGTGATCTACAGGAGCAAGAAGCTGGTCAACTGGTCCTGCACGCTCAACTCTGACATTGAGGTGGACAATAGGGAGTTGACAGGCAGGACTCTGCTGCCTGTTCCTGGATACAAGGAGAAAGTGGAATTTGGATTGTTGGTCTCCTTCTCCTACAAGATCGTTGGATCTGATGAGGAGGTGATTGTGGCCACCACTCGTATTGAGACCATGCTGGGAGACTCTAGAGGGTACTCTTATTTTGAAGAGATCGTCCACCGGAAGTCTTAAATTAGCTCACTAGATTAGCTCACTAGACGCTGCCTTGCTTGGCGTAGAAACGTTGGTACATTTTGTTCATAGGATAGGACTACGCATATTTATCATTTCAAGTTTTACATTACATGATCTTCTCAACACAGACATATCTTTGACTTTGATCGATTCGGAGGAGGACTGACATTACTGTGACACGCAGCTAACGTGAGACGTGTGAGCATTGTTTTGGTTTCAGAAGAACCTACTTAACACATAGAAAGGGAGTTTAGTTTATATATATATATATATATATATATATATATATATATATATATATATGTACTTAACACGCATCAGCACTTTGGTGGAATTATGTATTTATGAGCCACAGTTCCTCAGCGCTGGCCCGGTGTTGTTTACAAAGTACATATAGCTAGCTGGTTAGCTTGTAATAAAATGTCAAACGGTGTCACCACCACTGCCAGCATGCAGCTCATTGTGCTGGTATGCAGCTTGTTGTTGTCACTGCATCCTGCGATGGGACAAGACGACGACGACTGGATCGACCCATATGATATGCTTAACTACGATTCCAGCACCAAAACCATGAGGAAACAACCAGAGGTGAGCTGGACCTATTCTATCCCTGGTCCAGTGCTTACAGCGAGTCTCTCAGTAAAGCACTGGACCAGCAGGGCTAGACCTATTCCAGACAATTTCTCAAAGCATAGGCTACTATTTTGTTTTATGGAAATGTTGTTTAGGACAAATATCCAATATTAACATTGAGGTGCCCACTGACTGCACTGCCCCAGAGTGCCTCTGCACTGCCCATACTTCTCTGCCCTCTCAGTAGGCTACTATACTCTGGGTTGGATTTCTAAGGGCTGGCTGGCGTTCGGGTAACCAAGTGATTCTCAATCTGTGGGCTGGGATTTGGAGTCCCACCCTGGGACTCACTGGTGGACTGTAAGGATACTGCAAGTGGACCCCCAAATACATTGAAAAACACCCAGATTTAATTAATAATTGCGACCGAAGATACTATGGAATCTTGCATTTCCCGTGAGTGTGTCGGGCACCAGTATATATGCAGAGATGGGCAGTATTTGAAATACATGTATTTGAAATACGTATTTAAAATACTATTTTGTAATTTGTATTTCGCTGAGATGGAAGAAATGAGATGTATTTTGTATTTAAATAACATTTTTGACCCAGTATTTGTATTTTGTATCAAAATACATTTTCAATATATTTTGCCCATCAGAGATGGGCAGTATTTGAAATACATGTATTTGAAATACGTATTTGAAATACTTTTTTGTATTTTGTAATTTGTATTTCGATGGGGATGGAAGATGTATTTTGTATTTTATATTTAGATAAATTTTTTGACCCAGTATTTGTATTTTGTATCAAAATACATTTTCAATGTATTTTGCCCACAGTATATGGTGCCCAGGTCTCGTGACATGTGGATGTGGAGACCCTGATGTCATAGTAAATGCGACCTGCTGTCGCAGTTAAGTCCATATATGGAGATCCCTGACAGTACGTCCCCGCACTGTCACAGCGGACCCCCCGGCATCCCTAAATGCTCGGTCCAGACCCGCCCTGGTTCTGGGCGCCGGGGAAGGGAGCTCTGTCCTGTGCGGGTCCAGTGCTGTGGCCTGGTACTTGGCCTCTCAGGGGAAAAGGGCTGGGCTGGACAACAAGCAACAGAGCCAGGTGTGGCAGTGGCTCAGCTTTGCAGACAACGAACTCACGCCAGTGTCCTGCGCTGTGGTGTTTCCACTAATGAGGATGATTGGACTTGATAAGAAGCTCCAGCAGATGTCTCGGGCAGAGATGATGCGTGTCCTGAAGGTTCTAGACCAGGCCCTGGAACCCAGAACCTTCCTGGTGGGAGAGATCATCACCCTGGCTGACATGGTCGTAGCCATGGCAGTCCTCCTGCCCTTCAAATATGCTTTGGAGGCTCCAGACAGAAAGGTCCTCTGTAACGTCACCCGGTGGTTCCTGACATGCATCAACCAGCCTCAGTTTGTCAAGGTCTTGGGAAAGATTAGTCTGTGTGAGAAGATGGTGCCAGTTACACCCAAGAGCAGTACTACTGCTGCTGCTAACGCCTCTCCTGCTGCTGAGTCCACTGATGCTATTTTCAATGGTCCACCAAAGACTGAAGCCCAGCTTAAAAAGGACGCAAAGAAGAGGGAGAAGCTGGAGAAGTTCCAGCAGAAGGAGATGGAGGAAAAGAAAAAGCAGCCGCAGCCGGAGAAAAAGGCCAAGCCTGAGAAGAAGGAACCGGGAGTGACCTCATACAACATCCCTACCCCACCCGGAGAGAAGAAAGACATTGTCAGCCCTCTTCCTGATGCTTACAGTCCACAGTATGTGGAGGCTGCCTTGTACCCCTGGTGGGAAAAACAGGGATTCTTCAAGCCCGAGTATGGGAGGAAGAATATTTCTGAGCCAAACCCTCGAGGTGTCTTCATGATGTGTATCCCTCCGCCCAATGTGACTGGATCTCTTCACCTGGGTCATGCGCTCACCAACGCCATTCAGGACTGTTTGACCAGATGGCACAGGATGCGAGGGGAGACAACCCTGTGGAGCCCTGGCTGTGACCACGCTGGCATCGCCACCCAGGTCAGGTGGTGGTCGAGAAGAAGCTGATGAGAGAGCGAGGCATGTCCCGTCATGACCTGGGCAGAGACGGCTTCATCCAGGAAGTTTGGAAGTGGAAGAACGAAAAGGAAGACTGTATCTATCACCAGCTGAAGAAGCTGGGCTCCTCTCTGGACTGGGACAGAGCCTGTTTCAACATGGAGCCTAAACTTTCCTACGCTGTCCAGGAGGCGTTTGTCCGTATGCATGAGGAGGGAGTGATCTACAGGAGCAAGAAGCTGGTCAACTGGTCCTGCACGCTCAACTCTGACATTGAGGTGGACAATAGGGAGTTGACAGGCAGGACTCTGCTGCCTGTTCCTGGATACAAGGAGAAAGTGGAATTTGGATTGTTGGTCTCCTTCTCCTACAAGATCGTTGGATCTGATGAGGAGGTGATTGTGGCCACCACTCGTATTGAGACCATGCTGGGAGACTCTGCTGTAGCGGCCCACCCGGCTGACCCCAGGTACCAACACCTGAAGGGCAAGATGGGCAAGATGTGACCGCAAGATGCCCATTGTTTTTGACGACTTTGTGAACATGAACTTTGGAACAGGTGCTGTGAAGATCACTCCAGCCCACGACCACAACGACTACGATGTGGGAACGAGTGTTACCTCCAGTAACACTCGTTCCCAGAGGGTTGTGCCGTGGCCATCGCCTCAGACCGATGCACCGTCAACCTCATGCTCAAGGGTCTCATTGACATGGAGAAGGAGGTACCTAAACTGACCGCCAAGAAAGGTGACCTGGAGAAGCAAATGGACAAGCTGACGGAGAAGATGGCCAAGGGTGATTATATGGAGAAGGTTCCCATCAAAGTCCAGGAGCTGGATGCAGAGAAGATGCGACAGAGCCAAGTAGAACTGGAAAAGGTTAACGAAGCCATAGAAAACTTCAAGAAGATGATGTAACCCCAGCCAAAGACTCTTGTGTCTCATCTGTTGTATTTCTGTATTAAATCTGCAGATCCAGACCCTGTCGTACTCCCAGGCTGTCATCCCCCTGCCCGGGGAGCAGGCTGTCCCAGAGGGCTGTGCCATCGCCTCAGACAGATGCACCGTCAACCTCATGCTCAAGGGTCTCATTGACGTGGAGAAGGAGGTATCTAAACTGACCGCCAAGAAAGGTGACCTGGAGAAGGAGGTATCTAAACTGACCGCCAAGAAAGGTGACCTGGAGAAGCAAATGGACAAGCTGACGGAGAAGATGGCCAAGGGTGATTATAAGGAGGAGGTTCCCATCAAAGTCCAGGAGCTGGATGCAGAGAAGGTGCGACAGAGCCAAGTAGAACTGGAAAAGGTTAACGAAGCCATAGAAAATTTCAAGAAGATGATGTAACCCCAGCCAAAGACTCTTTGGTGTCCCATCTGTTGTATTTCTGTATTAAGTTTTCATAATTGTTGGAATAATGCTCCTATATATTGGAGGGAGAAAAATAAAGTGTAACAACCCTGAAAAATAATCGGCCGTAACTTGCTTCTCCAAGGGAGCTGGCTCTCTTGGCGTGGCTTGTTGCTTGCCTGGTCTACTGAGTTGGAGATCGGGGTTCGACTCCAGCTAGAACTTGTTCTGACATTCCATATGTTGATCCTTCCCCATCCATCCTTCCTCTTCGATGTCTCCCTTATACCTGTCCATTCAAATTTCAAACTCTAGACGGGCCTGCCCCAAAGTTATTAGTGCAGCCACGCCCGGCAGCCGGCGACAACTAGGGTTGAGCCCTCATCAAACCCTGCACACTCAAGAGAATGTCCCCGCTACCACCCTTAGAGTTCCATATACTGTTCTGACTTGATCTGTCCTCATCGAAACCCTGTACACTCAAGACATGCTCCTTATATGACAGAATTACAGACAGAAGTACAGAATTCATTCCATGTTGATCTGACGACCCCCCCATGCCAAAGCGCCAGCGCTCACCCAGCATTGTATGTTTTCTTTAAAACTGTGAAGAATCAGTTTTCATTGTCATACTGATACTGTATATAAGAAATTAAAGTAGTATACTATGTTCCGTCGAGCTGCAACACAATCGATTGATGGATTGAAATGCTCTGAAAATGCATGCAGCCCGGCCATCTGGGCCAAGTCAACTGGTCAGATGGCGGGGCCTTGATCTAGGAAAGGTTAGGTTAACCACTAGGCTAAATTCATATAAATGTGATGCCAGCAGTACCAGTGCAGTCTCAACCGCTCTCCAGCATTGTGATAACATGTTCTGTTCTGGTATAAGAACAGCGAATTGACAGACATCATTTTGCTTTGCAGCCGACGCACTATCCGAGTGTGCCAACGAAAAGAAGAGAACACATCCAGGACTCCAATGACGTTGAGCTGAAAGTTTGTAACCAGAATGTGGCAGAGTTGCAAAGAAAAGTTAGTGACTTTTACAAACTGATCTTCCTTTTAACCCATTCTGACCTGAGATCAGATTCATAACGAGGTTTCCGCTGGGGACACACTGGTCTGATGAACCCATTCTGACCTGAGATCAGATTCTAAAAATGTCAGTTTTGCTCTTCGATTTTTCAAAAATAGCAGACCTACAAGCTCGTATCGCGCCACTCGGTGGCGCGATATGAGCTTGTAGATCTGCTATTTTTAAATAGCTAAAGCATAACATGATGCTGACACCAAAATGGGTGCCCGGTCAGAATGGATTAAGACAACTTTAGTTTTTTTCAACCAAGGTTCATGTTTTAGGTTGTTATTAGAGAAACTAAAAGGTGAGTGTTAATTTTCTTTCATTTGCGGCTTTCTTTTGTTTTGGGGATTTAGCAGTTTTTGACAGGGGGGGCGGGGGCATTCGAGCATGGGACTAAATATTATTCTTTTACAAAATATTATGGCGATTTTTTTATTTATTATTTACTATAGTCCTAATAAACCCCAAGAAATTGCTTCTGACCACAAAAGATCACGGGATCTATTGAATGTGTCAAACTGACATATTGAGCCTACACAGTATAAGCCTTCCCCCAGTAGGCTACCTTCACATTCAGTAGATCCTGTGATCTGCTGTGGCCAGATGTAATTTCCTGGGGTTTAATAGGACTATAGTAAATAATACAAAAATAAATCACCATAAAATGTTGTAAAAAAATACATATTTAGCCCCATGCTCGAATGCCCCCGCCCCCCTGTCAATAAGAGCTAAAATCCCTAAAACGAAAGAAAGCAGTAAATGAAAAATAAAATAAGACTCATCTTTTACTTTCTCTAAATAACAACCTAAAACATGAACCTTGGTTGAAAAAAACTAAAGTTGTCCTTTAAGTCTGAACCTAAAGCATATTGTATTAATTTATTTTGATGATAGAGGTAATGCAACTGTGTAATAATAACCTTTATAATCCTGAAATGCCACAACATGTTCCTCACTTGAGGAGACCTCTAATGCTGCATTCACATGGAATCAGGCAAGCCGTAGACGGAAAACCGGACTTAATTTTAGTGGACGTGGACCGTTTGCCTGATTCCATGTGAATGCAGCGTAACTCTGCTCTCACTTAGTTAGTATCATGTATGTTGTTGAATGATCCTGGATTCTAGGTTGTATCCATAGAGCACCGAAGTCTGACGTCACTTTCAGTAGAGGGCGTCAGTCCCCAGGTTCATGTATTTGTTTAGTTGCATTGAAATCCCCATTGAGGCGATTTTAGGTCGCCTCATATAACAACTGTGTTTGAAAAATAAACATGTCATCCCGGCCGCTTCACTCATATGGATATGAAGAATCAACTGACTGAGAGAAAACGCTAATGTTACTGCTGCTGAATTAGTTAGATTTTCGCTAGAAGCAGACTGTATCATATATGAGTGACTGACTGTTGCAAACGATACAGAGACACCTCCCTGACAATAACGCAGAGACAGCTTGTTTATTTTTGGACCACAACGCTTATAGTAGACGATATTAAGATCACCCCATGTTATTCTCCATAGAGAAATTACTTCCGCGAACCAGGGGAATCGTCGGGATGAGCGAGTTACGTCAGGACTTCGGTGCTCTATAGCAATCATATTAAAAGCTGGTTCTATGTAGTCTATTCTCCAAAATATCTCCTCTCCTTCAGGTTGAAGAGCAGAGGAGGAGGATTGCATTTGTTCAAGAACAGCCAACATGCACGCCGGTGTTCAAACGATTTCTCACCAAGCTCCTCAAGGAAATAGACAGAGTTGGTCTGGTGCGTTTTGATTTCTGTCAATAATCAATTTTATTTCATGTATCATGGAAAATATTATTCGCTTATATCCCTTATATTCTAAAGTATGAATAACAAAATCCCCAAAAGGTAGCACATCCAAAATTTCAAATCAATGGAGGACAATTAAAGTATTCACACATTTCCACATTTATTTTTATTGGCACACAACAATAAACAAACGCTTACGCATTTCGGCTATAAGCCTTCATCAGAGCATGTTCCGTTTGTGGAAATGAGAGTACTTTGTCCTTTGCTGATTTTGGGGTCTGGCACTCCACTGAGAAAACCCATTGTTAATGTGCAACCTGTTCCCCTGTTCCCCTCAGCCCAGTGACCCTCAGGACATCCTCTATGATGCCAAAGTGAGACTGTCCCCGCAGGCCGTGGCAGAGATTCGGAAGCTTCTAGAGGGCGAGGAGAGTTGGAGAACGGGTGCACTGGATGATGCTGTCAGCCAAATATTGGTTGATCTCAAACCCCATGACTACGAAGCCTGGAAGTGGCACTTTGAGGACACTTTTGGTGTGGAAATCGATACCGTTTTAAAGGTAAGCCTTGTCATGTCATAATGTCTGAATCATGTTTTTGTGTATGTTTGTAATTTTAGTTTTTGGAATTTAACCCATGAAAACCGGGAAAGCATGTGTGTCGGACTCATTTTAGGGTTGGCTATTCAGTATTTAAGTCCGACGTCATTTTGTAGTGCTACGTTACGTCTGGGTCCAAGTGGCACCAGCTCCCGTCCGCATCTCATTGTAAATTGTATATCTAAACGCGTGAATCTTTTTACAGTGACGTTATTTTTCAGAAAGGAAGCCATTGAGGGTTAAAATGGGTCTTAATGCTTCCAACTCGAGTGGAATTATTAATGTTTTGTACAAGTGTCCATGACAACAAAAATATATGATGTGGAGACAATAAAGACTATTATTATCATTATTATTGAAGGTGGCAACAGTCCATTTGATCTGTAAAATATTTCTGGGGTATATTTAGAATGTGTGCAGGCTTGAGTATGTTGAATCTAGTTTGCATTATGAGGATTTATTTGACACAATAAAATAAAATGGCGATAGTATTCCATGTGGGACAGACGGCCTGTCACTGTCAGATTTGGGAGAGCAGCGCAGCTTTGTTGTTGCGAGGAAAGCGGTAAAATTAGACTTTCGTGGTTGTTTTCGTCTCAGATTTAGTCCGACGGAGCGTCACAGTATAACTCCATGGGGACACAAAAGTGACACAAAAGTAGGACCCGGAAGTATCTCAGGAGGGGGCGCTCACGTCACAGCTAAAATACTGAATTAAAAAATAGCAGTAAGTATTTTAGAAAAATCGTGAAAGTTGTGCAAATGTACGTGTATTTTAAGGGAAACATTTTAAACTGAAATCTTTGCTTCTGGGGGTCCCCGGAACAAAATATTCTGAGATGGGGGTCCCTGACATTTCTTAATGCGTTTAATAAAGTCCAATCCTACCCTTCCCCAGGTGTCCTTGGTTGTGATGGTCATAGTGGTCATCATTAGCACTCAGTGGTGGTCGGCAGTCTCCAGGTTTGTCCAGTTCCAGAGAGTGCTTGCTCTCTCCTTCTTCATTAGCATCATCTGGAACTGGTTCTACCTCTACAAGGTAAACATACTGTAAGACCTACTGCATAAGGCTATAATTCATGTCTAAGAAGAAGTGTTCTTACGAGAACGTAGTACATACAAGGTCTGTAAGACTTACTGTATAAGGCTATAATTCATGTCTAAGAAGAAGTGTTCTTACTAGAACGTAGTACATACAAGCTCTGTAAGACCTACTGGATAAGGCTATAATTCATGTCTAAGAAGAAGTGTTCTTACGAGAACGTAGTACATACAAGTTATAGACTGCAGCTTTAATTTGATGTACATTATGAAGTAGAGTTATCATATCACTGACTGTACTTTAATGTCCAAAACCGTTACTTTACAGATACTGGAAAAAAATAACCTGTGTTCCAATGCATCTAATGTAGACGGTTATTATTTAATCACAAGCACTTGTTACACTTTTCATTGGTTCAATATTATTATGTATATACCCAAGAACAGACATACGTTACTTAACCACTTTCAATTCCACTTTCGGAGGGTTGGGAGTATAAAAGTACAAAGTACAAAGCAATAACATACGTTTAAATATGGAGTACAAGGTTTTTGCCAGACAACAACTGTTGTGGCTCTTTGTTGGTTCCAAACATTTCAACCTTATAGCCAACAAACCCACTGATGCACCTAGGGATTATGGATGTACGCAGATATAAGAAGTAGATTGTCCACAGGTTCAATGTCATTGTAGTTTGTATTTACTTTCCTTTTAAAGGTATATTCAGTGATTTCACTCAAAAAACCTTAGGTTTCGTTTTTGGCAGTGGGACCCAGCCTTTCGTCCAATCAGGATAGAGAGTCAAAAACGAAACCTAAGGTTTTTTTGACCCCCAGGGGTTAACTGGGGACAGGGAGGAACTCCTTATATGGCCAGCACACTCTATAGTAGGGAGGATTATCACAACAAAACAAAAAAATAAGTGATATTTTAATTAAGTGAAATCACTGAATATACCTTTAAGTGCAGTGATGGTACATTACAAGCATTTGTCTCTTCTGTGTTGTCTGTCTGTCTGTCTATCTGGTAAAACTGGTTTGTCCACCAGGTGCATGACGCTCCCCAATCACCCAGGCCTACATATGCTCTCTCAATCAATCAATTAGGCCTGGGGAGGCGTGCCCTTGGTGTCCAAACAGTGTCACAACCCATCAAACCAATGCCCAATAATGCCAAATAATAACTACAACAAGTGTGATAATAATAACAATAAATAGACATACAAATCAGTGCGGATGGCTTCTACAACAACAATATGGTAGTTGGGCCCGTGTTAGGGAAGCAAATGCTAGTTTCTATTGCCATACCCGTTCTAATGCTAATACTGTCTACTGTCTTACTGTCAGATTGCTTTTGCTGAGCACCAAAGGCAGCATGTGAAGATGGATGGTGTCAATGACAAATGCACTGGGATGAAGAAGATTGACTGGAGCGACAGCCTGAAGGGTACGCTGATTAATTTATTTTGTACTTTCTTTTCTCCCCAATTTAGTTATGCCAAATATTACTTCCCACAAATCTCAAATCTTTGAATATATATTTCAGAGCGAACATTTTTAACTAAAATATTGGCTTCTGGGGGGTCCCTGGAACTTGATATGAAAACAGTTGAGCACCACTGACATAGAAACATGGGTTTTTCAGATTCTTTTTAGGATTTAGAAGCCTTTTTTTTTAATCAACCTCACTCCAGAATGGGTTAATGCTAATGAGTTATCTTCCGGTGAGGAGTCTCCACCGGGAGGACACTCCTCCCACCCAACACTCTGACAGGTGCCACCCTAGCCCTGGAACATGACTGCCATGATGATTATCATGACAGTCATGCAGTAACTTTGCCCTGTTTTTTGCGCTCGCTGCATTTACAAGATACAAGAAGTATATATAAACATTCAGATTTCAAATATAAAGTACTCACAAAGTGTCCCACGGGTGTTAGTTAGTAGCAGCGCCAGCGATTAGAATTGCTGCGTCCCGCGTTGTTTAATAAAAAGCATTTTTATTTTACTTTTTTCAAACGGTGTTCGTTTGGGATATCCACAGTTGCACACCGGGAGCGCACTCGCCTATTAGTCTGTATTGGCAGGGCGGTCAGCCTACCTATATCGAACACACCGAGTGCCACCCTCCTCCCGACCGATAGGGGCGCGTAGTTGAAAGCCAATGGCAAAATAACACCTCGGATAAAAATGCTTTTTATTAAACAACGCGGGATGCAGAAATTCTGATCGCTGGCGCTGCTACTAACTAACACCCGTGGGACACTTTGTGAGTACTTTATATTTGAAATGCGAATGTTTATATATTTTAATTATTTGTAAATGTAGCGTTCGCAAAAACCAGGGTGAAGTTGCGTCATGACTCTCGTATGAATACGAGAGTCATGAATCATGGCTAGTGCCACCCCAGCCTGTAGGAGCATGTGCAGTGACTAATGCACGGCTAGTCAGAACATCTAGGAGCGCTACCCTGCCGAAGTTCTGAATGACGTTATTTTGTAGTCATTTGTCCTGTAGTTATAGGACAAATGCTGGCTCTACGGCTGGACTATGCAGCTACCATGACAAGTAGCCCTGTCTGTCTCCCACACGTTGCAGTTACCTCTGTTGTTGGGAGAGGACACAAAACCTATGGATTGCAGCTTTTAAATTATTCAACACAGTCAACCACATACACATTTGCTTGGTATTTATTATCCATAATTGTTTGACTGCAGAGTGGTTCAGAAGTACGTGGACTCTTCAAGATGACCCTTGTAAGAAATACTATGAGGTGCTTATGGTCAACCCAATCCTGTTGGTACCACCAACCAAGGTACAGTAGCTATACTGTTTTACATTGGTTAATTAATATACTGAAACAGAATATTATTGTGTTGGGCCTCTTCCTTATTTGTTGAATTTAAACTGTTTGGTTGTTTATGGGTGCAACAGACTTATAGCATGTTATGTAGACAGCACTATAATTGTATTGTATATAGTCATAGCACGCCATAGTACATATGTATAGCATAATAGTAAATATGTATAGTTTATATGTATAGTGTATGTATAGTTTCATTATATAGATATTCCACTGTTACTTTCTCAGCTTACGCATGTTTCATGATAAATGCTTTTATGTGATGTATTCCCATGCTTTTGTTCTTGCTTAAATGTAAGTCGCTCTGGATTAAGAGCGTCTGCTAAATGCCTAAATTGTAAATTGTGCATTATTTTTGTACATGTATCCATGTGGGGGATTGCTATAAACTTTAAGGTTATTTAATACTGTTAAAAATGCCGGCTCACTCCCCAAAACTCATACCGTAAAGGGCAATCCACTGCTCCAGCATGTCTTTGCAATGTGATGTAGAACTATTAATTACCTACTGCCATCTCTATAGGCAGTGTAGTATAGGGCAGATACATGCTGAATGTTTCTGCCATGGGGTCTTCATGAGCCAAGGGGAGAGGAGCCTCCCCTAGGAGCTCAGAGTGTGGGCACTGACATGAATCATTTGGAGGAGAGGAGCCTCCCCTAGGAGCTCAGAGTGTGGGCACTGACATGAATCATTTGCGGAAGGTTTTTCTGATCATGTGACCTATTCATTTTAATCTGTTTAGTCATTGGATATACTGCAGCCAGTGACCATCCCCATGGGCAATGGGATCTGTGGTTAATTGATCTTTATTTACACAGATCTAGCCTGGCCCAGCCTGTGTGATTTCTGGTCTAGAGGGGGCAGGTGCCGGCACGACATACTGTATAGGTGGTAGATCCTTATTACATAGGATATGAAACATCTCATTCATATCTTGCATCAACTCCCTCGCCTAAACCAAACATACTATTAGAAAGGATCTGTTGTGTCTGTCAAAGGGAATCTCCAGACATATATCTTGGAATAACGCCCAATTAAAGGCCATTGTGTAATGAAAAGGGGGGGAGCAGTTGCTTTATGAATATTTGTGTCTGTTTAGGCCATCGCGGTCACCTTCACCACCTTCATCACAGAGCCTCTGAAACACATTGGCCAGGGGATCAGTGAGTTCCTCATAGCGCTCCTCAAAGACCTACCTGTGACCCTGCAGATTCCCGTCTTCCTCACTATTGTAATCGCCATCGTGGTAAGGAACCTTCATGCTGAATGAAAGAAAATGTATAGCCGCACACTCATAGCTGCCAATGCATAAGGTTTAATGAGGACACAGAGACACCAACCTTCATGCAACACCATTTAAATGGACAACCAAAGATACATACACACACAAAAGGCAACAAGCCGTTAAAGGTGCATTAAGCGTTTTTTAGACTCCATACTGACGGCAAATGCTGAGAGTGCAGCTGAGCCATGTGATGTCATGTTAGCACTTCTGGTCACATGGTGAATATTGCGACCTTCATGGCTGGGCATCAAGAGCTATATTGATAAAATGTCTCATTCTAAAGGCAATTAAATTATTTAAATGCGTACATTATACAGTACACGCCATACATTTTTTTAAGAGACATCCTTGATTCAGTTTCTACCTCGGTAGATGTTGGATGTCATCTCACTCACTGCCCTTGCTTAGCTGTCTATAATATTTACCACCCTTTTGTAATAAACCATGTTAATAATACCTTATTTCATGTGCAATGTGGACGCGTCAAAACCTGTTGATTATCTTTCATGTATTTTGGACTGCCGACGCGTGACTGATCAGAGAAAGAGAAGAGAGTGAATGGAACATCGGAGCACAGTGCAGACTTGTGCGTGCGTGCGTGCGTGTGTGTGTGTGTGTGTGTGTGTGTGTGTGCTTGCATTTGTGTGTTTTGTGTACATGTAACAAAGGAGATGGTGAATGAATGAACATCCAATCTCTCAGTCAGGTGCTGGACAAACAACAATCAAAATGGAGTAAGATGTTTAGAACAGCAATTCATAATTGGAGCTGAGAAGCAGTGTGCAGATATTATTTTACTTTTACTTGGTATGTAGTATGTATCTTGTTAAATTTGCGTCTGTGAGGTTAAAAGCCTGTAATATATGTATATGATATGGCACACGTACGAGACAAGTGCTACTATTGACTGTTTAACAAAGATAGTTGTGGGTGAGTTGACTATAGTTCTGCTCTGTAGGTGCTTCTGTATGCCGGTGTCCAGGGAGCCTTCCAGTACGGTCTCACTGCACCACTGCGCCGACGCCGAAGGGACCCGCCTTTGGGACAGGACCCGCCCCGCCAACTGAGGGATGGACAACCCGAGAGGCTAGCAGCAGTCGAGGACGTTGCTCCACGCAGCCCAAGACCCGCCGCCAACCAGAGCAGACCGGGCAGGGACACTGTTCGCCAGAGAAGGCACAATAGGGGGAGGGAGGAGCCTGCCAGGGAGGTGGAGACTCTGCGCAGGGCCGACCGGCCCGTCCGCGAGGACGAGATGGATGCGAGGCAGATGGAGAGCTCTTCAGATGCAGAGCACTCCGAGAGAGGTTCTCCACTCACTGACTCTCAAAGAGAGGAAGACTCTGATCTGGAGGAAACGGATGAGGACGTGCCAGGAGATGACACTAAAGTTAAGTCCTCACCTGCTAAAGATAATCCAGTGGTTTCCATTTCCAAATCATCTCCAATTAAGATTACTAACTGGAAGACAGTTGGGAAGACAAAGCCTTCCCAGGGGAAACCTCCTGGGCATGTTGTGGTATCCACATCTCAGCCAACCAGCAAACCGGATGAGCGGCCAGCTATAGGAAGTCCGCCCTCACAAGGGAATGATTCTCAGGTAAGTCAACTGATCAAAACATGCATACCCCAAAACTATTCTGTCAGTAACTCACCTCTCTTAAAGGACCATACCGGTCGTCTGCCATGTTTAGCCCACGGACTGCCATGGTATATTTGACATTATTGCCAACCTTGATAGTTGATACATTTTGGAATAATTAACTATTATATTATCATCATTATTATTATTAGTCAAATATAATAATACTACGGTAATTAAACATTATCTGCTACTCCGAGTCCAGCTGATAGTTCTTGTAGATATTTGAACTTGTCATAAATGAAAGTTTGTTTTCTCGAGGGACTTTCTTTGTAATTTCTGCACCAACAATTCACCAACAAAACTTTTAAAAAGAACAAGCACCCGCACACTGTCTTCAAATGCATTTGGAGACAGTTGGCGGGTGTTTTTCATTGCCGGGCACCTTACCCTCTCCTATACGCACCTTGTCACCTGTAGGTGTGCAAAAGCCTTGCTTTTTACCAACAAAACTTTGACAAAACATGATGACAAATTTCGCTATTATTGATTACCTCTCTGCAAGTTGATTGTCGATCTACAAGCTCACAAGCTGAGCTTGTTCGGCTCTTCATAATTTAGAAAGGGGTTTTTCTTTGGCCTATAATGATAAACCGATAATTTTTTATCAAATTATCAATTATTTCTTATAATTATACACCGGTATGAATAACGAATGAATTTTCAACAGCATGAATCTCTCAGTCCCATTAAGAACAAATTAACAGAATCTGTATCATTACATTCTTGGTGTGAGAATACATCTAACCAACTTGACGCAAAGCACAGTGGTTCTTGTTAAAACCTTAATAGTGGCATACTAATGACCAATTGATTTCATACCCACTAATTCTGACTGATTAAATGTTCTTGAACTGTGATGATGATCATTCAAGATTATCCTTTTGTTTGCTTGAATGCTTATTGCTTAAGCACTGTAGGTGTGTTAATGGGACGATGATTCAGATGCTGCGTAAATTGGTAAATAAAAAGATATTGTAATTTTTTTCTAACCCATTTTTAACATCTCCAAATGTAGCTTTGGCTTTTTAATGATGGCTGTTCATCATGTCTGATCCTAATGCATGTGCCCTTGATATGCATGGAAAAAACGTGGGTATGTTTACATGTACACAATATTATAATTTGATCAAGTTGCAGTAAGTGATATTTCTTTGTTACAATAGTTTCAAATAGCTCTATATTTGCATAGAATCATTGCTATATGGCCTGTATCTCCAGCTCTTTAATAACAGAAAATACTTTATCAGGTCAGGATATCAATTTCATCCAATTAGGGGAGGGAACTCGTACAGGATAAACAATGAGATTGGAAGTGATGAAAGATATTATTGACAGATGAAATTGGAACTTGGAATTCAAGCTAATAAATTATCTTTGCTGGGTTCTCTCTCCTGATTGGATGAGATTTGTAACCTGCCTGAAAATGTATGCTCTGCTTAGTAAAGAGCTGGAGAAACGAGGAGACCTGCTACTGAACAAACACTATAGCAATGATTACTCTCTGAATATATAGCTTCAATCTTGACATTTTTTTATTTTAACCAAAAATATAACTTTAACCCATTTAGGCCTGACCTCAAAATTAAAAAAATAATCTTCAAAATCCTCCAGTTTTCTGAAATAAATATTTTCACGATTTTTAAAAAATAGCAGACCTACTGTACAAGCTCGTAGCTTGTAGATCTGCTATTTTTCAATAGCTAAATTATAACAATGTTTAAAACGCCAAAAGGGGTTCCCGCCCAAAATGGGTTAAGCATTGATTTGAACTTTAAAGTTTAAAGTAATAGGCCTGTTCATAACTTGGCCTGCATGATGAAATCAATTGACAAAAATGGTTATCAGTAAATCAGCTGACTATGACTTGCCTTAATCAGGTTGACATCAGCGTGCATGTAAATGTACTCAGTATACCCACATTTGTAGTGAGGCATGGCTTTCATTTTGAGTTGCCGCCAACATTCAACATATTGCCATTCTCAACCAAAGTGAATTACAGTATAGGTCTGATTCTCTGTTATTACCCAGTGTGATATGACACTTTAATTCTATTTGTGTGCATATAATATAAATACTTGTACTTTATATATATATATATATATATATATATATATATATATATATATATATATATATATTTTTTTTTTTATTTATCTTAAAGGTATATTCAGTGATTTCACTCAAAAAACCTTAGGTTTCGTTTTTGGCTGGGACCTAAGCCTTTCATCCAATCAGGATAGAGAGCCAAAAACGAAACCTAAGGTTTTTTGACCCCCAGGGGTTAACTGGGGACAGGGAGGAACTCCTTATATGGTCAGCACACTCTATAGTAGAGAGGATTATCACAACAAAACAAAGAAATAAGTGATATTTTAATTAAGTGAAATCACTGAATATACCTTTAAGCAATATGTATAATGTGTAAAGAGATGCTTTTGAATATTTATATTATATGTATGCATGAAGAAGCATTTCCGCTTATATATTATTGTGCACCAAATTTCCGTTGCAGGTTCTGGAAGCCTCGGCTGGAGAGAGAGACGAGTCCCCGTCATTAGATCTGTATAGATCTGTAGAAGATCTGTACAGTTCTTCTTGTCCTCCCGTTCAAGAGACTGATCCAGTGACACAACGCCCTATTCGGCACAAAACCATGTGAAACTAGCCTGGTTAATAAACCAGACTAATATCGCACGGACCGCGGGATATTAGTCTGGGGAGGCTCAGCTTGGATTTCATTTCCAGGGAAACATTTTCTCTTTGACGCAATTGGTCAGAGCTACTGTCAGTCAAAGGTCTCAAGCATTGAAAGTCACTGTACCAAAGCCCGCCCATATTGCATACCGTGTCCCGATTGGCCGCCCACATTCTCTGGTGTAGGAAATGGGCGTACAATTGAGCCTCTCCAGACCGAAATCCGCCGGCAGGCAATTTATTTTTGCCAACGGCTGATTCGGTCTGGTTTATTAACCAGGCTAATGTGAAACACCCACAGCACCTTTGTGTGTACAGTATACGTACAGTATGCCTAGTTCATAGTACCACAGCAAGCTTCTGGTTGGTTGGTTGCCGCCTTGGCTCTCCTCCACAAACATCCGCGAAAAAGTAGAACTTTCCTCAAAGATGGAGTGCCTGCTTTTTTTCCCCCACCCTAAAACATGATCAGCTGGTATTATTATTATATAAGGAGGAAGAATCTTTTCAAAAAGTATTTGTTAAAATGTTGTTTTTATGTGGACACGTACGCCCACCAGTTCATTAATCAGACCCAGTGTGTGTCCAGTGGAAACCTCGTATGAATCTGATCTCAGGTCAGAAAGGGGTTAAGTATGCCTGCTTTGCCTGGTGAGTGGTGATCCACCTGAACTGAACCCACAGCTGTTAAATGAAATAAAGGGGGAGGGGATGATGGTGTGATATCACTGTTTTGTTTTTTTTGTTCATTGGCACGTTTGACTGTCAAGGTTTCGGCCTCCAGGAGGAAACCCTAATTGCAAAAGGAAGACATCATTGCACATAACAACCACACCAAAGCCAAATTCCAATACCCAATATCTCGGCCACTCGCTCACTCACACTCGCTCACTCCAGCTTGGCAAATTACGGTGTAATTGGTGACCTGCCAAATGTGTGACCATCTTGTTCACACAACTATTACATGGAAGTCTTTAAATACATGGCCTAAATACAGTTATAGGTTGAACTCTGCTAATGAACAAACTGCAACAATTGACATTAGGACACATTTACATTATGTGATTGTCTAGTAGACAATATGTGACAACCGTGTAGACAATGTCTACACGGTTGTCACATATTTCAGCAGGTCACCAATTCCACCATAACACCACCTTGCTGGAGTGACTGAGTGCGAGTGAGCGAGTAGCCGAGATTCTGGGTATTGGAATTTGGCTCAAGGGTTCTAATGAAGTACTGTCACCTCAAAAACATGAAAAACTGGGAGATTTTATTTTTTTAAATCATGGCACTCCATCTTTAACGTTTTTGCACCATGTTTTTGCTGTCTTCGCCTCCTGTCACAGCGAGGTCACTCCTCGCCTTAACCCATTTTGGGGCGGGAACCCCTTTTGGTGTTTTAACCCATTCTGACCTGAGATCAGATTCATACGAGGTTTCCGTTGGACAACACACTGGTCTGATGAACCCATTATGACCTGAGATCAGATTCTAAAAATGTCAGTCGTTCTTAGATTTTTCAAAAATAGCAGACCTACAGGCGCGCTATGAGCTTGTAGATCTGCTATTTTTTCAATAGCTAAAGCATAGCATGATGCTGACACCAAAATGGGTTCCCGTTCAGAATGGGTTAAACATGTTATAATTTAGCTATTGAAAAATAGCAGATCTACAAGCTCATAGCGCGCCACCGAGTGGCGCGATACGAGCTTGTAGGATGCATGGAACCACGCTGCTCGCTCAGAGCGCAGACGTTTAACATAGGGTACTACCATCATGGTGTGAATTCAGGGTAACCGACCGCCTTCTCAGGAATCCCATGACTACGATTTTCAGTACATTGGGGGGATGCTTTCTTAATCATGATTGAATGTGTTGTATAATTTTAGACTTGTTAATTTGTGAGGTTTTACAGTACAATAAGTGGGTTTTTTTTTAATAATTTTGTATTACTTTTTTTCATGGCTAATTTTCTTTTTTATTACAGTGGACTGGTTGAATTATGAGACAAGTAATGTTATATCGTACATTCTAAATTATGTGTCTGTCTGAAGATATTTACATAATTGTTTATAAATATTTTTGCTGCAACTTTCTGATTCTTTCAAAATAAGTACTTGGAAAATATAATATATATATTGTTTAAATATATACACGCAGTATACTGTATGTATGAATGAATGAATGGACCATTTTAAGCGCTTTGAGTAGGCATGTATAGTGCATAGAAAAGCGCTATAAAAATGCAATCCATTATTATTAAGTCGAATAGAACACAGTGTAGGTTGTAGATTTTCAAAGCACATTTAATGTTTAATTCTAGCTGAAAACATACAGATTCATACGTAGAATATACAATGCAAAACGTGACTGCTACCCTTTTACCAATAGATTACGCACCATTATAATTCACCATTTGTCAGCCTTCTGATTGGTCCCTGGCTGACTAACCAGCAGGCTCTTTCCGCCATGTTTATGTTGAATTTGCTAAAACATCATTTTTGGGGAAAAGACTAAAAACAAACATGATATGCCCAGTCACCATGCTGCACCTGTGATGTTCCTTTTTACTGACACCAAGTTTAAAATAAGAATTGTATGCACAGAATATAAATACAAAGCAACTGAAAAACACGTTATTTCAATGGTAGTGGATGGAGGGAAAGGATTTTTGTCCAACCCAAAGGGGTGAATTGTGTAATCTATTAGAGTTAATTTGGGTTCCATCATGGAACCAAATGGACCCGTGACTGTACCCTGCAACAAAGTCTAATGCAGTAGTTCTCAACATTTTCTGCACCACGGCCCACTTAACATAAATCTCAAAAGTATTCCGCCCACCTGTCCACTCTCGGTTGCCGTGTTAAAGGGACACTTCACCCTTTTTGCAAAAACATATATGTTAATGACGTTTAGAAGCTTTAGAACACTTTCCTGTATACTTTATGTATGTAATATGTGGTTTTAGATATTTTAGATTGTAGCAGTGAGCCCGGTGTCTCTGATGTCATGGACACTGGGCTCACTTCCTTCCTGGACTACATGTTGTCTCAGTAAGACAGCTTTTCCCCTATCCACAAGGAGGAGCAGTGCACCAAAAAACTATGGGAATTGTAGTCCAGGAAGGTAGTGAGCCCAGTGTCCATGACATCAGAGACACTGCTCACTGCTACAATCTAAAATAGCTAAAACCACATATTACACACATAAAGACCCCCAGGAAAGTGTTCTAAAGCTTCTAAACATCATTAACATAAATTATTTTGCAAAAAGGGTGAAGTGTCCCTTTAAGCGGTCAGGTGGGTGGGCCGGGGCCTCGCTGCATTTTCAGAGCCTGTTTATTTTCATGGTCAAATTGATGGTGTTCCGTTTATTAAGAGAAGCTGTTAATGCCACCACTTATTATTTCTCAACTCCAGTATTTAAATAATAATAACAAAGATTGATTGATGGTGTTCCGACTAGGATCAATGGAACTAACATAGTATACTGTAACGTATAGTTCCTAATTATTGGTATCACCAAGAAAACACATTTTTCAGTATTTTCAGAAAAATTACATGAGTTTTCTACACATTCTTTTTTTATATCATCATATCTTAGATTTATTTGTGGGCTCATTTGCAATTTCCTCATGGCCCACCAGTGGGTTGGGTTGAGACTCTTGGGTCCTTTTAAACCGTTAGATGTCATGCCTATAGATTGGGATGTAGTCCTTCTGGATTTCTGGGATGGACACTTTGTTTCTGGCGGCGAAGCTGCGGCTGACTTCCCTGAAGGTCTTGTTCTTGGTCTCCGGGAGGACAATGTAAATGTAGATCGCACACAGCGAGCACACGCCCACGAACGCCAGGAACACGTAGGTCTGCAATACTTCCTACACACGTCACATAATTAAATTTATGCATTGGTCAGACATTTGTTTCAATCAGTTCAGAGATAAACCAAAAATCGTGTGCTGTCCTCTAATTACTGCGATTCTTTATATTTTCTTTTTTCTATATTCAAAAGCTTATTCGAAAAAAACTTTTAAATAAAGCCATGGTCATATTAACAGTAATATTGATTGATGAACAATAATCCATCCATCCTCCAGACTTCCCTTTCCTGAGCATCATTAGCCACTTCCTTCCAAGACGTTCCCAGGCCAGTGTGGAGATATCCCCCCCACCGGAGGCATCCGTGCTATAGATGCCCTTAAACCAAGATGGCTCCTCTTCAAGTGAAGGAGCAGCGGCTCTACTCCGTGTCTCTGCTATAGATGCCCTAACCAAGCTGGCTCCTCTTCAAGTGAAGGAGCAGCGGCTCTACTCTGTGTCTCTATAGATGCCCTAACCAAGCTGGCTCCTCTTCAAGTGAAGGAGCAGCGGCTCTACTCTGTGTCTCTATAGATGCCCTAACCAAGCTGGCTCCTCTTCAAGTGAAGGAGCAGCGGCTCTACTCTGTGTCTCTATAGATGCCCTAACCAAGCTGGCTCCTCTTCAAGTGAAGGAGCAGCGGCTCTACTCTGTGTCTCTATAGATGCCCTAACCAAGCTGGCTCCTCTTCAAGTGAAGGAGCAGCGGCTCTACTCCGTGTCTCTAACCAAGCTGGCTCCTCTTCAAGTGAAGGAGCAGCGGCTCTACTCCGTGTCTCTCGCAGGTGACTGAACTTCTCACCCTATCTCTATAGTCCGGCATCCGATGTGGACGGCCAAAAACGGCCATAGCAGTCATCACAAATGTGATGAGGTACGTCAGCACATTTTGGTGTGTCTATGTGGCTATGGCCGTTTTTAGCCCAAGGAGTGTTTTTTTAGTGCAAAACTAATGCTTGGAATGGATTCAGAATCATGAAAACCCCCTAGTTTGACACGTCACATGTTACTTATAAAAGCATAAGGAAAGTTTGACATTATTGCCTTATACAGGATGTTAATGAAAGGGTCACAAGAAACCCCTATTAAACAAAATGGTTAATACGTTTAGGGATAAGGTGTGTGTGTGTGTGTGTGTGTGTGTGTGTGTGTGTGTGTGTCAGTCAAAAGGAAGAGGGTACAGTACCCCATTATGTTATACCAGAGGTGGGCAACTGGCGGCCCGGGGGCCACATGCGCCCCCCGCATTCACTTAATGCGGCCCGAATGTTAATATCAGAATACTGATTGATTTCAGCTGTTACAATTCCAAAACCCGCTTTAATTACTTCATGACTAGTATTAAATGACTAGTACTTAATGACTAGTAACATGTTATTTTCTTTTTGTGTCCAATGAAGTTATGTTAACAGTTCACAAAGATAACATAACTGTAACTAAATGCATTTGAAATTCAATAAAAACTAGGTTACTTTTCAGGATTCCAAAAAAAAAAATAGCAAAATAAATGTCAGGTTTCCAATTCAAATATAGCAAAAATAGCTGATCTACAAGCTCAAAACGCGTCGCATTGCGACGCGTTTTGAGCTTGTAGATCGGCTATTTTTGCTACGACAGTAATATGCAATGTGGAGTGAGTGTGGAAATATTTGCCCTCGCCATCGTCAAAGTTGCCCCACCCCTGTGTTATACCCTCTAACACACCTCAATGAAAGGAAACACTTGGCCCACTGTGAAGTTACAGATCCACGACACAGTTCCACCAATCATGAAGGCAGCAGGTCGGTAGGATTGTTCAAACAGCTCACCAGTTAAAATGTAAGAAGCCCCAGCTGGAAGAGAAAAGCAAAGATATCCGACAATAGTGCAATAGACTGGCTGGATAGAAAAACAATGACAATATGAGGGCAAATAAATAACCAAGTCATAGACTGAAATAATAAGACAATTTACCAATCATCTACTACAGACTACTGTGAGCATATGGAAATATATTCCACTTGGCCCTGTTCACAACTCATCTGGTCTCATGAACTCTTAATAGAATAGTGGGTAATGTAATTGTAAGAATTTAGCTTTCTATCCATATAAAGACAGGATTATGGTGAGTGATTATCATTACCTGGGCCGAGACAGAAGGCAACAATAACAAGCAGAATGGAGCCAAAACTGAGGTAGGGAATCCATGGTGCTTTGTGCTGTTGGAAACCCATTCAAAATGATAGTCAGTACCCAATTTTACCAATATTTGCTAAATTAGGGCAGCACTTATTTCAATGAAATTATACTGCAGCAAGGGAAAGTAATAAAATTCCATAAAAAGTTAAAAATACAACTTAATAGGGCAATTAGAGAGAAGCCATAGGCTTTTGTAATGTAATAGTTTCAGGTTTTAGTCTTTACTGGGACTCGGAGAGTAATATTTAGGTAGCAGTGCTGTCAACAATAGGACAGAGTTCCTAGAGTCAGTAGTGTGGCCCATTTTAATTGATTTAACTAATCTTGTGTGTATTGTGTAGCCATAATTGAGCTTACTTGGATATTGAGGAACAATGTTAGAAGAGAGAGGCTTACGGCCATTCCAACATAACCAAGGACGAATAGACGCCTTCTTCCATAGCGTTCAATAGCAAGTCCCTGCGGAGGAAGCAAACGCATTATAAAATATGATGATTATATGGTGTCAAATGCAAATGTTTAAAAGCAGAATCTGTGGTGACCTTGGAATACACAGACATCCAAAATCCTTAGGTTGTCAAGAAACTAATATGCGAAATAATAATAGCTGTGCGTTTTGCCCCAGCCCTGTCAAAACATTTCACACTTTAGGGTTCCAAGTGATACGGAAAATGGAAAAAGAGAGGAAAACTGAATATATTATATATATAATATATGACATTATATATAATATATTATAACGGTTACACTATAAGGTGAAATGCCACCAGACTTGGCTAAAGTGTTTGCAATTATATGAATATTTTTATTCCAGAACTTGGGCAACTTTAGCCTCGGTAGTTTTATTTTCGTTCGCATTTGGCAGGGCAACCTAGCGCTGTGCATAGTTTAGTCACTAATGCTGGGAAGTGAAATAACATATTACCGTTTTGAAAATTAATTATTAACCTTGATCTTTTACCACCAAATTCATATATACAAATATGTTCCATGGTCTTGTGTGGATTTGATGATCATACAGTGTATTATTGAGTGAGTCACTGCGGACTGAGTCTAACTGTCAGGTTATAGGCTACTAGCATATACCTTGATTTAAAAATAAAATTAACTATATTAAGTAAACTTGAAAAAGAGGGAAAAGATTGCATTAGTAGCTTACACACACACATACAGAATGTAGCTCAGTGTTTTATGAAATCTATACTCACTGTGAATATGGAAACGATAACTTCAGTGCCTCCTAAACTGAGCGTGATGTATGGGATTATATGATCCTCAATACCTGCCTCATCCAAGATCCCGTCAGTGTAATAAAACAGCTGTGATAAACCATGAACGACAACAAAAACATGGCATGACATCACATGTTTAGGCGATAGGAAGCATGTAATGATGTGTATTGTAATGTGTTACATCATGCAATTGGTTATAATCTGACACATACCCTATAGCTAAACATCCATTGTGAGAATACATTGTCATCTTGCCTAAACTTATGGCAGCGGTGGCCGAACGGTTTGCGGAGCGGTCTTGATATCGGAAGCTCGCTATAGTTCGTATCCCCGGACCGGCACGTTAAAATTACCACCGCTGAAGTGCCCTTGAGCAAGGCATTGAACCCCTACCATGAAATGTTCTATGAGCAGGGCCTGGCTGTAAACAAGTTCTTGAGCTTAGTCCAGTTACCCTGGGTAAATATAGTACCTTTGCTTTGCTTTTACCTGGTATCATGTCATGAAGTAATGCGTATTATTTGTATCTTACATTATTGTATCTTCTGAAGAAAAACATAATCCTAAAGGGGGATTTGTTAATACAGCATCACAAGCATTTTAACCACTTTATCCATTTATACGTTGGCTATTAAAAAATATCAGATCTACAAGCTCACAGCGAGCTTTGAACATTATTATTTTCTTATCTTGAAAGTATTGGGAAATTTTGAATAATGTATGTATTTATTTAATTGTTTTCTCAAATCCTCTCTTCCGGCCGGGCGTCCCTGCATGGCACAAGACATTTTCAGACGGATCAATTTGGGGCTCGATCCTGGGCATGAAAAGAGAGAAGTGACGTACAGCATTGAAACCACAGAGCTGGTAACAGGCCATGGTGATGATCACAGTGATGAACTGCCAGCGCACCGCTGGGTTCCTGACCAGACTCAGGGCAGAGATGGACCGCGTGTTGCTCTGGGCCCGGCACTCTGCCCACACCTCCTCCATCTCCTGGGACACGTCCTGCTTGCCCAATAACCTCCTGAATGCTGGTATACGGAAACATTGTTTTTTGTTTTTTTTACTTGTGTTCCACATCAGCCAGAGTCCACACGCTGTGTGTGTGTGTGTGTGTGTGTGTGTGTGTGTGTGTGTGTGTGTGTGTGTGTGTGTGTGTGTGTGTGTGTGTGTGTGTGTGTGTGTGTGTGTGTGTGTGTGTGTGTGTGTGTGTGTGTGTGTGTGTGTGTGTGTGTGTGTGTGTGTGACTGTGTGTGTGTGTGTGTGTGACTGTGTGTGTGTGTGTGTGTGTGTGTGTGTGTGTGTGTGTGTGTGTGTGTGTGTGTGTGTGTGTGTGTGGAATGCACTTCCCATTGCAGTCAGAACTGCAGCATCACTCCCAATCTTCCGCCGTAGCCTGAAAACCCACCTTTTCAGACTCCATCATGGCCCATAGCACTTACCCTAACCCCTTAGATAGCATTTCTGTTGACTTAGATAGCATTTGACACAGACTTATAGCATGTTATGTAGACAGCACTATAATTGTATTGTATATAGTCATAGCACACCATAGTACATATGTATAGCATAGTAGTAAATATGTATAGTGTATGTATAGTTTCATAGATATTCCACTGTTACTTTCTTAGCTTACGCATGTTTCATGATAAATGCTTTTATGTGATGTATTCCCATGCTTTTGTTCTTGCTTAAATGTAAATCGCTCTGGATTAAGAGCGTCTGCTAAATGTGTAAATTGTGTGTGTGTGTGTGTGTGTGTGTGTGTGTGTGTGTGTGTGTGTGTGTGTGTGTGTGTGTGTGTGTGTGTGTGTGTGTGTGTGTGTGTGTGTGTGTGTGTGTGTGTGTGTGCGTGTGCGTGTGCGTGTGCGTGCGTGCGTGTGTACCTATTTCTGCACCAACTTCATCGTTCTTCTCTATCAACAGGTAGCGTGGGCTCTCTGGCAGATGTGGAAGCACACACAGCTGTAGCACTGAAGGAAGTGCAATAAAAGCAAATAGGAAGTTCCACCTGGATTCCTATGAAAAAAACAACAACACAGCATAAACATTTTGAACTAATTTACGCTGGTTCATTGTGCATTTTATAGCATGCAACACTTACCGTAGCACTTGCACTAGCCTCAATGACCTTACCGGCGTATGCTATGCATGGGCTACATTTATGTAATTTAGATTATGTAGACATAGCACTCTAGTGTATACTCATAGTTTCATTGTACAGATAATCTACTGTTAGACAGATGTTAGGTTCTTATAGATTGCTTATGATCCTTCATGACAATGTTTATGTTTTTGATGTATTACCATGTGTTGTTCTTGCTTACTGTAAATCGCTCTGGATTAAGAGTGTCTGCTAAATGCCTAAATTGTACCAGTATATGCCTCAAAGGTTTAGCAACCATAGACCCCAGCCCACTCCACTGAGTGAACTGCTTGATTCAGTCTGAAGACACTGACCTGGCCAAATAGCTGAGGAAGCCCCAACACCTGCCCCACCAGTATACCAGAGTTAACCAAGATGGCATTCATCTGGCAAATTGATCCTCTGATATGGACCGGGGAAATCTCTGCCAGGTACATGGACACGGAATTAAGAGAAATACCTAGAAAAGAAATTGCAAGTCATGCTTAGAAATGACAAAGGCCATACATGTATATAAAATCTTGTTGGTTGTGATTATTGAAGAAACATCATGATTATGCAAGTTGAGGATTCTAAGAAGCGCGTATAATTTGCTAATGAATCCACCTCTTGGGACAATCGGAACAACTTTGTACTGTTTACATTTCTGCCATTCAACGTGTGTTTCTTCTGAGAAATTGATACCAAATTATGGTTGTGATTTGTTCAACTTGGTAAATGATGTTGATTCATATTTGTAACCTTACAGGTAAAATCCCATTGAGAATGAAATCTATTTTAGAAGAAAAAAAAAAACACTCACCCGAGTTCACTCCGATGATGATCCGCCCAATGATGATCATCTCAAATGAGTCGGCCTTCTCCCCCAGCGACATCATCAGACAGCCAGTGAGTGCAAAGCTGTTGTTCAAAAGCAAGGTGCCTTTCCTAATGTGAAGAATGATAAGGGACCTTAAAGGGACACTTCACCCTTTTAGCAAAAAAATATATGTTAATGACGTTTAGAAGCTTTAGAAAACTTTCCTGGGGGTCTTTATGTGTGTAATCTGTGGTTTTAGATATTTTAGATTGTAGCAGTGAGCCCAGTGTCTCTGATGTCATGGACACTGGTCTCACTACCTTCCTGGACTACATGTTGTCTCAGTAAGACAGCTCTCCCCCCTATCCACAAGGAGGAGCAGTGCACCAAAGAATGGTGGGAATTGTAGTCCAGGAAGGTAGTGAGACCAGTGTCCATGACATCAGAGACACTGTGCTCACTGCTACAATCTAGAATATCTAAAACCACATATTACACACATAAAGACCCCCAGGAAAGTGTTCTAAAGCTTCTAAACGTCATTAACATATATTTTTTTGCAAAAAGGGTGAAGTGTCCCTTTAATAGACATGGCTAAAGAGAGCAAGTGAGAGACAGAATTTTGTTCACAGACAGACAACAAAGACAGGCAAAATGCAATGCCATACACATACATGTATGCAGACATGTGTAATGAGAGGTAATGTACAGAATTAATTTGAAGGATATTATTCCAGCCATGATTCAAATCCTTGATCCATTCTTTATTTTCTAACTCTGGAATCATTTGAATACTTATTGATCCACCACAAAGTCATGGGTGATGTATTTACAGTACGTCGACTCATACAGGCCTTTTTACACTGTTTATTTACAGCCACAGAATGTTAACTGTAACTGTCAACAGTAAATGCTGTCAAAAGAGTGACAGTTGGCCCAGGCGGTGGCGTAACCGTCTGGGCACCCGACTGGTGATCCAGTCGCAGTGTGCCGCGGGTTCGACTCCCGAGCCCGACACGGCCTTTACTGCATGTCTTCCCCCATCTCTCTCCCGTTTCCTGTCAGCCTACTGTCTGTCCCTTCAAAAAACTAATAAAAGGCGTAAGCCGCAAAAAAAAAAAAAAAAGTGACAGTTTCTAAGTCTTGTTCAAAACTGCCAGATCTTTCCTTTTACAGATTTCAATCTGGCACACCTGTCATAGGCTAACATTTTCAAGAATAGCATTTTTTTTATTTTGCTAAGTTGTGAACTTGTAGATAGGCTATTTTCACATTGTCTTCTCACATGACACCGTTGCACGATGAAGTATAAATTAGAGCTTAAGTGGTTACCACTAAACTCACTAAAAGGGGCTCAGCTAGCTTTGTGCCCACCTCCATCAGACTATTGAACACCTAGGCTGAAACCCCCCCCCCCCCTTCTCGTTGGAATCCCCAACAAACAACCCCCCCCCCCCCCTTTCCACCTGATGGACTATAGTGAACGCATAGGTTGCATACAGTAAATATTTAGATTTTTAATTATTAGTACTTATAGAATAGATTTTAATATATTATGCTTTTAAGTAGTTCCTCTTAAAAAGTCGTTTTTATGATCTTTTATATAGTAACTGTGTTTGTGTGTACTCTGATCTCTGTTGTCTTTACCACTGCACAAAATAAGTTTCCTAAAGGAAAAATAAAGTTCTTTGAAGTTGAAGTACCATACCTCCCAAAGTACTTGACAAGTACCGTGGAAAGAATTGCTCCGCATGCACCGCCGATGCAAAATATGGCGACAGTGATGGACCATATGAAAGTACTTGTTTCTTCTCCAATGGCTTCTCCATATCTCTCCTCCCACGTCCTGTTACAGAACTCCATTACAAACTAGAGAGAGAGAGGGTGAGAGGGGAGTATGAGGAGATCCATTCATTATCCATTTTACATGCTCCACTTTACCAAGTATCTGCTGTTAGTTACTGTATATACCTATAAAGGAGCTGAGAGTTCTGTTTACAATATTTACCTTTTATCATGCATTCATTGCATATAGTAGCCTACAATGCCTTATAAACATAGTAAATAACTATTATAGATGATGTGATCTTCAGGCAAAATATGAAGCATCAAAGACCAAAGTCATTCAGACTGATGTCTTTTCTTTTGTGAACACTTCCTCTCTGATGGGCAGATATTTTAAACATTTAGGCTTATTGTTAGCTTATCATACAGAACGGATAGGGGGAATTATTTCATGGCCGACTCACAGGAGCAGCAGCGTTGACCACGGAGAGATTATATCCATAGAGAAAAGATGAGCCCAGGGCACTGAAGAACGCTGCGCTCACTAGACACAGTGTGACACGTTGCTGTGGGACCAAAACACATGTTAGGATGCGTAGACACTGATTTGACACACACATTACACACAATCGGTCTCTCTCTCTCTCTCTCTCTCTCTCTCTACTATATAGGTGCAAGAGAAGCCAAGGCATTTGGACTACAGTTGAACTGATTTTCTGTATCTGTAGAGACCATTTCACACGTTTCAGACGTGACCTTACAGCACATGCCATGTGCAGGTGATACATGTGACTGGCCGATTGAACGATAATCTTCCAACTTGTTGCAACCATTTGAGATATAATAGCTATTTCCCTATAATTTTATGAAATGGTTAATAATAATAATAATAAATCTGTGCTGTTTACAGTTACACATATTAATTTACGTTCAATCACAGTAATTTCCTGTAGACCAGCTGGGGTCTTGCTTCTGGGTTGTAATCATGTGTTTTTATGTCTTTAGTATTAGTTTTGGTTTACTTTTGATAAACCAAATAATGATGCCTAAAGTTTGCCAGAGCTCAGTTATGCTAAACACATAAATGTGAGCCCAGCAGCCTTTGCTTTATCATCAGCTCTAACGGCTTATGTGGTGTGTTTGCATACCTTGTCGACAGGATAGTATTTATTCGATGAGTTTGCATTGTATTGTTGGCGCTGGGAGACCAGTGGTGTACGCTGTGTGCAGTACGCTGGGGCGAAGCATGGTGCCTCTGAAGAAGAGGACCAGTGATGGATCGACCACTGCAGCATGCTCTCAAGTTCTCCTGACACCAGGTGAGGAGAAAGCGTCCTGAGCTGACAAGTAGAAGACCAGATACTATTAATTAGGCTACTTTTCTTTTCAAAGATACCCCCCCCTCCCCCCCCAAAAAAAATATATATATATTATTTTGCCAATACATTTAGAACTTGGTCAAGCCGAACAATCAATTTGTAATTAGGCCACAGGAAGCATAGATGTTGAACATATCTAGCCTATGTTACTAATACTAATTCCATCGTTATAGACATTTAATGTCTACAGTTAATTCACTCCCTTTTCTTTTTGTTTTCTTTTCCAGCCTGTGTTTAAATCCATACACAGGATAGTGATAACTTTATGACAGAAATGTGTAAAATCACTAAATAAATAAGGCATGCACAAGCACTGGAAAATAAATAACAGAAATCTCAAATCTTAGTTACATTTGAACAAATACAGAGATACTTTCTCAGTCCCCAGTGAGACATTAACAAAGCCCAAAAATCTATAATTACATGCCCACATGACTCGTGTTGCATAGTTATAAGGTTTGTTGTCAATCCTATCCAATATATATAATCTAACGCAGATATGAAATTGTCCATCAACCTTTCCTGGGTCTTCTAGGGAGTCATCTGTTATCTGACTGTCGTCGGTGCTGTCCGTTAGCTGCCTCTCCTCTCGTCCGCTCATCCTTAGTTTTCAGTGTGCTGCAATGAGAAAGAGAGAAACTGGCATTTCTCACACAGAAAAACCTGTTTCTGATGTACAGGATTTGACTGTAGGGACAGTATTCCTGTATAAGCTTTATTAATGTTGCCATCTATTACTGTAATTTCATTTTAAGGCAATAAGCCAAGTGTGCCAAAGTGGGCTAGGAGTTATTTGTTGCATTTCCCAAAAATGTCATTTCATTCTTGTTATAGGCCTCTTGGGCCTATATAACTCAATCTTTGGATGTTCAAAATGATCAATTCTATTCTAAAACAAACTATTTGGTATATTCACAATGCACTCACTCACAAATATAGGATACTTATCAATCAAAATCCTACCTTTTGTTGTATTCCGTGTTCTCAATGGGCATAAGTGAAGAAAATTTGGAGCAGATCTAAGTAAAGTGTGGAGTCTTCTACAGCAGAGGTACATTGATGCTCTGGGCCGTGGGATGCTTCATGGTTCAGAACCTTATTTCCCATGTTCTGAAGTTCACACGCGTGACGACGCGCTGTAATTCCACGGCATGCGGTAAAAGATAATGTCATGGTTTTCAAACATCTTGACCTTTATGTTATCTATCTTACAGACAATAGTCTACTCTACCTATTACATCTCCTTAGGGGTAATTTACCTATATTACAGTATATTATTGTTTATATTATATACTGTAATTGTAACTCCACTTGAATGTTGTTCTATAGGCACTGCAATGCACTGGTGATGTGATCAGATCTTGTTTGTATCAGTTGTTATCTCTGCAGTTTAGTCAATGCTTGTCCCTAACATGTGTACCCTCTAGCACTGCTACCAACACCCACTAGTTGGCCTGACAGTTTCACCAGGAAACTGCAACATAATTGCATCTAATTGCAAACAACAGTTTGCAATTAGTACAGTATGATAATGCTAAAAGGATAACACAATGTTTCCATTGTGGTCCTGTGTAATCAATTCATCAAATTTTGGCCTAATATTATGGCATTCTCTTCTTTTTTTCAGACTTATTTTGGCATTTTATAATTCATTTAGATATGAAAATGTAGAGAGACGTGCAGGAAACCAAGTGCAGGGAGAGATTGAGACATCCTTATGACTCATAAGGAGCATGGTCAGTGAACTGGCTGAGTCAGCAGGACACTTGATATAACATTCCCAGGAAAATATTTTACTGTTTTCAAAACAGTCCAATTCAATTGTTCACTTAAAAATGTAAGGCTTTAGAATTTTAAGGATATACAGCATGGGTCCTCAACTAGAAATGATGAAGGTCCACAAATATTTTTTTGAATAAGACCGAGGTCCGGTCCCATGCGCGGCGTCCATCGGAGAGCGGGGCTCTATGCCCGTTTAGTATGGTCAAGCCAAGCTTATACAAATCAGATCGCCTTCCACCCAACCAATAATGGGGTGCAGAGTGCAGGCCCGGAGTGGAACTCCAAATCAGGCCGGGAGTTATACGCCCTGGCAGGCCACACTGTGCGCACGCATAGCGCGCGCCAGAATTTTGGGGGCCCTTGGGGGACATTTTGGGGGCCTTTGCAGCAATTTCACATGAGAAATGTACCATCTAATGTTATTTATATTATTAACTTTAAAAAAAAATATATATATATATACTTTTTTTTTGGGTGGTCCGGACCGCGGTCCGCCAGTTGAGTACCCCTGATATACAGTATGAATCAATCAACAAATCAGACACAAGCTCAAACACATATGGCCACATTTATGGGAGTAGACAGTGGTGATGGTGATATGAGGGGCCTATGGGGTTTGACTGGTGTATTTGGGCCATTATTCCATTGATGCACTGGAGCCATCTAGAGGTGAAGTTAAGGTTTAACAATAAAATAAAAGTTTTGGGACATTTGTATGCAAGTGATCACCACCCAGTGGTTTTAGGACAGCTAAATGCGGACCACAGTGCAAATATGTCTTATGGTTTATGACTGTTTGTTTTATCTTGCACAGAGATGGGCGGGGTCCGATTTGACCATGGCTGGGCCCGGGGCCATTCAGAGAGCATTTATCATTTACAGGAAACTTGTTGCAACTGCAAGACATTGTTGCGAGCCACCTCTGTGGCTTTCTTGGTGTTCCTCCGACACAGGGACACATTCAAGTAGATCTTCAAACACATTATATTGTCGAAAGTGGGCAAGATGTTACATGCCAGAGCAGATGGACATGTTGACATGACATCTCTTGAGTGTGTGAGAATGACGCACTAATGCACAACAGGTCACACCCAGCTCAGAGTCCAGTTAGTTTGGATTCGCACCAGTTGGGGCTGCTTCACGCATCACCCACAACACACAACTAAATTAATTTAAAAATATTGTCCTCTTGTCATGGTACTTTTTTCTAGCTGTCTTATTTGTCTTGTGGTATATTTGATTGGGTAAATAATAAACATTCTATTCTAATTATATTACTGTAAATGCTATCAACACTACTCGGTCCAAGTCTGATATAGCAATTAGCAATTATTTTATAAAATAGTCAAAAAAGCTATATAACAATTGACTAGTAGATATACACTGTATAGTCAAGTCATACTGTATTGAGTGTGTTCATACATTAACTGGTGTCATACTCTGAATACAACGTTAAGCTCCTTCTATTGTATGTTAAAAGACACAGTGCATTATAACTGTGTCTAATTTGCTCTTGACCTTGATTCTCACCTGTCCATGTGTGTCACTGCTTTGCTGCTATGAAACTTGAATTCCCCACCGGGGATCAATAACGGTTTATCTTATCTTATTAAGGACTACTGTAGCTGGAAGCCTCCTGAGGATGGAAGATTACTATAGCGTGTTATGACAACAAAGAGACTATTGTCTGTGACAGAAACAGGAACGCCCAGCTCCAATGCTAAATTGAGAAACCCCACTGAGGATTATGCTGCCTCAACTTCAACAATTGCTCCAGGTATGGAAAGACGTACACATTCTAGTCTATTTACAACACAGAAGGAAACCTTGAACTGGAAGGTTTTGAACCATGAGCCAAGGTGAGAATCTGGGTGAAAGAAATTGGTGAGTCCCTCTACACTCCTGTGCTTTGGAAAAAAGATTTGGGATTCTAAAACGTTTTACCACTGGTATTAGGGGTTATTACTGGGCGACTCATTGCCATTTCTGTGAGAAAGCATATATACAGTAGGGGACGGTTATGAGTGTACCCTGATTCTTAAAGGACAACTTTAGTTTTTTTCAACCAAGGTCATGTTTTAAGTTGTTATTAGAGAAACTAAAAGATGAGTGTTCATTTTCTTTCATTTGCTGCTTTCTTTCGTTTTGGGGATTTTATCAGTTTCTGACAGGGGGGCGGGGGCATTCGAGCATGGGGCTAAATATGTATTTTTTTACAAAATATTATGGCGATTTGTTTTTTTATTATTACTATAGTCCTAATAAACCCCAAGAAATTACATCTGGCCACAAAAGATCACAGGATCTATTGAATGTGACAAACTGACATATTGAGCCTATACACACAGTATAAGCCTTCCCCCAGTAGGCTACCTTCACATTCAGTAGATCCTGTGATCTTCTGTGGCCAGATGTAATTTCCTGGGGTGTATTAGGACTATAGTCAATATACAAAAATAAATCACCATAACATTTGGTAAAAAATTACATATTTAGCCCCATGCTCGAATGCCCCCGCCCCCCCTGTCAAAAAAGAGCTAAAATCCCTAAAACGAAAGAAAGCAGCAAATGAAAGAAAATGAACACTCATCTTTTACTTTCTCTAATGACATCCTAAAACATGAACCTTGGTTGAAAAAACTAAAGTTGTCCTTTAAAATCAACAATAAAACACGGAAAATATTCATTACTAAGTCCTACATTAATATTACTATATGCTTGACAGAGGTTTAATATACTTGTAGTCCACTCCTTTTCACTCTAATCTCAGACAAATCTTATTTAGATAAATGTAATGGAGTATAAAATGGATGTACAATGGACTGTTGATGCGGCGTCTCCAATAGGCTACATTTTAAGGTGGGGTTACACATTTCAGAGAGATTGTTTATCCTGTATCCTGTTAATCCTGTTATCTCAACTCAACTGAAAATATATGTTTTGTTTACTAAAGAGCTGGAGAGATGGGGAGCCCCCTGGCTGTTACAGAACACTCCTTGGCCTAAATTCGGCCAGATCTTGTGATATTTTGTGGCCAGATGTAATTTCTTGGTGGACTCTAGGAACTATAGTAAATAATAAAAAAAATAAATCGCCATAAAAAATTGTAAAGAAATACATATTTAGCCCCATGCTCGAATGCCCCCGCCCCCCTGTCAAAAACGGCGAAATCCCTAAAACGAAAGAAAGCAGCAAATTAAAGAAAATTAACAATCACCTTTTAGTTTCTCTAATAACAACCTAAAACATGAACCTTGGTTGAAAAAAACTAAAGTTGTCCTTTAATGACCAAGTGAATAGAAAAAACACAAATAAAAAAGTATATCAGCCTGTGGCTCCCCGCTATAGGCTGTGATTGGACCCTTAGAAATGAGAATGAAACATATTGAAGAAAGAAAGAAACATATTTTATTATTAATAATAATAATAACAATAAGAAAGAAACATTGTATTATTATTAATAATAATAATACTTGTTATATTAATTTATTATTGATTATTTAAATTGTAAATCAATTTCATCTGAAGTGAGTGGTACTGTACTGTACTGTACTGTACTGTACTGTACTGTACTGTACTGTACTGTACTGTACTGTACTGTACTGTACTGTACTGTACTGTACAAGCCAACCTCCCTGGTCTGTGTGTGTCTGTGTGTTAGGCTGTGCAACAGTGACCACTTGGTGGTGAACAAACGCTATATGTTCGTGCTCGGACACAGGGACACCGTCAGGGACACAGCCCAAAAATATATCCTGGATGGACGAAAGTAAAAGTAGAAGTTGTGTGTGCGTGGGGGGGGGGGGGGGGGGGGGGGGGGGGGGGATCAGTTTGACTCCTGCTCAGAGAACCAGGGGGAACCAACCATAGGGTATTAAAAGGATCGAACCAACCCACTATCTTGGGAGATTCATATTTGCACCGCCTGAAAGTAATTTCCTGATTGGCCCATCATTGGAACGTTGCGTGATGCGTGTTCACACTCCTGCACAGCAGTCCATGGACCTGACGCACCAGCTGCTGCTGCTAAACTGTACTGTACTGTAACTGATTATTAGCTTATGAAAATTATACTCTAGTCTGTCTGTCATATATAATACTAGCTCTAATATAATACAATGGAATTGCTGGTTCGTACCTAGACAGGAGCGACTCAATTGGGTAAGTGCATTTTATTCTTCCTCTTATATATTGACTGCATGCGCTAAATTGACCTAATATTAACATATCTTTTTGATATACCGGTAGTTCTTTCCCCCCCCCCCCCCCCCCACCCCCCCATATTTAAAAACAGCGTAAACTTTTGACGTTTTATTTAAATGTCGTGCTATGCCTGACAGAGTAGGCATCAGTCTAAAGTGAAGTATAGGCAAAAGACTTACTTACTTAAAACATCCTTTCTTTCGTTGAAGTTAAAAGTTGTATAACAAAGATATATATTATATAAAACGTGTTTATTGAGACATATATAGACTGAGCTGTACAGTGAGAGTTCTGGTACGACTTGAGCAAATATTTTGAGTCAACGCACTAACCTTGGACCTGCGGTTACATGAATGCAGTCAGTGTGTACATACTCAGTCAGCACATGGACTTCTTCTTGTCAAAGGCTAATTTATTGTAGGCCCACTGCACAGGAAACACATCTGGTGTTGAAATACATTCTAATAAACGGATCATTATGGATGGTTTCACTTCTCTCACGTCGGTGCTGAATGTGCTGTAATTCATAGAAGAACAGCATGTCAAAAAAACACTACAAGGCTGCAGTGTTTATATTGAACTGAACTCAAGAAAACATACAGCACCAGTTTGGAACAACTTGGATTGGGAACAAGTTGTTCTTCCGTATTTTTTCTTTATCTAGGCTCCTGCATTAAAGTGTGTGTGCGCGCGCGTGTGTGTGTTTTATTGGGTGTTTATTGTTTAACCTTTGTGTTTAGCTCTACAATGACTCAAGACATAGGCCTAATGAAAGAAGCCACCCTGAGAGACGACCTGAGGTACTACTTCATGAGTCCCTGTGAAAAGTACAGGGCCAGAGGACAGAAACCCTGGAAACTGGGAGTGCAAATTCTGAAAATTGTTATGATCACCACACAAGTAAGCAAGACCATTTTGTAGCCTCAAACAATACGCATTGTTGAAGACTTTACATGAATAATAATCTGTGTCAGCAGCCTATATAGCCCTGGAACATGACTGCCATGATGATTATCATGACAGTCATGCAGTAACTTTGCCCTGTTTTTTGCGCTCGCTGCATTTACAAGATTTCCGTATATATAAACATTCAGATTTCAAATATAAAGTACTCACAAAGTGTCCCACGGGTGTTGGTTAGTAGCAGCGCCAGCGATTAGAATTGCTGCGTCCCGCGTTGTTTAATAAAAAGCATTTTTGTCCGATCGAGCTCCCCGGCTACTTTTTTCAAACGGGGTTCGTTTGGGAAATCCACAGTTGCACACCGGGAGCGCACTCGCCTATTAGTCTGTATTGGCAGGGCGGTCAGCGTACCTATATCGAACACACCGAGTGCCACCCTCCTCCCGACCGATAGGGGCGCGTAGTTGAAAGCCAATGGCAAAATAACACCTCGGATAAAAATGCTTTTTATTAAACAACGCGGGATGCAGAAATTCTAATCGCTGGCGCTGCTACTAACCAACACCCGTGGGTACTTTATATTTGAAATGCGAATGTTTATATATTTTAATTATTTGTAAATGTAGCGTTCGCAAAAACCAGGGTGAAGTTGCGTCATGACTCTCGTATGAATACGAGAGTCATGAATCATGGCTACAGCCTATATAACAAATTATTTCACTCCAATGGCAGCTTTAAAAATAGGATAAGGACAACATTAACTTCAACGTTCCACATCTAAAGGATTAATTGATACAGTCTGATACAGTATTATTTAAATAATGAATGATTAAGAATACAACAATGCTCACTCAAAAACACGCTCGCCCCGGGTCTAATTCGGCGAACCTCGGAACGGTCGCCACAAGGTAGGCTATTCCTAAACGTAACCTCAGTCAAACTTAACTGCTGTGGGCAAGTGGTCCGCAGAAAAAAGTGAGCCAGTGTGTTTTCTTTTGGGCGAGTGTTTCGGTCATCATTAGCTGATCTAAATATTTGATCTCTGTTGTGTGTGTGTGTGTGTGTGTGTGTGTGTGTGTGTGTTTTACTTTTTTACAGCTCATCCTGTTTGGCCTCAACAACCAGCTGGTTGTGTCATACAAGGAAGAGAACACCATGGCCCTCAAGAACCTCTTTCTGAAGAACTACAGTGGAGTTGATGAGGATGACTACTGCGTGTCTGTCTACAGCCAACAACACGTCTACGACAGTCTCTATTATGTCATGGACCAGGCAAGTCCATCACGAGACGTACCCCCACCATTCACACACACACACACACACACACACACACACACACACACACACACACACACACACACACACACTCCCACACTCTTTCTTCCTCTTTTATGGGAAACTAAACATCTACCCCCGTTCCGAATGCGGGAATCACCTTTTGTTTTGTTTCCGGCTTTCCGCTATTAAGTTTCTGTCTTGTTTGCTTTCTGTTATCATTATGTTTCATAATAACCCCAGTCTAATCAGTTCATCCTCCTCTTTCCCAGGATTTTGAGCTTTGTATTTGTTGCACTTATTGCATAACTGCCTATTGAAGTTCGGTACACAGCAAATTCCAGCATGTTATGTACTTTAAAGATTCTGTACAATCCATTAGTTGTATATTATCCATTGTCTACATCACACGATGGATAATTGCAACAATATACAAACTACAATAAGATGGCAGCACATCTAGTGTCCAACAATCCAGTGTGCCGTCTGCTTCAAATATCTTTATTGAGACCAGACGCCCTCGCCCCCACTGTTAATTTCAATGGAAGTTGCCTCAGTAGCGTTTGAAGGACCCGGAAGAACGCTCTACTTCTGCATTTCTTTCCAATTTGCCAACCAACATTTGGTTGGCAAAATGTGGAAGTGCTAACGAGTGCTCCATATTAAACCCATTCTGACCTGAGATCAGATTCATACGAGGTTTCCGCCGGACACACACTGGTCTGATGAACCCATTCTGACCTGAGATCAGATTCTAAAAATGTCAGCCGCTCTTCGATTTTTCAAAAATAGCAGACCTACAAGCTCGTATCGCGCCACTCGGTGGCGCGATATGAGCTTGTAGATCTGCTATTTTTAAATAGCTAAAGCATAACATGATGCTGACACCAAAATGGGTGCCCGGTCAGAATGGGTTAACTCTCCTCTGCGTCTTTCCGGAACTGGTCATGTCTCTTGGTTTAATGTCTTTGAAGACATATTTACTTGAAAGTTCATATTCATGTGTAAAAAAGTGCTAACAAAAGGGCTAACGAGTGCTCCATATTAAACCCCAGCTCCGCGGGGTTTACTCGCTACATTCATGGGCAAAAAAACCCACCCGTCTGCAGTTCCACCTTTGACCAGTAGGGCTCGTCGGCTTCAACGTTGGCCAGCCGCTCTGGGGGCTTGGTCCTACCGCACACCAGGGTCTACATTTCTCAATGGAAGAGTAGGGAGACCACCTTCAACCACTAAAGTTATATAGTTATGTTTACCATTCAGATAATGGTTAGGTTCAAATAAAATGTATTAATTAAAATAATTCCTGGATTTTAGCGTTAACTGTAGAGCAATACAGTAAGGAAAGCTATGCACAAAATATTAATACTTACCTACACACAAGATTGTGTCAAAATGTTAATCTATAACGTTAATCTATAATAAAAGCCTTGACTGGGAGCTTTTGCAATGTCTATTATTTAAATCCACTGTTGGTCGTGCACCTACTGTCCAGCGGATGTGCCAGTTTTCTTTTTTCTTGTGTGTGTGTTTGACATGATAATAGATTCTTTCCGTCTTTATGAGAAGTCATCCGTGAATGTTGTGTTTTTACCTGTGTCTTCCATTGCTTACAGTACAGCCAGCTGGGTCGTCTGACTGTTGGCCCGATCAGCTATGCTGAGGATGAGGAGGGGAGATTTCTTCCTCTTGTCATCTGTAAGCAATTCTACAAGAGAGGCAGCCTCGAACCATCTGATGAGACCTATGACATTGATGCCCAGCTGGAGAAGGGTGAGGGTGTTTACGGTACTTTTAATTCTGTAGTGTACACTATTCATAGTTGCCTTAAGATTGCTGGACAATACTTTCATACAATACGCATTATATGAAAGTGTTTATTAAATTCATTACTTAGATTTATTTAAAGAAAATCTTTCTTTGTGCTAGTATTGATATACAGCGTCTAAAAAACATACTGTACTATATGGAGTTAGAATATGCTGTATAAACATACATGCTGCATATTCAAGACTTACTTAAGCAGACTGAGGTCACATTCTCACCTAATACTTCGGTAGACTCAGATCCGTATGGGCGGGGAATTGGGATTATTGCATTTTTAATTGGCTGGGGTTTGCCTTCACACTGTCATTCGCAGCAATTGGAAACGCAGCAGAGGGGACCTTTATCAATGTGTTCCATTCATAAACTATAGCCTACACAGTGAAATCTATGGTGATAAAATTACACTCATAACGTGCATGTGTCGTGCCGTCTGGGACCCCCCCCCCCCCCCCCCCCCTCTCTCTCTCTCTCTCTCTACGCACGCAGCCGCCACACACTGTTCTTTTGGGCATGGAGGCACAGCGCTGCATGAGCGCACTGATATAACTCCCCAGTCCCACACAGTGACAGCACTCCATGTTTACGGCACGCACAGACAGACAGACAGAATATTATGTAGGCTATAATACACTGCAGTGTTTTTATGTGTTTTCTTAAGCAATTGATTAATGTACACGTCCTCATTTCGATCAGGGCTTCAGTCTCCTTATTCGACCACGTCTATCCACAGTAACGGGACATCTTTGCGCTGCGTAAAATATGCCTTAACCGTCTCCAACTGTGTTCAGCTCCTCACCCGCCACATTATGTGCTTCATTTCCTTTATTTACTGCGGATTGCATTCACACCTGCACCGAATCGTAGTCAAGTGCGATTCGAAGCGAAGCGAAACCCACGTTTTTGGGCGAAGTAAAATGCGGTTATTTGCTGCGCATTAGGATTCGAATGAGCCTTCACACCTGCCAAACGAAGCGCACTTTCTGACAATGCGCAGCAGGATTCGTTTTAATCGCAGCAAAGCTCTCTGGTATGAATGCGACCTGACTGAACTGATGCAGAAGCTAAATCCATAACATGCCACCAGTACAACCAATCCACAGCATAACACAACAACGGCTAAGCAGACTGATAATTGGACCACTTGAACCCTAGCATCTCTATTCTGGAGCTAAAAATCGGGGGGAAATTGCAGATCTACAAGCTCACAACTCCTCAACGCGTAGTGGGCTAACTGAGCTTGTAGATCACTGACATTTGGTGTAGTTGGAAATACTAGAGGATCTAGTATAGAGTCCGGGGGTATAGGGTTTAAGTAGCCTCGATACCCAGGCTTTCATTTCGTCTGCGCGAAAGATGAAAGCCTGGAAAAAGCCGTGGGCTGAACCAGTCTAAAAGTGGGAGTCAACCCTTCCGGGTGGGCGTCGCTCTAAATGATGTGACGTAGCGCTGCACTAGGGGGGAGAGGAGGGGCCGGGGGTGACGGACAGATCGATGAGATCCAATCAGGGTGCGCGTTTTTCTGAGGCGCGACCCTCCCATCTAGGCCAGAAATGTCTCTGCTTAGAGACTAGCTTGACCTAGGGTTTAAGTGGTAAATTAAAAATATTGTATTGAGAGGTGAGAACACTGTCTCCTATGCACAACTACGTATGTGTGACTCTGCAGCTGTTCATCATTAGGCAGATTGTTTTTAAAACAAGATGTTTTTTTAACAGATGTTTAGATTGTATTATCGTGAGAACGATATGGCTTCCATTCTCACATTGCAACTTTTCAGGAATGGAAAGCCTGCAGTTTCTATTAGATTGGATTCCCCATTTTCCCAGGGTTTCTGAACTGCCGACAGCCCTACCATGAGACACTTTTAGTAGTGAGGGCCAGTTATATGAAGATAAGTTGAAATCTGTGGTGAAGTGGTCCTTTAACTAAATAATTGGGTTTAAGTGGAGAAACTGCTTTAATGTACAACTATAAAATCACAAGGTCTCAAACAGTTGAGCCCTAAAAATGACAGATTCTAGCAATTAAAGAAAAAAGAAAATATCTATTCTAGACCAACAGTGGGTCGGGAATCAGGACCCATTTGTGGGTGACAGACCAATTCTTATGGGTTACGAGACGACTCGTGTGTGTGTGTGTGTGTGTGTGTGTGTGTGTGTGTGTGTGTGTGTGTGTGTGTGTGTGTGTGTGTGTGTGTGTGTGTGTGTGTGTGTGTGTGTGTGTGTGTGTGTGTGTGTGTGTGTGTGTGTGTGTGTGTGTGTGTGTGTGTGTGTGTGTGTGTGTGCTGCAGTGGTCAATGGGTGAGTGCCTAGTGTGAATGGCCCGCCATCTGCAGGGGTCAATAGGTCATAAGGGGTCAATAGGTCCTACTCTAAACAGACAGTGTGGACCGCTCAAAATAATTAATAATAAAAATATTTTTTAAATGGATAAAATGTAAAAGAATTGTATACTTTTTAAAACAAAAATACATCTAAGAAATTCCATAAATAAAAATAATTATAAAAAGTAGTGGAAAAAGCTGTTTTAACTAGTTTGGGTGTATGTAATGTCTCTTTTGGGTCTCAACCTGAAGTTTGGGAACCACTGATCTAGATCTAGACCATTTGATTTCTTTCCTCACAGCTTGTATGTCATTCAATCCAAAGACTGTAAACCAATGGAGAAACCAGAATTCATCGTTTTTTGATCTGGACTTTTATAGGTACACTATAATTCCATCAGTACACAGTAAAATCCTCTTTTGTTTACTCCATCTTATTAATAACACCAGCTACTGTATGTCATTATTCACTGACATGTCCTTCCTCATCATTCAGGCTTGTGGATGTCGAAATAACATTTCAACTGAAAGGAATTAACTTACAGACGGTTCGTTCGCGGGAGTTACCCGACTGCTACTCCTTCTACGTCACGGTACGATTCAAACATTCACTTTCACACATTGAGTTTGTCTACAAAATAGGAACACCTGCTTATTTCATGAAATAGACTAACCAAAAGACATCCTGGTTAACCCATTCTGACCTGAGATCAGATTCATACGAGGTTTCCGCCGGACACACACTGGTCTGATGAACCCATTCTGACCTGAGATCAGATTCTGTACATTATATTAATACATTTTCATAATAGTTTTGCTGAATCAAATGTATTGTCACAACACAGGTTTACAGGTTTAAAACAGTGGGTGAAATTAGTTTTTGTGCCAAGCTCCATCGTTTTTGTTATTTCCACAAGAGAAAGGGAAGAAGCAGTGGTAGTGGTAATGGGAAATCAATAAAAACATATTTACACATAGTAGAAGTCACATTATTTCCTTTGTTCAGTCAACTTAAACACGTGTCCCTTCTATCTATAGATAACATTTGACAATCGGTGTCACAGTGGAATGGTGAAAATCTCCCTTGATACAGACTCCATAAGCAGTGCATGCAGAGACTGGAAGATATCAGGGACAGGTAAAGTGTGTGTGTGTGTGTGTGTGTGTGTGTGTGTGTGTGTGTGCGTGCGTGCGTGCGTGCGTGCGTGCGTGCGCGCGCGCGTGTGTGTGTGTGTGTGTGTGTGTGTGTGTGTGATAATTGTCTTTGTGAATATTGATATAGTACTTGTGTTGTCTTCTGCCCAATGCAGATGAGAAATAATTATTGACTCATAACTGTGTGGTTCTTTCAGTCTAAACAAACAATGACAGTGAGCTGAAACAGAGCTGAGTCTGTTGAGACACTGCACACTGTTATTGAGGCGTTGTCTCACCAGCATATGGTTATCAGTAATGGGAGAGAGTTACGTTATGTAAGAGATTGAAAAAAAAAGAAACCTCTCGCCCCAACTCTGTTGCAGCCCAGAAGAACACACACTACCTCCTGGTGTTCGATGGCTTCATTATTCTGGTGTGCATCACGTCAGCCATCCTCTGCACCCGCTCCATTGTCCTGGCTGTCAGATTACTCCAGGTGGGTGGTCTTTACCTGTCTGTTTGTAATAACCATCATTCATACAAACATGCCATATTATTTGTTTACACAATGTAATGTTGAAAGTAACATTACATTTTGTTTGACTCGGTTCCACAGATAAATGCGAGGCGTTGTGAGCTTGTAGTTTGGTTATTTTCACAAACTTTTCCTCCCCCCAAAAAAAAAGAATATAATATCTACACATGATCTCTGCTGGACTCCACAATTCTAACACAACCGCAACCTGGCTCTGAACACTCCTCTGGCCTATTGGTCTGGCCTCTTGAGCTATATTGTTTGCACCAGACAGTGGCCTTGTGGTTAGAGTGTCCGCCCTGAAACTGGGAGGTCGGGGTTCGATCCCCGGCCTGGGTCATGCCCAATGCCTCCCTGCCTTGGCACTCAGCATCAATGGGTTGGATTGGGAGGTCAAATCAACTAATCAAATTATTCCCGAGCGCCGCACAGCTGCGCTCACCGATCCAAGAGATGGGTCAAATGCGGAGAACAAATTTCACTGCGGTAACGTGTGTGACGCATTGTGCGACTTTGACTTTTGACTTTGATAGTCATACAAATGTCTGTTTTTATGATGATGACTAGGGTGACCTGTTGTACCCATGGTCAGTGTATTTAAGGCAGAACCCAGATTACAGTATCATATATGGTGAGGCCAGTCATTGACATCATGCATTCAGAATGCATGTCCCCCCCCCCCCCCCACATTTTCGTGTCAAGGACCGGTAAACATTTAAATGGATAAAGGGGTTAAAATGATTTTGATTCTGCTGGGGACCCTCTGTTACCTCCTCAAGGCCCCAGGGGGTCCCCAGGCCTCAGATAACCAATGTGCTATGCAATACATGTTTTACCCAAGTATCATAGTACCAGTCTTTGACATCCTACCATGACGTCAATAACGTCATATTGATGACATCAGGGATTCACCTAAAAGACACAAACCCTGTTCAGACTTGCTTGAAATGAGCAAATTTACTGGTATATTTGATTTTGGCGTCATGTGTGATAGTGCGGTGATTTTGTATTGTAGTATACCGTATTTGGCTTTAACAAAATGACAACATGCTTCCTAGTCAAATTTCTTGCTTTTGATATCGAGCACTAATACGGGTACAGTCATGACGGTGGGCCATGAAGGTGTTTACATAAGAAATGTTCGTTCTATGAACATGACTGTTGTTATCAACAAGATGCTTCATAAAAGCAATGCTGGTGCGAGTGAACTGCTTTTATATTTGATTATGTGGCTCTGGTCTGGTCTCTGAACGTTGCATACCACATGAATACAATATAGTATAGAGGGTATGTGCATGCATAAAGTTAATGGGAAATCGAGTGGGAAAGTCAGTGGAAAAGTGAGTTTAACCCATTCTGAACGGGCACCCATTTTGGTGTCAGCATCATGTTATGCTTTAGCTATTGAAAAATAGCAGATCTACAAGCTCATATCGCGCCACCGAGTGGCGCGATACGAGCTTGTAGGTCTGCTATTTTTGAAAAAAATCGAAGAAAGACTGACATTTTTAGAATCTGATCTCAGGTTAGAATGGGTTCATCAGACCAGTGTGTGTCCGGCGGAAACCTCGTATGAATCTGATCTCAGGTCAGAATGGGTTAACGTTGCTTAACATCGTCTAATGCAATCAGATTGGACCTTTCTGTTTGGATGTACAGTATGGGCTGTCAAGGCCAGAAAGTAGTGTTTTGCCACTCAGTAGCTCGTTGGCACGTTCCTGCATAACTTCCCGGTATGATGATGATGTCACGGGCATACCCTACTGTATACAATACTATATATACTGTCCTTCCCACAGTTAGCCTGGGTTTTGAATCTGCATGTCACCCCTGAGTTACAGTAACCAGAGGTAGCTCGAGTTCACATTACAGTATATCTTATATAGTTTATTAGCTGATATCTTATCGCTAGCTGATATGCCTCAAATGTATCAAGCGGTTACTACACATTCATGTACTTAGCAGTGTGCCAAGTAGATGATGGTTTATAACTCTTCTCTTCTATTGTAACTCTTCCAATTATTTATGATCTTATTCAATGAGCTTAATGATTTTTTTATTTTTTTACAGCGATTGAATTGTATCAATGTCATGAATGTATGAATTAATTGCAGAGATTCTCCAGATTCCTCAATGAGAACTACAATCGTAAGGTGTGTGAAGATGACCAGAGGGAGTTCTTAAATTGCTGGTACCTGCTGATCATTTTCAGTGACCTCTTGGCCATCGTGGGATCCATCTTGAAAATGGAAATACAAGCAAAGGTATCAATCACTCCATTGACTGTATTCACTCTTATGTCATACTTAGCCGACGGGGAAACCCCACCCTGCCCCGAAACTAACATTTACTGGAAAGTAAACCATTTTGTGGTCTCTTTCATTCTGCTTCATCCATAGCTTTTAACGCATTTTGACCTGAGATCAGATTCTAAAAATGTCTTCTAAATCCTGACCCTTCGATTTTTCAAAAATAGCAGACCTACAAGCTCGTAGCGCGGCACTCGGTGCAATTGCAATGTGAAAATGGAAGCCAAAAAGATCTTGTTTAAAAATAATCTGCCTAATGATGATGTCACTGGTGGACGGGTTTCTGAACTGCCCACAGCCCAACTATGAGACACAGACTGAGTAGAAAAGTATCGTGCCATTTTATCATGATTATTAGTGAGGACCTATTATATGAAGATAGGTTGAAAAGTGGTGAAGTGGTCCTTTAAACAGCTCGTCAGCAGCTAATGGACTTTGGAGCAAGAGGCCTGAATGGAGACATTGTGTAAAAAGGAAGATGTTTACTTTAACCTGAGTGTGACTTCTCTGACCATGCTTTATGACCCTTGTGTTAAGCATTTACCATACATTTGACAGAAAGGAAATTAACTCCTATACGCACTCTCCCCTGACAGAAGCGTTTGAATTCTATGAAGGAAGCCATTGTCAGTGTGTATGCTCAAGGTTGTGATTAGAGGTGCAACTGGCAATTATTCAAATAATTCTCACATCGTTCTTTTAGTTGTCATTTATTCCCCATTGAGCCAATGTTTTTGGCACTGAACTGTCATATCGGGTTCCATTTTTTATTTGTAGATTATATTAGTTCAGAGAGTTCAAGTTGATTGATCAGCCTAAATCTACTTAACCCATTCTGACCGGGCACCCATTTTGGTGTTGGCATCATGTTATGCTTTAGCTATTGAAAAATAGCAGATCTACAAGCTCATATCGCGCCACCGAGTGGCGCGATACGAGCTTGTAGGTCTGCTTTTTTTTTGAAAAATCGAAGAGACTTTTAGAATCTGATCTCCGGTCAGAATGGGTTAATAATGAAACTGTCGGCCCAGGCCGTAGCGTAACGGTCTGGGCACCGGACTGGTGATCCAGTCGCAGTGTGCCGCGGGTTCGACTCCCGGACCCGACACGGCCTTTACTGCATGTCATCCCCCCATCTCTCTCCCGTTTCCTGTCAGCCTACTGTCTGTCCCTTAAAAAATCAATAAAAGGCGTAAGCCGCAAAAAAATTATAATAATAATAATAATAATAATAATGAAACTGTCAGGATGTAATAGACATTTTTAGAATCTGATCTCAGGTCAGAATGGGTTAAATATTCGTACATAAAATGTTGAAAAAAAGGGTATTTTTGCTATAATCAGGGTAAGTAAGAACACACAGACTGGAGAACAAACTTGAGGTCTCTGTGAATTCTCTCCCACTTTGTGATTCTTTTTTTTTTTATGTCACAAAATTCCCAGCAGGGCTTGCACTTAATTTTAAAATAATTGTGTACTTGAATGAACTTGGTTGTGAAGGAACTTGTCGTTTATGTTTTCTTTTGATTGGGTAGTTTCATTGTCTGTTTTTAATCTGAGATACTGATGCTAAAAGTAAACATCCATGTGTTGGTCATAAAGACGCTGTCCTCTCTTACAGAGTCTCACCAGCTATGACGTGTGTAGCATCTTCCTTGGAACATCTACATTGATGGTGTGGGTCGGTGTCATCCGGTACCTCGGTTATTTCGAAAAGTACAATGTAAGTCCATCTACCTTTTATCTTGATATAATAATAATAATAATAATAATAATAATAATAATAATAATAAACTTTATTTATATAGCACCTTTCATACATAAATGTAGCTCAAAGTGCTTTACAGAGCAGAAAAAATAATAAAAACAAAAGCAAAACAAAACAGCATTAAAACAGGCATGCAGTTTAAAACAATAGGACAATAACGCAGTGTCAAATCAGGAGAAGGCAGTGGTACAAAGATAAGAACAGATAAAGCAGGGCAACGACATTAAAAAACAAGCAGTAATACAATACAGTGAGGACATGAATAACAAAAAAATAAAAAATATAAAATTACTTAAAAGCAATGTTGTAGAAGTGGGTCTTGAGCTGAGCTTTAAAAATGTCTACAGAGGCTGCCTGACGAATGTACAGTGGGAGCTTGTTCCCATATAAGGAAATGGGGAAAGTTAATTACAGTATAATCATAATACTTATGAATGATTTTAAAAAAAAAGCTCAGTTTCTTCACAAAAGTTCTCAGACTCATTTATTTGTATATCTTTCTGAAAACGACAAAAATGATGGACAATAGTACAAAAACACATTTCACCCACATCTTTACACTTAATTTGGTTTGATTCTGAAATTGTACCTTACAGATGTTAAACACAATTCTTCTGCATTGGAGGCTTGTATTTTTGTTATGCACTATTGGATTACCTAGATAGATAACCTATCGTAGCCACTGCAATGCTAGGCCATGGACCCCCGATTGATTATTTAAAAAAATAAATATCTGATCTACACTGTAAAATGCTCCAAAGCCAAAGCTATGAATTATTTCAAGGGCCCCTCTTTCACCGGAGTTGAACCAGTCCTGTCCTTTTTTCTCACCTAATTTTGAACCAAATTAATTGGTTCAGATACCTCAGATAAATTGGTTCGGATTTGGAACCCAAAATTACTTGCCCTGAAGGGGGAACCAAAGTGGGCATGTCACTATTCAGGTTGGAAGATACAGATGTGATATAAACCATCATAAAAAAATAAAGAACTAAAGTTATTTTGGTGGAAAAGGGGCCAAGTATCCCTGGGGGTCCTTGCATAGACCACATGTTGAGAACCACTGGTCTACACCCTCCCCAGGACAACCTTGGTGGTTACTAGTTAGCAACAGAGACCAAGTACTGTAGTGTAGTGCATATTTCAAGTGGAATTAGAACTGGCTTAACTTCAATGAAATGTCAGGGTCCTGTCATCCTCGTAATAATCCCTGTGCTGCTCTAGGTTCTGCTCCTGACCATGAAAGCTCCCTGTGCTGCTCTAGGTTCTGCTCCTGACCATGAAGGCAGCCTTTCCTAAGGTGTTGCGCTTCTGCTGTTGTGCTGGTATGATCTACTTGGGTTACACCTTCTGTGGCTGGATCGTCCTGGGACCGTACCATGAGAAGGTAACTTACTGATCGTCCTGGGACCGTACCATGAGAAGGTAACTTACTGCCACTGTTCATTCTAATCTGGATCGTCCTGGGACCGTACCATGAGAAGGTAACTTACTGCCACTGTTCATTCTAATCTCACACGTGACGCATTGTGAGCTTTGTAGAGCAACTGTTTTCTAATAGCTGTATATTGGGTTGAAGTGGTTCAACTGATTTATGACGCTATATTAACTAATTTAGCTTAACCCATTCTGACCTGAGATCAGATTCATACGAGGTTTCCACTGGACACACACTGGTCTGATTAACCCATTCTGACCTGAGATCAGATTAAAAAAATGTCAGTCGTTCTTCGATTTTTCAAAAATAGCAGACCTACAAGCTCGTATCGCGCCACTCGGTGGCGCGATATGAGCTTGTAGATCTGCTATTTTTCAATAGCTAAAGCATAACATGATGGGTGCCCGGTCAGAATGGGTTAACTAATTTAGCTGGGGACCCCTTAAAACCCCCTCAAGGACCCCTGGAGGTCCCCGGACCCCACTTTGAGAATCACTGGTTTAGCTGATGTCATGAGAGCGAAAGTATGTTTAAATTGCTCAGATCACTAGCATTTATAAGCAACCTAAAGAGAGTATCTACGAATGCTACATAGAGTCTGTAACTATGCGTCCTGAAAGTCGTGAATGGAAGCTGTGATCTGTTTGTCATTTCCATTCACAGAAATATAAAGATCTTTTTTTATTTTCAGCGCTTCCGAAGCACAGAAGGATTTGAAAAGTGTGTGAGCCAACACACTGTACACACAATGATTAAGAAAACCTTGAACCTTGAGTCAGATCATAGCTATAAAAGTATAGATGGGTTGTAAGAGTCCAACTTCCATGCTCACAATCAACAACTTACTGTAGTTGGAGGACCTGGATGACATGTATTGCTATGAAAACCATAACCAAAGCATCTTCATAACGATCAATTGCGCAACAAAGGCCCGCTGTAGATTAGGTAATGTCTAGCCTATACTGTACAAAAACGTACTGTGTATGTTTTTATGATAAAGTAAAATTCATTGTAGGCCAGAACAGGTAGTTCTGGCCTGCAATGAATTGTACTTTATCATAAAAACAACAATTCTGTTTCCCTGATTGAAGAAAGGTGATTGTGTGTTTGAATGGAAAGGTATAAGCTGAGAAACCAGTTGAACTAAATTAATGAAACTTGTCTAGTAATTGTCTTGACAATCTTTAGCCACCGTGGGGCAGTGTTTGTGCATGTTGACTGTCTCTTGAATCTAGAACAGGCTGACCACCCTCTCTGAATCCCTAAAAAGATAAATGTCAGGAGGAAAGTATGTTGGTGTTTTATCTGTCTTTGCTTGTTAAGATAAATTATTTACGGAAGTCCAGAATGCAAGTGGTAGTCCAAACAAGGCTGTACTGGTCACGGAAACAGATTTTAGCCAGATTGACTGCACTGTACTGTGAGATGTGACTGCTCAGTGGCCGACCAGAGTTTTAAAATAACATTTAAAAGGATTATCCAAACACATAAGTGACTAATTTTGTCTGATACCAGTTTATTCAAAAAAACATGTGTGCATAATGTATGGACATTCATATGAAAGTTATGACGAGTGTAAACACTGATTGTATCTTACACACATTTTGCATTTGTAAATAGTGCTCACTTTAGACACGTAAACATTAGACAGCTGCACATGAGGGTTAAGGGAAGCTTACTTTATCAGAAATTATTAAGTGAGCTTGCTTCTGAATTCTACAATTGGATAAATTGTCCTAAATATCATATCAAATATGTAAATTACCTCGAGAAAATGAATTTCATAATTTCATTATATCAACATCCAGTACAGTGTATACAGTACATAGCCTGGTTAATAAACCAGACTAATATCGCACGGATCCGCGGGATATTAGTCTGGGGAGGCTCAGCTTGGATTTCATTTCCAGGGAAACATTTTCTCTTTGACGCAATTGGTCAGAGCTACTGTCAGTCAAAGGTCTCAAGCATTGAACGTCACTGTACCAAAGCCCGCCCATATTGCATACCGTGTCCCTATTGGGCGCCCACATTCTCGTGTGTAGGAAATGGGCGTAAAATTGAGCCTCTCCAGACCGAAATCCGCCGGTAGGCAATTTTTTTTTGCCAACGGCTGATTCGGTCTGGTTTATTAACCAGGCTATACAGTACATGCAGTACAGCTGACATAATTTAAATTGCCCGGGCCCCGAGCCTGGCCACACGCTGCGTCAAGTAGTACAAACTATCCAGTTTCGTACTGGATAGCCTACTGGATCTTAACACTGCAGTATGTCCTGTGGTGGTCACGACACAATTATTTTGTGGTGAATGGGGGGAGTCCCTTGTAAAGTGAGCTCTTCGAAAGGGAATGTTTCCAGCTGTGTGTGTGTGTGTGTGTGTGTGTGTGTGTGTTTGTGTGTGTGTGTGTGTGTGTGTGTGTGTGTGTGTGTGTGTGTGTGTGTGTGTGTGTGTGTGTGTGTGTGTGTGTGTGTGTGTGTGTGTGTGTGTGTGTGTGTGTGTGTGTGTGTGTGTGTGTGTGTGTGTGTGTGTGTTTATTGACGGGGATAAACAGAGGATGTTCCTGGGCTTGCCATCCCACACGTCCTCCATACCGTCTGAGCGGGATGTTGTGTTTAGATCTTATCATCGTCACGATCTGGGTTTTGGTTCTCCCTCTCTCGTCCCCCTCCTTCTCCAGAATAATGTAGGCATTTAGCTCTTAGCCCAGACTGAGCGACTTATAATAAGCAAGGTTAACACAGGGTTATACAGCAAATGCATAGAAATGGTAATCTAGGATCATAGGTACCTGCCATCTGTCTACATAACATGTTATTTAAATTACATATGTTTCTTTCTCGACCTCCCTCTCTCCTTCATTTCATTTTCTTTCTTTCTTACCATCTCCATCTGTCTTCCTTTGCCTCTCCCACCACCTCTCTCCTCTTTTCTCTTCCATCCATCCATCCATCCATCTTCATCCACCCACCCCTCGCTCCCAGTTCGAGGGCCTGAGCCGCGTGGCGGAGTGCCTGTTCTCCCTGGTGAATGGTGATGACATGTTTACCACCTTCGCCCAGCTGAAGGACAAGAACACGTTGGTGTGGGTCTTCAGTCGTGTCTACCTCTACTCCTTCATATCCCTCTTCATCTACATGGTGCTGTCGCTCTTCATTGCAATCATCACTGACGCTTACGAGACCATCAAGGTACTTGTATGTGAGTTTGAGTGTCCGTAGTCGGCAGAGGCAGTGTTAGTCATCAGGGACTTTAAGCAACGACGGCTACGGCAGTCGGAAATGGATCAGTGCTCGATACATAAACCTGCTTGCCGTCGCAGCCCTTTCTACTACGGCAGAACCAACACTTACACGTAGTGTCCACAACGCCATGTCATCACCATGTTTATTGAAATGATAGCTGTCATACATTTACACCGATTGCTCCATCACCTCTCTTATGCTGTGTAATGTGTTGGCATGCTCTGAATGAAGAAATAACACTAAGTTAAGTTAAGTGCAAGAACCTATTCATTCTCTAAAGTACTTTTAGGGGAATAATTTTGTTTTCTATTGGTGTAAGTTTATTTTTATTTTTTTTATATTAAGATTTGTATATTTTAAAGAGGGGCGGACAGTAAGTTGACAGGGGTCAGCAGTAGGTTGCGTGCTCTGCTGGCGCACAAGTAGGCCATTCATGGCCAACTTGTGTGCAAAGCGCAAGTTGGCAGCTCGACAGAGTGCATTTCTAGTTTTGGGCTGCAGTCAGTTCTGGGCCTTTGGAATTACCTTAACCACTTGAACCTACAGTAGCCTCCCTATTTTGGGACAAATATTCGGTAAAAAGTAGCAGACCTACAACCTCAATGCATTGTGAGCTCGTAGAAGGGTTATTTTCGGCAAGATTTGGTGTAGAGGGAAATACTTGCTGACCTAGTCTAGAGCCCTGGGTCAACTAAGTATATAGTGTTTAAGTGTTTAATTGACGCCAGTGAGTATCCTTTCTACTATGTTACGTGTAGACATTAAGACGAGTCTAGACTCATCTCCATTATCCATCTCGGAATTGAGGTTTTGCCCAGTTAATTTTATTTCATTATGCTTTTAAATGTTGTTTTTTTTCCCACCTTTTGCTGACAGAATTACCAGATGAATGGATTCCCAATGACAGACCTGCAGAAGTTCCTTTTAGAGCAGAAAGATTTTCCTGTTGCGGAGGAGGGCAGCCAGACAGACATCAATGTGGGAAACTCAACATTCTGTTGTTGCAGAAGGTATGGTGCTGTTATAGCAATCTCATGATAACGCTACATTTCTTAGTTTACATTAAAGAATAAAATCTGACACCTGGTGCCCCGAAAGCCCTGAGCTTGTTTACACAGCAGCTGTTGTGTGGACTTAATGTATTCTTTTAAATTCAGAGTAAACATGTTTACACCTGGAAGCTGTCCAGGGCAATCACAGTCCTCTGTTTGGAATTTGAACTGGTCTGCAGCAGGAGATGGGTATATAAAGCCTTGCTCAAGAGCACAGCATTATTTTTTTAGGGGGACGGCAGGACATTATACAGATATTTTATGTCCAGACTATCCCAGTTGGTCTGGGGATCCAAACCACAAACTTTCATGTCACAACCCTGCTTCTTTAGGTTACTGTATTTGTACAACAGTAATGTAAAGTTGCACTGTAGCAATGTTAGTGATAGAGATACATTTTCTATTAAGCTGTCTACTAAGAAAAGAGTTAAGGTGGTTGCACACTGGGCGAGTAACCGACGGAAAAACGCCACTAAGAAATCAGAAAAACGCAGCCAGTGTGCAGGAACCTTTACAGTATATATATTGATGGCAAAACACCCAACACGCACAACTGTGATGCTAGCAATCATTTCAATTACTCACCTTTCGCATAGTTGTGCAAGAGGCTGCCACACCGTCAGTAAATTACTTACTTTAGCCTTGTTATCATGGTGTGGAATGTTTGAACACATGACATTTTCCTTGATAAAATCCCATATACTGGCTACTGATTTAAAGTGAGTACAAGCTGGTGTATGTTTTGTTATTTTGTGGCTTTCGCCTTCATTTTATATTTTTTTATGGAGGGATAGACAGTAGGCTGACAGGGAATGGGGAGAGTGATGGGGGGAAGACATGCAGTAAAGGCCGTCGGGATCGGGAGTCGAACCCGCTGCACACTGCCAGACTGGATTACCAGCCAAGGTGCCTGGACCGCTGAGCCACGGCCCAGGCCAAGCTGTTGTATGTTAATTATTATTATTATTAATGTGTTTTCCTGTCCCTGTCCAACAACATCACCACATACAAGGGTAACACAGTGGTATGTACACATTACACATCAGTATTTTTCCACAGTGTCAAACTCATTTTGCTTAATTGACAACTGATCGTTTAATATGCCTCCCTCCTTCCTCCACACAGACGTACACATAAACGCGTGCGCTGCATTTCACTGCGCGTCCGTCCCCCTTTGCTCATTCTTTTTCTATGAGTCAATCTGTTTCATCAGTGGGCAGCAGATCACAGTACAGTGGAGTTTCCTCCGCGCCGTGGTTTGGCCAGGCCCTATGTGGTCTGAGAGCAATGAAATTAGCGGTGGCAGCTATGCAGGCACACCCAGTGATGGGCTGATTACAGAGAGACTGAGGCTGTGCGCTGGGAAGAGAGTAGCCTACCCTCTCTCCCTCCCTATCCCTGCTTGCCTCCCTCTCGTTTGGTCCCTCTGTCTGTGCAGGCTCCCACATAAACTGGCCATGACTGGGACTGAGGCTCAAATGAGCTAGAAAACATTTTGTGCTTTGTGGAGTCACGGGAATTGTTTGCAACATGGGTACCAGTGGTCTTTATTGATGACATGAAGTTCACTGTCACACTCACTCTTGTGTTTGTGATTTATGCTCAGACGTATATCAATCTACTCTTTGTGACTCCTTCTGTGAACCGGGGTACGATTATTGAATGATATAGGTGCAGTTTAACCACATTTATCACAGAAAAGAAATACATCTTTTACAGCTCTTCTTCTCTGCCTTGTTTATGCTCCAATTTTAATAATGAAAAGGTTTGTGCCCGTCTTTTGACAAAATATTTTCTTTTGTCTGTGCCCAAATTTAATGGACCATACCTGGAGCAAGTCGATGTCAATAGTTAAATAAAATGGTGCATTTATATAGCGCCTTTATCCAAGGCGCTTTACATAGATTGTGCATTACATTCCCCCATTCACATACCAATGGCGGCAGAAACAATGCAAGGCACCAACCAGCACATCAGGAGCAATTAGGGGTTCTTGCTCAAGGACACTTCGACAATGCCTCTGGGGGAGCCCGCGTTCAGGCCGGCGACCTTGCGGTTACCTTCCGGCCACTCTACCCCTAAGCCACCGCCGCCCCATAGTTGCGGTTAGGGGTTGCACTGGCGAGCTTGTAGATCAGCTATTTGTAGCCGAAGTATAAAATGATGCTGAAGTGGTTAAGTGGTTCAATGGAGTTGTAAGACCGTATTAGTTTTGAATTTGCGGCTGTACATCTGAGGTCTTTCTTGTGTGATCAGAGACCTTGATCAGATGATCGCTGTTCTGCTTCCAATCTGAAGCCAAATAGGTTCCTGCAGCTAGACTACTTTTCCTTCTTGGCTGTCAATGTGTTTCGGAAAATGTGTTCTCAGTTATAGGGCCATTATGTTATAACTGTGTAAAGCAAACATCTCAATTGGATTTTCCTCTGTCCTGGAGACTAACTTAAAATGACTTGTGGCTTTTTCAGGCCAAAGCGACTTCTTCGCATTAGACTTGCAGTCTTCAAGTTTCACAGATTTAGCAAATGCAGTAATTTGTCATTGTTTTTTGTCCCGGTCATGTTACATTTCCTGAAAGTATTTCACTTACTGAGCACCCTCAAATGTGATCAACATTACTGTTAAGTCAACATGTTAATGTGATTCACTGAAATTGAATCTACATGCAATTAGCTACTTCCTACTGTGGTCTCCTTCCATTGTAGTGCTTTCACTTATCGTTAAAAAAAACCTAATTGAAGGTTAGGTTTCACAGAAGACTCGCCATGCTGTTGGGTTTATTATACGTTGTCGATTGCACAATGTGTCACATTGCGACATGTTGTGAGCTATGACATGTAGATCGGCTATTTTCAAAGTATAAAACACGGTTAGAGGGGTAAAACTAATTTTCTGTTAAATAATAATTGTCTGTTGTGTATGACCAGTTGTTCCAGTTTGTGATATTTGTGACATGTTGTAAATGTAGTGGACTTGACAGAGGCAAAGAAAACGTATTGTTAAACAGTGCTTTTACACTGTACTTGAAGGCAACATGTAAATATAGTGTAGGCCCTGGTTGTTTAGGAAAATGTCTAATGTATATGTTGGAGCTTTTTGAGAGAGTTGGTTAGGTTTGGCTTCCAGAGAGTGATTTGAAGGAACCTCAGACATCCTACATCCTGTTTGAAAACGGATCCGCTCATCATGGCGTACATTCACATCCCTAAACGGCTACAGTGATTTGTGGAACGGAGAGTATAAAACTTGGTTTACCATAGTTGAGTTGTAGTTTAGAGAGTGAATCCACCCAAACAGCACAAAATGTGGTTATGGCAGATTCTAAAAGTTGATGGCAGTTGTGAGTATGAAGAAAGTTAAACTAAAAACTAAAATAATAATAATAATAAAAGAGAGGGGGGAGGGGGAAAGAATGCATGGTCGGACAGCTTACAATGACTAACAACCTCAGTCATATCTTAATGTAAACCAGGCACGTACACTTACAGTTCCACTCAAAAGCAAAAATGAGAACGTGTGCAAGAACGCTGTGACAAGGCTATCATTTTCAAAGTACTTGCTGCTGGGAATTATTCTATGGCATACACACACAGCTACCATGCAGAACTCCAGACCTTTTCCAGCTCCACATATATGTTTTTCTCAGCCCTTTTTTACACAATACTTGTGTCAAACCTGTGGGTTGCTCAAGTCTAAATAAGCATGTGACTTTAATGATGTTGGTTCGAGTGACGGATTGAATTGCTGTCAATTATGTGCCCTTTTAAACACAATTTGTAATACTGGTTCAGCATTGCCCAGGGAAATGGTAGAGACTGTGGTTGTTCTGGATAGATTCTAGGGGTGACTTAGGGGGGTTTTAACCACATGAACCCTAGCATCCCTATTCTGGGTGCAAACATCCTGCAAAGAAATAGCAGATCTGCAAGCTTACAATGCATCACATTGCGAGCTTGTAGATCTGCTATTTTTGGCAAAGACATTTGGTGTTTAGGGATAGGGACAGAGTTTAGGGACCCAGGTCAGTGCCATATTATTGCTCCGACAACCCATTGGTCTGACTGGCCCCATTACTAACCCTAACCCTATCTCTAAACCTAACATGTCGAATTATGGGCAGCCCCCCCCTCCCCGGTCAAAACTCAGTGTAGTGTTTTAACTGTGGAAATGTGAAGTAGAGTGTTACTGAGAAAGATAATGCTCAGGAAACCTTATGGAGAAATTAATTTATGTCAAAATGATTTGTAAAAATTCCTGAAATTGGTCATTCCCCTGAAACATTTGCTAGTATATTATATAAATGTTTTATATTTATTATAAAATCCAAGTGCTGTAACTACATTAAATGTTCTTGAATTACGTTGTCAGAGTACCGGAAAATGACGACATCATTCTCATCAGCTGACAGAAGCCTGAAGATGGGCCAGAGGAGATGGTCAGGAGCGTGGGATTGTGAGAACAGGGATTCACACATTTAGGACTCCAGAATTCCGAAGGGGATGAAGATCAAAGAACTCAACGGAAAAATATTGGATTTGAGATGTTAATGGTCCCTGGGAAGAGTTAGTTGCTCTGTGTGGGAATGCATAGTTCAACACGAAATGCCTATGAGAGATGTTTGCTTCTCCATCTTAACAAAGCTGCTGCTTAAAAGCTGGGACTCGGAACGCGACTAAAAGGTTCCAAATGATGCCGGGTTTTAAATGATGGAATGGATTTCAGGGATCGTGTTAAGTTTTCTGAGCCTATTTCTAGGCATGCACATGGAGAGAAGAGTTGAGGCTAATTTGTACTGCATCGCTTGTTGAAAATAACAGATTGTCGAGCTTGAAAATCAGTCATTGACTCATTTTAGACGAGCGATACCATCGCCAAGGAGTATAAATTAGGCAGCCATAAAGTGAGATTCTGATGTACTTCATGCGAATTCAATGTTTCTCAATTGAGTGTTAAACACGAAGCAAATGTCATGCACTACTATGCAAGATCTTAAAAAACGAAATAGAATTTATTTTATAATGCTTTGCAGATTTTCTTTTTAATTAGATTTTGCATACATTAAAGATAATCTTTCATTTGGCCTTTTACCATCTTGCAGCTACTGCTAACTTCTAAATAATATTGACATTTGAGTCAGATGTCTGATAGCAGGCTATCATAACTAAGATCACAGCATTTACATAGTCAATATTGTTTCAGTAGGCCTACAGTCTTTAATAAGCTGTTGTTTCCACAAGGTAAAACATACATATCTGTCTCATGGCAGGATCTGACAACCAGTTGGGACATAGAGGAGATTCACCGGTGAACTTCATCTGCTACTAATTTATGAAGTGAAAGTGACATTTGGGTAGACATTGCGGTCGCAGGTGTTTGTTTTTTAAATCACACCTGTATGAACTGAGTGGTGCAACTCCCCTCTCCCCCTGCCCCCCCCCCCCCCTCTCTCTCTCTCTCTCTCTCTCTCTCTCATTAGCAGGCAACAGTGCAGCACTATCTCTCTCTCTCTCTGTTTCTGGCACAACAGCGCCACTTTTGCCCCTACTGCTACTCATAGTCACACACATAGGGGAGTAGGACACGGACATTGCTGTTCCTTGGAGTGGTTGCACCACTCAAAAACAAAAAAACATCACATTCCGTGCTCAGCTGAGCACATTCCGTGCTCATACACAAAGCTGTGCATAGGAGGGGCTAGCACCCATCAAGGATGATTACGGTAACAGTCATATGTTTGTATTATTGCTGTTGTTGATGGTGAAAATATGCAATTGGTGAAATTATGCTGTGCCTTGTTTGCATCCCAAGAACAAGATGAGGTTTCTTTCCAAGATTGTTTAGCCTGCCTACCGGGTTCAAGAACATCTCAATGACTCATTTAGTGATGTCAGTTGTTTGATACATTTTGCCGGAGGTGGAGGTGGTGGTTTACATGTCTGAATGAGTTCATGTTGATCGCATCTTGAATTTTTACAGGAGTTTTCAACTGGTGGTCCGTGGACCACTGGTGGTCTCTGACCATGCATTTATTTAGTATGTAGACAAATTAAGATTTATACTTAATTTTATTTGTCGATCACTAGTTGAGAAACAATGTAGTAAATTACCCCTTGATGCATGCCATGGCACCGTTGGAGGTGCGACAAAGAAAGCAGGAAGACCATCCTTCTGTATTAAATAATGATGACGCGTCAATGTTGTCAGTAAATGGGAAGTCGGGACATCAAGAACTTGCACAGAAAAGGGAGTTAGAATCTCATTGGAAAACTACTTGATTTCCTCATGGTTGAGTCATAAGGAACAATGCAATCATATCAATGTCATGTCTGCTCATTCTTAAATTGCAATGAACAGCATCATCAGTTTAATATGGAAGGTTGATTTCCCCCACACCACGCCCATACCCCCCCCCCCCTCCCAACACACAGTTACACAATCAACCTGGGGACCAGGTTGGTTCTCAGTCTGGGTGGTGTCCCTGCATAATCAGTTAAAAACCCCTGAAGAAGTATTAAGCTGCTGACGGTCAAATCCATGTAATTGTTTTGTTAGTATTTGTAACCCGGGACCCATAAGCCAAATTCCAATACCCAGAATCTCGGCTACTCGCTCACTCTCACTCAGTCACTCCAGCAAGGTGGTGTTATGGTGGAATTGGTGACCTGCTGAAATATGTGACAACCGTGTAGACAATCACATAATGTAAATGTGTCCTAATGTCAATTGTTGCAGTTTGTTCATTAGCAGAGTTCAACCTAACTGTATTTAGGCCATGTATTTAAAGACTTCCATGTAATAGTTGTGTGAACAAGATGGTCACATATTTGGCAGGTCACCAATTTCACCGTCATTTGCCATGCTGGAGTGAGCAAGTGTGAGTGAGCGAGTGGCCGAGATATTGGGTATTGGAATTTGGCTATAGGGTGTCCTCATGCAGTTGGCCTACTACAGGGGGCTGCTAAGTCTGTGAGATAAGGACTTTATTAACGTTTTTTACATGAAGCACTTAAACCCTATAGTGTCTATTCTTGGGGGAACATTTGCAGAAAATAGCAGACACAAGCTCACAATGAGTTGAGCTTGTAGATCGGCTATTGTTTTCGTGTAGAGGGAAAAGAGCAGAGGCAAAGGACAAGTATTGTGGGTAAATATCTTAAAATCACATGAACAGCAATCCAGAAAAGATGTGTAAACAAACATTAATTTACACAACACTATTGCTGTCAAACACGTCTTTGAAGATATATGAAATCTATGAACAGGTTTAACACAATTTTATAGGCTATACATAGGTGAGCTTAAGGCCAGGTGATAAACACAGCAGCAAGATTTGTGAGTTGCTGTGATAGGAGAAGGATATCAAATGGAACACAACCACCGTAAAGACTAATCATTGTGTATATTCCTGCACTATACCTGCATCGAGTGATCTTGGTACATAGAAGTTGATCTATTGAAGATTCTGACAAAGTACATAACTTTTGTTTTGATTGTATTGTATTGTTCTTTCTGCTTTGGCAATGTAAACGTACGTTTTCTCATGCCAATAAAGCCCTTTGAATTGAATTGATATACCAATTTCATCCAATCAAGAGAGATCTTATAGGCTGATTGATTGATTGAAAATTGTAACAGATTGATTGCAGAATGGGTACTGCTCAAGGAAGGTGCAGACCAATACAAAATTTTTAAATAGGCATACACATCTGCAAAATAAAAATGATCATATAGTTAAAAAAATAAATGGAATAGGCTACGTGAACAGTAGGCTACCATATAGAAAATAGAGCCGGGGCTTCTTTTTCTTTTTTTACATGGGCTAGTTTCGAATTGCAGCGTTTTTTAAGGAGGCTAGAAGATTCACCTATATCTTAACTCTTAACGGCTGTTGGTATAGGAGCGTTAATTTAACCCTTGTTTGAGCCGAATCTGGGTTGAACCTTGTTAACGTGGTTTGGCTACAGGATAAATGTGCAATTGTAAATGGAACAAACAAAACATTTCAAGATTTTAAAAGAATTTTAGTTTTCAGATCATATATAATATAGATTGTATCATGGAAGATTTTACTGAGCTATAATATCTTGTTTCTTGTTGAATCTATACTGGATCAATTCATGACACTGTGGACTAAGACAGAGTGGAAGTAAAACAAGAGCAACAATAGCCAGGGGCCTCTTCATGCGGTCAACCACGCACGCAGAAAGAGACTGAGGAATTCACTGCATTCAGCAGCACGTTCAGTTCAGAATCAGATACGAGATTCCACCATGGCACACGCCCTCGACGTCACTTGAGCAAACCCTAAAGTTTTTTTCCCTTCTCCGTCGTCGTTACTTCACTCACTCACTCACTCAGACACTCACTGCTGTGAGAGTGCTGTTTGTTCCCTTGAGAAAGTGGCTCCGACAGAAAGAATGCAACCGAAAGAAAAGATCAAGAAACACTGACTAAGAAGACACGACCGGGAATGAATCACAACTTGTATTGACACCATAAGGACGCTTTTCTGACACCAGGTAAGATTTACCTGGTAATAATGGTGACATTTGTTTCAATCAAGATGATATCCATACAGCAACTCAAATTATAAAAGTGCGATTGTTTGTGTTTTTCTTTTTGCGCATGTTTGTCTAGACTAATTTGTAGGCTATATCAGCCTATAGTGCCATGTTTTGTGTATTATAATGTAGTAATAATATAGAGATTCAAGATATTCTAGAAATTCTAGATATACTGGTGAAACAAGCCACAGATTAATAGCCTGCATAAGCATAACAAAGATTCATCTTCATCATGACAAAGCGAAAGATAATTCAGTGGTTCTTAAACAGTTCAAGGACGCCCTTAGACCGCGTACCCACATTTGAAAATATTTCATGCCGGCTGGAACCCCACTCCCGCAGAGCAGACCTGAAATGAAGATTTAGTATAGAATTATTCAGCTGTCAGCTGCAGCCTATACTGATGGGGACGCAACAGTGTGGAGAGTTAAATAACCCTAATGATGATCTGAATAGTAATTCTTTATACATTTTCTCATTGGGCTAACTTGGTGAAATAATAGTGAATTTCGCTGGGGAGTGGGGACCCCCTTGTAACCAACTCAATGACCCCTGCAGGTTCGGGTTCGCCAGACCCCACTTCAAGTATAAGATAACTAAATGATTTATTTCACCCCTCTGGTTTATTATGTCATGAATGATTCATATAGGTGATCTATGTGCCACAGAATAAGACTAATCAATTAGTCTTAATCTATCAGTCTATTTAAATCATTCAGCATTTGCTTTTTTCTTCTTCTTCTGATTAAATCACTCTTTTTTTTGCACTTTATTTTAGTCAAACATGCATCAGTATCTCGCTAACCTCATGTACTAATGAGAAGCTTTTGTGTTTTAACTTTTAACCTCTAAGCAGCTGCTTCCACTAAAGTATTTCCTTGACATATATGATGCACTGCCCTTTTAAGCCGAGTCATTTCATCTTCCCCCAGAAGTCCAGAAGTTATTTGGCCTTGGAAAATTGGCATCTTAAGATGCAGTTTATTAAAAATGTTTTGATCTTGAATTTTCATCACACACATCTCATTACGGTGTATATGGATAGAAACCATGGCGACTGAGTAAAATGTGTCCCTACATTTAGTATAGGCTATACTATGTTACCTATATCAATTATGAATAATCATGTTATTCCTGTTAAAATATTGACATTTTTTATGCTAATGTTAATGTTAATGTTAATGCCAAATGTTTGTAGCCCCCAAATCTCCTCAATATAATAATAGTAAAAGCTTGAATGCTGACTAAACTGAGCACTGGTCCGTAGCCTAACTTCTAACAAGTATAACTTTTGTTTTGTCCTCAGACCACAGACTTCTCATCACGATGGCCCAGAGAAACGAGTGTCACTATGACGAGGTCATGGGCTTCTTCTACAACAACAGCGTGGGCCCGCGTAAAGACGAATGGGTCTCCACTCAGCTCACCTTGGTCCAAGTGGTGGGCTCTCTGGCCTGCTGTTTCATCCTATTCTCCAACGCCATGGTCATAGCTGCCGTCATCACCAACAAGAGGTTCCACTATCCGTTCTACTATCTCCTCGCCAACCTCGCCGCCTCAGACTTTCTCGCCGGGATCGCGTACGTGTACCTCATGTTCAACACCGGAGACGTGTCGCGGGAACTGACGGTCACCGGATACTTCTTCCGCCAGGGGCTTCTGGACACCAGTCTCTCTGCCTCGTTGGCCAACCTGCTGGTGATCGCCCTGGAGCGATACATCTCCGTCATGAACTGGAAGGTCCACAGCAACCTGACGAAGAGGCGGGTGACCTTGCTGATTGTGCTGGTGTGGGCCATCTCCATCTTCATGGGCACAGTGCCCAGCCTGGGCTGGCACTGCATCTGCAACCTGGACGACTGCTCCAAGCTGGCTCCCATCTTCAGCAGGAGCTACCTGATCTTCTGGTCGCTGTCCAACTTGATGCTGTTCCTGGTGATGGTGTGCATCTACGTGAGGATCTACACCTACGTGCTGAGAAAGACGTCGGTGCTGACGCCGCACACCAGTGGCTCTATGAACCGCAAGAGGACCCCCATCAAGCTCATTAAGACAGTCATGTGTGTTCTTGGTAGGTGTCCATTATACACTGTTATGTTATGCACAGGCATTCTTATAGAAACTACAGTAATGGCCCTGGGTGCATACTGGTAGGTATGCAACCCCCCCGCCCCCGGTTTTTCCTGTCTCTCTGCTATATCCTACGGAGCAGTAGTTTGCAGTGGTTGCTGTTATTTCATATATCTTTCATCAGGGTGAAGGGCTTTCTCAAAGTGGGTGCCGTGGCACCAGTCCAGGGTTGCCTCAGAATACTCATATTGGAATTCAATTTATCATTATCACTTGAGTTTAATAGACTTTAGACCCTTTAGACGGACCTGTTTGTGACGGTCTGTGGCGCATTCTTTTACCATTTGCACTAAATCTCTTCACCCTACATACTTACCTTTCTGGTATGCGGTCAGGCTTAGGCTTGGCTCAGGGAAGAGGACGCCCCTGCCATGCATAGTCCTCCATGGGAATATACCGGATGACTCGCCCCGGTGCTTGCCCGTTTTTCCTCCCGGAATTGTCACCAGTGAGGGGGATAACTTTGTAATATGCTATTGGCTGTTTGTATTCTTTTTGGAGAAATATAAAAAGATACTCCTGTAGAAAGGCTATATTACTTTACTTATATTGACCCTAGTATAAACAATTTAGTATTATTTAGTAAGATTTGCACACTCAAATGGTACCTCGTCAGATAATCCCCACATAGCCTACAACAACTTCTGTGAACGGACTTCAATGTAGTAGCTTTTCATAAATTATATTTGTACTTAGGCTGTCATGAAAGTTTATAGTTAGAGAAATTCAAAGTCCAGCCGTCTGCTGTCCAACCTCTCCCACCCCTCACTGGGGAAAATTCTGGGAGGAAAACAGAAACGGGGCGAGTCATCTTGTTACCCTCCATGGCACCGTTGGAGGTGCGACAAAGAAAGCAGGAAGACCATCCTCCTGTATGAAATAATGCATAATGTGCTAGTATCAGGGGTGACCTGAGACAAAAAAAAATTGAGAACCACTGGCATGCATACATACATGTGCAAGCCGATCACATCGCAGTAACTCAGCTGTTGGGACTATATAATAGTCCCAACAGCTGAGTTACTGCGGTTTACTGATAGAGAGGATAATATGCAAAGCCCAGTACTGTATTCAAGCCATTCTGATATCTTATCTTAAGTATGATTTATGGAGAGGTGAGACTGTAGGGAGATTCTCTGCAAGGAAGGATTGCAGACTACTAGGATGTAGAACACCAGAGGCACATTCTGTTATCGTGCCACTACAATTTACTGGCATTTAATTATTCATGGACTCACACGGCATGGCAAATTTCCCCAATATTTTACTGGAAGTCACACATTTGATGTGAATGTGAACAGGTGTGAGGGAAATAATTGATTTAATGTATTATTATTTACACCTTACATACAGTACAATTACTGGTAGATACAATATATAATATACCCTGGGCTCTGTCATTTTCGGTAGGTATAAAATACATGGATATTGATATATGAGACATGCCACTCATTCTTGACGCATAATATCCTTATTAGACCCCCACATTTCACATAGCTCTACAAGTCAGAGGAATTTGATCACTGCCTTCCCCCACTCGACCACTCTTTTTACGATCCTCCAGATAGCAAAGCTCACAAGCAGAGCGCCGTGAGATGTGTATTGAATTTGTGTATAGTGCAGTCCCTCTGTCACTTATCGTGGACTGGTCTTGTTCATTGTCCCAGTGCTAGCCTGGCTGGGTGGGTGGATGGATAGATATGGAGCGTAGGAGCTGTCTGTCTCTGCGCAAGCAGAGCGACGTGAGATGTGTATTGAATTTGTGTATAGTGCAGTCCCTCTGTCACTTATCGTGGACTGTTCTTGTTCATTGTCCCGGCCAGTGCTAGCCTGGCTGGGTGGATGGATAGATATGGAGCGTAGGAGCTGTCTGTCTCTGCACAAGCAGAGCGCCGTGAGATGTGTATTGAATTTGTGTATAGTGCAGTCCCTCTGTCACTTATCGTGGACTGGTCTTGTTCATTGTCCCGGCCAGTGCTAGTCTGGCTGGGTGGATGGATAGATATGGAGCGTAGGAGCTGTCTGTCTCTGTGTGTCCTGCTGTGTAATTATCTCTTCCTACTGCCCTGGCCTGCGAGGCATACCGGCCGCACCGCATGGAGCCTGCACAGACTGCGGCCTCCGCTAGAGAACCCCCCCCACCCCACCCCCCAAGGAGAACCTATACTTGCGGGCTGCAATTGCTTTCAGATGCCCCATTGTCCCTTGAAATGTTAAACTGTTATTGCTTCAGTCAGTGTCCTCCTCAAATTTCCAGCAGAGATTGTTGTGGCGCAATTGTGGTGACAAAAGTTCATCCACTGGGTGTGTTGTAGTGTCAGTTTCATTGTGTTTTCATGGTGCCAGCAGGAGTTGATCCATGGACGCTGTGACCGTTTGCATTGTTATTGAATCAGAGTAATGAATTAGTGCCACGGAGTACAGAGAATACAGTTATTGTCATACTGAATGAATGACAACCAGACAAGAAACATGAAATAGGCCTGGCCACCTGGAAATGTGATATCAGTACGCTGTGTGCCTGGTGCCACAAAGAAAGTGGAATATGCAAAGGAGAAAGGAGAAGAACCTGAAAAAACTAATTTTAATTGTAATGTAAGGAAGAATTTTTGGAACACTATTGTTTCTCCTGATATCCTTACTAAACTACTACTATTAAACTAAAAAGGAAAGAGATTAAATCATGTTTAAGTTGACATCCGTTCAGACAGAGACCGTAAACAGACCAGTTCAGACAGACACCTTTGAATATTACATAATAATTGTGTGATAAGTGGAAGATTAAAGGAATGAGATAGATATTGGGCATGGGAAAGAGAATAAGTTTGGGCAGTGACAGGTGATTAGTTTAAGCAGATATTTTAAACGGATGATTAAAATGACTGTATGTCTATCAAAAGATTTGAAATTGTATGATGAGCCTATTACTCATGGGTCAGTGACACTGTTACCCCTCCAATACAAAACATCGACTGTAAATGCATGAAAGACACATGCGTCGTCTTGCTACACTTTGCAGGTCTCAGAAAAATGCGGTTCTCGTAGATGGAATGCAGTCAGTGTGTTTTACAGTGAGCATGTTGTACAGCCACCTCACTAAAGGCACACATGTGCTAGAAACATGCTCCCAAGAAACGCAGATGTCTTTTCTTTTTTTTCCTTTCCAAGATTACAGGGAAGGAAAGTGCACTTTAAAAGTGGGGGAGTATGTCATAAAATGCCAGTGGAACCCCATTTGATGGGGTTTCACAAAATCTGCAGCAAATTTCTGCTTTCAGTTTTCACTAGAGGAAACGGTCTAGCATGCTGTGTGTGTGTGTGTGTGTGTGTGTGTGTGTGTGTGTGTGTGTGTGTGTGTGCGTGTGCGTGTGTGTGCGCACATGCAAATTGCAGTGCATGTGCATGTTTCAAGCCGTTTCTCTGTATGGGGTGCTGCTTGTTCAGAATGCTATTTGTTTAAAAGGAGAATAGTGGAGCATGCAGATCATTTTAATTGTCTTATTAACAACTTACAACCTGGCGTCCCTATTTTTGGGCATGCCATTATAGTTGTAACTTGTAGCCTACATTTTGGTAAAATCTCAAATTGTGAATAGCCGATCTAGAAGCTCACAACGTGTCGCATCATGACACATTGTGAGCTTGTAGATCGGCTAATAGAAGACAACTTGGCCCGGTTTCCCAAAGGACACATGGTGTAAGAGGTATGGTGTAGCACATGCTCAGATGCTCCTCTAGGCCGCACACAGAAGCCTGTGAACATACGTAGACATTCCGTGCATAGATGTGCCACGCAGGCCTGAGGCCTGGTATGGTAGGCCTCAGGTATACCATTCTGAAATTTAATTTAATAATATTTGGACTGCTGGACAGCTGACAGTAGGCTCTCTTTACTCTTAAAAAAAATATATAATATTATAATTATATATATATAATATATCAAATATTATTAAATTACATTTCAGAATGGTAGACCTGAGGCCTACCATACCAGGCCTCAGGCCTGCGTGGCTATCTATCTATCTATCTATCTATCTATGCACGGAATGTCTATGTTCACAGGCTTCTGTGTGCGGCATAGAGGGCATTTGAGCATACCCCTTACTTACACCATGTGTCCTTTGGGAAACCGGGCCAATAAAGATGATCAGTGTGTGGCACCAATAATCTCCTTTTCACATAGTTTTTATGAATGTGCTGTGTTGCTCTTTGGTCTTGAGTTGTTGTGAATTGTGAGAGTAATGGGGAGGCAGGAGGAGGTCACTCGATCTGTATAAATTGTTTTTACAGTCAATGGGGGGAAACACTGTTTTGCGGATGCACTGAAGCTGTTGCTCAGAGCAAGTAATGGCATGTTTAAACAGGCATCTAAATCTCCCTTTAGAATCCCCGTTTTGTGCCCGAACACGTCTGCAACGGGTGACTGAATTGGCTTACAGTACCTTGAGCCAGTAACCGTTATTATACAATTTATAGGCGTTGAGAACTTGAGAAGACAGTCTTAACCTGCATGGTCAACAATAACATGCTAAATTGTCAAGTAAATAGAGTGTAAAGAAAACAGTGTGGTGCTACAAAGTAACTAGGAAACAAGATAAACATCAGACCTAGCATCTGTCTAAACAACATGGTTTATCCATCGGAGGGAGACATGCAGAAACACTTGTGATTCCAACAACAAAAAAACAATAGTCACCTTGTTGTTCTTTTAACCTGTAGCCACTTGTTCTAGAAATAGAGCAGTCTCATCATAAATTCCAATGAGGAAGTCATAACAGATTTATGTGCTTTTAGTTTTTAATAGAACCCTCCTTAGATTCTAAGATGCAGTCTTATGTTGTCAAATAAAAAAGCGAGTCTGACTATGACATAGATTGTTATGCTTAAACTAATGAAGCTCCAACGTAGTATATTCTGGAGCTTCGTTAGCGTAAGCATAACCATCAAATATTTGCTGATGTAGTCATGAGTCATTGCCTCATTCCACTGGCATTGTTCCCCTGGCCTAGAGGGAAGAGAAACATGTTTGGAATCGCAAAAGTCACTGGTATGAATCCTTGCATTTGCTGGGAAAACTGGGACAAGGACAGTAAACAAGTACTCTTCTTTCCTCAGTATCTGCTCTCATGGTCACCCAAAGGTGACCAGCTGCTCATTGTCCAGCAGTAGAAGCATAGGGTGATGCTGTATGGAGGCAGTTATGTGATGCACAGTAAATACTAAACTACTAAATGAGTTATTATGAGTCTCTCTTTAAAAGAGCATACTGTACATGCACAGGAATATCTTTCCTGTAGTGGTTTGAGGGAAAACAACACTGATTACACTGATTCCTTCTACGTTTATTTTATTTATTCATTAGCATTTCTGCTTTATTTTCTGCTTTTAGTTTTTTGATAGTGACAGTGAGAGAGAAACAGGGGAGGGGGTTGACATGCTGACATGCAGCAAAGAGCCTCTGGTCAGATTTTAACCCCCAACCAGCTGTGGGAAGGATTATGGCCTTATTTACCGTCTGTGGTATGCGCTCTTATCAGATGAGCCACACCCCCCCCCCCCCCCCCCCCAAAAAAAAACACTTTTTTAACTATTTCTTGTTTCTTTCCTAGGTGCATTTGTGTTCTGCTGGACGCCTGGCCTGATCGTGCTGCTTCTAGATGGCTTAAACTGCGAGAAATGCAACGTCATGAGCTTCAAGCGCTGGCTGCTGCTGTTGGCCGTGCTCAATTCCGTCATGAACCCGTGCATCTACTCCTACAAGGACGAGGAAATGTGGACCACCTTCAAAAACCTCCTGCGCTGCATCGGCAACGGCACCCGGCGCCAGCGGTCGTCCAAGGCCAACGCCAGGCCGCTCAGCTCAGCTCAGGAGACGGGCACCAGCCAGCCTCCGTCTGAAGAGGCTAAGACTGATGATCAGGGCATGCTGAAGAGCTGAAATTTGGAATTGAAAATTCCTCACAACCTTTTGACAAAGGTCCAGGCCTTGTACAGAACTGAGAACTCAACATAAAAAGCCAGTCCATACTGTGGTCGGACATCCTATCCTACTATCCCTACTGTTAAATGAACAAAACTCTGTCAGTTCGTCCTCATCCTTTCTCCTCAGTGGGTTGACCAATCGAAATCGAAATCGCACATGGGCATTCATAATGCAGGGAGTGAGGAAGCTGATTCTTCACGTTTCCCAAATTTAAGCTGTTTATTAGCATTTTCACCATGGCTATGGTTGGTGCGATCACTGTCCCAGCTAGGCTGCAGGCAGTCCCACAGCTCGGACGGATAGTGGGTGAAGATATGGATTAGAACATTATGAAGACAGATGGACATGGACGTGAGAGACAAACCAAGAGGTTCTGTTCCACCCCTCATGTGGAGTTTCAGTGCATGTGAAGGCTTGGAGGGACACTGCCAGAGTCTTGCCCCCCAGTGCCGCACTGAACTTGATGTCATGCACCACCAAGCCCCAACAGGGGACAGGGATGTGCTATTTAAAAAAAATAAAATTAACAGGGTTTTTTTTTGTAATAAATATTTTATTTTTATTTTCTTTTTCTTTTTTGTATGTTTGTGTTCCAGTCCGCACAAATATGCCTGTAGTTTATTTGAACTTGGAGGAATGCCGTGGGTCTGATGACTGAAGAAAGATTATGTTTTTGTTTTTTTATCCCACGATTTTGTAACCCATTTTTCACCCCTGTGTCAATTATCTAATGTGATCCTGGGCTCTACACACCCTCCACCAACCTGAGGAGAGCAACGGACTTGAACTCATGCTTCCTTCATGCATGAGTGTCCAAGTTGCTCCTTTACACCTGACAGGGGGGGGAGTTTCCCTGGTTGGACGTAGCGCATGGAAGGAACACGTTATTCCAACCAGTTCCTTTCCCCTCCATCAGGCGCCCCGGCTGGCCAGGGGGAGGTAGTTTAGAGACCAGGATTACTGGATTATTGAAGAAAGATTCTGATATGAAGTACATACTGTAGTGGCGCAGTTTGCAGTTTTGTTTCCTTTTTCTTGACCTCAGACAACCAGGGTAAAATGACTCAACATGCTCTGTCTTGTCTCTGATGTCTCCGTAAATCTTGCAGTACAATCCTCTGTTGTCTGCTACCTGTATAATAATATCCTAGCATTATTATGGACTAGATAAAAAATCTACTTTGAAGTCATGTGGCTAGTTATAGTCGGGTACTATAAGAATACTAGGCTTACGTGATGGTGGGCAGTAGTTAATGCATTATTTAATGAATAATTCCCCATTTTACACAGAGGGAAATATTCTGTCAGCTACTGTATTGTGTAGGTCTACTTGTGCTTCCTTTAAATTATTCTAATGTGTCATTGGGTCACAAGGATAGACTGCATGATCTCATGGTCTCACTTCAGTCTTGTAAATTATTTGTAATCAAACTCCATCTTTTTGGTTTAGTAGAGAAACATTGCCCCTCGTTGCCCCCCCAGTGCATACTCTCCTTGTCTCAAGTTTGTAGTTTGTCAACTACAACTGAACATATTATGCAAGCTCTCAGCACTCCTTTGTCCAGGCAAACCTGTTCTCCCTGTGGAATTTTTTACACTTCCTATCTGACCCGCTCAGCGTAGCTCTGACAAAACAGCTGCTCACCTGAGAGCACTATTGAACCGTAAAAGAACATTGCAACACAGGAGTGAGTCCTCCTGAATGCCGTCTGCTGGGGCCGGATGTGACTGAACCGAGCCCACCTACCGTCAGCCCAAAGACATGATGATGAATCATTTACTGGCTCAAATGACACAAACTTTACCTGCTGCACAGTATTTATGCTTGTTCAACCACGTACTCTTCCTGTAAAGGAAACGGTTCATTTTGGGACTGTATAGATACCGTATCCTGCATACTGTATGATATAGCATACTGTATTTTAGTATCATTTAATACAGTAAGCTCTGCATGGGCTTCTGTGACCTTTGTCCTGTGAAAACTACTCAATCTCCATTGTACTGTTAAAAAGAGAGCACTGGTATCAGAAAGTTAAACGATTCATGGTTTAATTTAACCAATAAACAAATGTTTGGATACATAGATTTTTTTTGTTTGTCAAATAGCAGCAGTAATATATCACGACTCACGAGTCTCTGTGTGTAAACAGGAAAGCATATGATGATGATAGAATTGAGATAACCGTAAGAGTACGTGCACCACAGATGTAAACTATACATTAGCCACGATGCGATGTGCGGCTATGGCTTGCAAATTATACTCCCATAAACAGGAAGGGCAGAAGTGATCTTTGACCACATGAATTGGTCTCCCTCAAGGTAACTCATGAAGAGAAGATTCTGTAGTATGTTTGTGTATGTACAGACAGTATATACTGTGTGTGTATAAAATGTTCCGGTACTCCTAGACAGCAAAGTCCCATGCTTTCGTGTCACAAAGTGTCACAACTGAAATACTGAGCTTTGGAAAATTATCTTAACCCATTCTGACCTGAGATCAGATTCATACGAGGTTTCCGCCGCCGGACACACACTGGTCTGATTAACCCATTCTGACCTGAGATCAGATTCTAAAAAAATGTCAGTCGTTCTTCGATTTTTTTCAAAAATAGCAGACCTACAAGCTCGTATCGCGCCACTCGGTGGCGCGATATGAGCTTGTAGATCTGCTATTTTTCAATAGCTAAAGCATAACATGATGCCGACACCAAAATGGGTGCCCGGTCCAGACACTCAGGATAAATGAGTTGCTCTAAGTTCATGGTTGACCGTTGCCCTAGACTGCACTCAAGATGTGCATGTGGTACTCCAGTGTGATTACGTCGGTAAATCTCTTAATGGTGTGACCTTTGGTTTCCATGGAGTCAAGTGCATTATTGGCTGAAGTGCTTTAGGAAAAGAACACAACCGGAAAGTAATGTTCTCTACAATTAGACTACACTACTGTCACTACACGGCAGTCGCATTAGTCACAATAAGCATTAATTATCCCTCTGAGCTGAGCAGTGCCACTGGAGTGAATATTATAACCATTCAAAAACTATTTGTGATTTTGTTTTTACATAAATGCCCAGATTGTGAGACATGTAGGACATTGCAGAAGGTGAACACTGTATGCAAAAATGTAATTATGCTCTATGATTTACAAATTCCTATATTCATATTCCATGTGGGTTCAAACTAAGTTCTTTGATCATTATTTACACTCCAGTATATTAGTCACAACATGCTAACAACTGCTACTGTCAAATAGACCAGTGGATGTCAAACTATGCCACACAAACCTTTGGCAGTCATTTAGCATTTTGTTGAAACTCTTTCTTGCTCTAATATAGGAGTTTCCAATTATCCCCAACCCCCAGTAATTGTTGTAAAATTACAATCATTTTTAACCTTCTGAGCAGACATCAGCTGCGGGTTCAAAGTGAATTTCCCGTGTGGAACTAACTAACAACGGTCTCCTTAATTATGCATGCATGACACGGCCGTGTCAACTTTTTCATTCATAGCATGGGTTGCTGTTAACATCATGGTGGTCATGTGGATTGAAATTAACCAGTGGAACAGAATGGGCGCAGTCTGTTGTGAAAAAGAGAAAGTAGAAAACCATGTAGGCAATAGGCATACCTTTGGCATGCATACAATTACACTCTGAACTCTGAAGGTCTTAATGGCTAGTTCAATTGAAGGTGTGGCTAGAAAATGCCTGAAAGCCGGAGCCCACCAATAGACCTGCCGTGACTGCTGCCTGCTGCTATGGCTTTAATATAACCTCAGACATGAACTATAAAGTGTGGTGCATGGCATGCATTTTTTTCATGTATGGCTGTGCTGTAATTATGTGTTCTTATAAAGCCAATTAAATTTCACAGATGGTCAGAAATTCAGCCCTTTTGGTTGTTGTTATTGTCAGTCCCGAACAGTTAGAGGCTGAGCTGGGATGTGTACGGTTTCATTAACATACTTGAGGGCCTGCAATGAATTTGCCCCCTTCACTGACAACATTTTGACAAGCAGTCAGTGCCTCCATATTGCGTACAAGATATGTTTGCCCACTTAAATGAATTAAAATACCATGACAATTTTATCAAATTTTGAAATCCTCCTGCTTCCTTCAAAAAGGTTTCAAAGCATGGCCTCAGGTTTCTTCCTACTGGCCCTGAAAACTGCATCATCATCAAACCACTCTGAAAAATGTAAAAGAAAACCTCACTAATGATTTATATAGGCCCATATCAAACTGTCGTTTTTAAGTAAAACTATTGAAAATGCTCTTTTTCAATTGCTGAATTGGCACTAAACAACTGCTTTGATATCTTCCAGTCACATACCACAGCACTGCTTTCTAATAAGGTCTTCAACACAGACAATGGCATAATTCCAGACTTGTCTTAGTATTTACTGGATGTCAGTGCTGCATTCGACACAGTTGACCACAACAGTACGTGTGTATGGTTGTAATGCACGTAAACTCGAGAACCGTTAGCCCCACCGACTTCAAATTCGACACACGCGTTCCACACCCTCACAGTGGGTCGAGTCGGTCAGACCCACGGTTGTCCAGAACCGCCACAGAAGGCCTCTGCCCGGGCTCTGGGCAGGGCCCCTGCTCATGCTCCATATATTATGGAGCTGGCCTGTTCTGACATCACAACACTCCATATTTGGGCATGCCTGACACAGAACTCAATATATGGGAATAAAGGGACACAGAGAGACAGATACACATATCTCCACATATGGGCATAAACGGGACACAGACAGATGGGTGGAACGGGTACTCTGACACAACGGGTATTGCATAGCCGGGTGAGGCATGGATCTCCAGCTTCCATCGTTACCGACTCGGTGCTCTAGTCTACAGCCGGGCAACGGTCTAGTATTACTAAACCAACTGGAAAATGGCGTGAGACTTTTGGGCACAGTACTAAACTGTTTGAATCCTGCTTTCTGCCTATATGTAATTAATTACATGTCTGCACACAACATGCAGGGTTACATGCAGGGTTCCTCAGGGTTCCAATCTGGGGTCTCTTCTGTACAACATCTAGGCCTATACATCGGCTACATGCTTCCACTGGCTCAGATTATGGAACCGTTTATATTGAAAACATTATAAACTGGGAGAGCTGTATGGATGCTGTACAGCTGTTTGTTGTCCATCCATTGAGTTGGAGCTGCTGTCCTACAGTGTAACAGGGTGAAGGTCAGTCGAATCACCTCGTTAAGAAAGCCTTTCCCCAAAACGATGACTGGAGAGCCTCTTGAATTGATTAGACAATTAATACTACTTCAACAGCTATTGGGAGGGTGGGACACACAGGATTAGGAATAAGCTTTTCACATGTGCGTACACACACACACACGCAAACACCCACGCACCCACGCAAGCGCACACACACACACACACACACACACACACACACACACACACACACACACACACACACACACACACACACACACACACACACACACACACACACACACACACACACACACACACACACACACACACACACACACACACACACACACACAGTGAGTATCTCACTCTGCAACCCAGCCAGTCACAGACAGTACAGAACTCGGTACCAAGACTACAGCAGCAGTCCTTATGGCTCTATGGACAGTGACATCTTTCTGCCTGATGGGTCTCCTAATGGTAAGTCTACAAAACTGCATTAGAAAGCTGCATTAGATTATTCTAATTTGTCGACACTACCTCAAGTAAAGTATATTATGTCTGAGCTAATTCAATAGGGGCAGGTGGGCAGTGTCATCATAGATGCCTATAAGGTTAACCCATGATTGCACTGCACCTTAACCCATTCTGACCTGAGATCAGATTCTAAAAATGTCAGTCGTTCTTCGATTTTTTTTAAAAATAGCAGACCTACAAGCTCGTATCGCGCCACTCGGTGGCGCGATATGAGCTTGTAGATCTGCTATTTTTAAATAGCTAAAGCATAACATGATGCTGACACCAAAATGGGTGCCCGGTCAGAATGTGTTAAACTGGAAAGGAGCCAGGGTATTTATGCACATGGATAACATGTTAATATGAGGCGGTTGCACATAGAGAGGAATGCAGACCATTATAGAAATGTCATACAGAAACAACATCACATTTCCCCTTAGTATTGCCAAGGGATCCCCTGCTTGCCTTTGTTGTCTTGTCAGAAACACGTGTGGCTGCAGACACAACTTGCGTCATTTCTGCGTGTTGCTTTGTCCCCAGTTGACCCACCTGTGTCTGTACTGGTCTTTTATTTTTATTTATAGGTGGATGAAAAGTAAGATTCTGTGATGTTTGTATATATGGTCCAAGTGTGCTACAGAGTAAAACACTAATTCATCCATTTGTAACCAACTTCAAGATTGTATACACATGTAAACTAATCCACTCTGGATTTTACTATCTATCAAATCATCTTGGAATTATACTAGACTCAAACTTGACATTTAAAAAGCATGTAAAAAATGTAGCCAATAAAATCAAATTCAAATTATCCAATTTCAGACACATAAGACCATATCTAACAACAACTAAACTCTTGCTATGATTCTTTCACACATGCCTGCGACACACACTGGTCGCAGGCAAATCAGACAACTTTAAAACCCATAGAATCACTTTACAAACAGACATTAAAAACACTGGATGAAAAGCCCAACCGTTACCACCATTGCCGTATAATTCAAAAGTACAATTTATTTAATTTTGACAGCTTTAAACATTTTGCAGATGCCCTAGCTGCTGTCTCATTTTTAAGATCTTAAATGGACTTGCACCTCCACCACTGAAACAGTTCATAGGTCAAAGGGACAGTGGTGACAGAGCAACAAAGGCAACTACCAGAGGAGACTGTGATACATGTGCCAATCAGACATAGTGTGTTTGGTAAAACAGTCTTCTCTGTTAGAGCCTCCCATCACTGGAACAGTCTCCCCACAGAAGTAAGAGAGACTTCCAACTATCTGACCTTCAAATTCAACCCAAAAAGGTGGCTAAAACAATTCAAATCTGTAATCATGAGTAACTATTAGCCGCAATTCGCAAGTTGCAACAAGCTCCATCCACTTCCTATTCATCATTTTTGGTTTGTGATCTGCTTGTCTTAAATGACGTTAAACTCACCAACATTGCAGCTGCAGTCCAAGCTTGAATTATCCTCTTTCAATCTGCTGAGCTTGTTTTTCATAAAAATCCACCGTAGAGATGTTATGAGCTACTTTCTGTCAAGACATCCTCTGCAAATGATTTTTTTTTTAAGTGTTGCAGTTTGGAAGCACTCGTTTCTGTTAACGGGTCGCGCTGCTGCCTCCTGCATTATGTGCAAATTCGAAACAGGTTGAACGCAGGGCCGTTCAGTGACATACGACGAGTGCTTCCAAACTCCAGCAGTTAGAAAAATAATCACTTGCAGAAGATGTCTTGACAGAAAGTAGCTCATAACATATCTACGGTGGATTTTTATGAAAAACAAGCTCGGCAGATTGAAAGAGGATAATTCAAGCTTGGACTATACAGCTGCAATGTTGGTGAGTTTAACGTCGTTTAAGACAAGCAGATCGCAAAACAAAAATGATGAATAGGAAGTGGATGGAGCTTGTTGCAACTCTAGATTCAACCCATTGTAAAATAAATCTAGAGTTGCAAATTGCGGCTAGCACATATGCACACATGGCATCAAAGCATGGTGTTGTGGGCTGGCACACTATACACTGTCTTTCTTTTATCATTCATTTTTTAAGAGCCTGCTCAGGGACTACAGATGAGATTTAGCTTTGGCTAACTCTGGCCTATTTACATTGATGTGAAAACTGACATGTTGATTAATGAGCTTTGTCCCTATCAAATAAATAAATGAATGAATGAATGAATAATCTTTTGTCTTGGGTATAAATTAAATAATCATTTCCGGCTTAATGGACAGTAAAGTGATACAGTTTATGGATCAATGCATTGGAATTTCTTTACATAGAAGACCATGTTGTCTTGTTCACAGGGAGTGAACAGTTGGCATGATCTGGACAATACAGAATTTGACTGCTGGCCACTCAACAACCCAAACGATTACAATATGATAAGCTGTGGAGGTGAGTGTTCTTTCATCTGTCTGTATGTCTGTCTGAAGAGTCCTCTTGTATGGCCATGTTGCTTGCTGAGCATACACACACGTGCACGCACTCCTAAGCCAAATTGGGTATAAAATCTTGCAGACATCACATATTGTCAGTGTCCGAATGAAAATCGTTGCAGTTTGTTCATTAGCAGAGTTCAACCTAGCGGTATTCAGGCCACATATTTATCCATAAACTGTATCCCTGTTTTCTGTATTGTTTTGATTTACTTCTGTGTTTTATTTTGAAGTAATGCCCCCTAGTGTTTCCTGTTTGCCCCAGCCAATCCAAATGATGATTGTTTTTTAGTTTCACCTGTGTCTACTCTAGTTAGTTCCCTGTGTGTATAATATATGCTTGTTTTTTGTCGGATCCTCTGCTTATTTAACCCCTGTTTGCTGTCAGTTTAGCCAAACTGAGTGTTGTATGGACTGGAGAATAAAACCTTTTCCCCCACTTTGATTTAGACTCAAATAAGGGTAGGGAAAACAATTATAGTCATAAATACCCCAAATAGCAGATACAACTGCTTGTTTTTGTGGAGATATACCGTCTCAAATACAGAAAAGGTAACCTGTAGTGGTTCTCAAAGTGGGGTCTGGCATGTGTTTGACATGGAAAAGGTTTGAGAAGCACTGCTGTATATAATGCACCTCGTGTAGGTCTGGAGATGTCTTGGGTGCAGCGACCTCCAGAGAAGGTAACCAATGGGGAGGAGTTCAACGTCACGTACACTGTGACAGCCTCAGACTCCTTCTATGAGTATGCAGTCAAGAACAAGATATTCCTGTTCAGGTGAGTGAGTGAGTGGTGGCATGATAAGCACTGACTTGAAGCCCAGCCCATTCAACTGCTGCACACACGCACGCACACACACACACACACACACACACACACACACACACACACACACACGCACACGCACGCACATTTGACATCTTTATGTGCATTCACATTTAACAAGAAGTGAATGCAAATAAAGATGTCACACACATCTTTGTACACACACACACACACACACACGCACACGCACACACACACACAGTAAACACAAGCAAGTATGCACCATGTGTATGTGAGCTACACACATGTTTTACAACCGTGAATGCAATTATTTACATAGTCACACATTCATTTACAACAGCCAATAATGAAGAAGAAGGAAAATGTTTGCTTGAACAGTGGAGTTCACCAGTATATGCATAATTGCATAATCTGCTGACAATACCATTCATCTGCACCTCCATATCCACACGTGTGTCACACACACACACACACACACACACACACACACACACACACACACACACACACACGTTCACTGTGTTGGCATGTGTACTAGCCACCTGCCAAACCCACTCCCACAACCTCTGCAATACACTGACTGTACAATACTGTAAATGTACTACCATTAAATTGCAAGCTGACAGTGCTGCCATGCTGTACTATTATTGTATGTATTGTACACTCTATGAACAAATTACTTGATTTTTCTTTCTTTCTCCAGTGAGGCAGCAGAGGCCAAGCGTTTCTGCCATGACCACAAGTGTCCAGCCAACTGGAACAATGCCAACGAGTTGAACTGCTGCGTTTACCATGCCAATATCCACTCCTGTCCCCTCGCCTCCATGGTCAGTACCCCAACGGCCCTACAGGGGAACAACCTCACTGAATTGAACATTCATTGCCTCACATAGGATTCTCATTGTGGTGTCGCAACTCTCAATTTATCCTTGAAAAAGTTTCATAATTTGTTATGATGCTTTTGCATCTTTTGTTGCTGTTGCTGTAACTCATTAGTGTGATGAGTCACATTTTTCATGATAGATACGTTTCATCACATCCTTGACTGTGGCTGCTGACTTTGTCGACCTTTTTTTGGGGGGCCAGGGCACTCCCTAAGATCCTCTGGCATTACTCTTTTTATATTACAACTTAACAGAGAGAAGAGACGATATGTGGCCCATGGATTCCTGATGATGGTAAAATAGTGACCCATACAGTGTCCAAAGCAGGCACCATGAGTCAGAAATACTGGACTTCAAAGGTAATCTAGGCTTATAGTTTCATGCAATGTAAAGTGAATTTTATTTATTCTGAATGTACAAATTGTGCTGTTTAAATAATGTTGTTGATGAAATCAACTAATCAAATGATTCCCGAGCGCGGCACGGCTGCAGCTCACCACTCCTTGGCTGCGGCTCAACCGCTCCAAGAGATGGATCAAATGCGGAGAACAAATTTCACTGCGGTAACGTGTGTGACAAATCGTACAACTTTGATTTACTGTATAGCTGAGCTATAGCCTGGCTGTTTCCATCAGGCCGAAGGTAAATGGTAAATGGTGCATTTATATAGCGCCTTTATCCAAGTCGCTTTACATAGATTGTGCATTACATTCACCCAGTCATACACCAATGGCGGCAGGAAACCATGCAAGGCACCAACCAGCACATCAGGAGCAATTCGGGGTTCAGTGTCTTGCTCAAGGACACTTCGACACCAACTCTGGCAACCTTGCATTAACCCATTCTGACCAGGCACCCATTTTGGTGTCAGCATCATGTTATGCTTTAGCTATTGAAAAATAGCAGATCTACAAGCTCATATCGCGCCACCGAGTGGCGCGATACGAGCTTGTAGGTCTGCTATTTTTTGAAAAATCGAAGAACGACTGACATTTTTAGAATCTGATCTCAGGTCAGAATGGGTTAATCAGACCAGTGTGTGTCCAGTGGAAAACTCGTATGAATCTGATCTCAGGTCAGAATGGGTTAAAGAACACCCTCTCGTGCACTATTCCTTAAGTATGAATACATTGTTACGTCTTATTTTTATTGCCCCGGTATACAACCACCAGACGACAGATTATTGCACAAAAACAAACAAAAAAACATATTACTCCTAGACATTTTGCCAAACATCACAAACGACAAACGCTATTATCCTGGTGGAGACCAGCTGTGCCCCGAGGGGAACTTCTTCTAGTTTAGAATTGTTTCATTGTTCCATGCAGGTGGTGTTGGCACATTTGGGAGTGACCTCAGTCATTGCCCATATCAAAATCGGCCAGATGCATGCAGCTCTGGAGTCCAAGGTGATTGTTGAAAGTGCCCAAGGTCAGTGTGCCAACAGTCATAAACCCCGAAAATAGCAGATCTACAAGCTCACAACGTGGAGCAATGTGATGCGTTGTGAGCTTTCAGATCTGCTCTTTTCAGTGTGCGACACCTACGCGAGTATACACGCAACTAAGTAATTTAAACCTTGTTAGTAATGTAGTCATTTGTTGAAATGTGCTGATGAATGTTGTTTTCTGTTTAGTGATAGTCAGTGATGACATTTGCAGGAAATGCTATTTCCCAACAATGTGGGAGTTTTAACCTTGATTTATCATGAAGAAAGGGGAGTAGTTTCATGGAAAAGGGCAACATAATTATGGCTCACCAGAGTAGACTCTTCCAAAGAATGACTATATTGATTGTGTTTGGAGTTCACAACATCCAAGGAAATAATTGAATAACTCAAACCAGCTTAAACAAATAATGTAAATGCCACTTCATTCATGTTTTGTGGATAATTTATAATATTTTATTCATATACACAGTAACAGGACAGAGACAGTCATTCAATACATAATATATTCTACTTAATACTATAATGAAGGCAGCAAGCCACACAATACATTAACGCTAGATTTAGTTTGAGCACAGAACCATGCCGTCTGTATACGAGTGCCATTCAATCCAAAGTAATGACCTCTTCTTGTACTACTTGTGTTGACATGTTTATGTGTTCCAGTGTGTGGTGATGATGTTTGTATGCTGGAGGAGAGCTGTCTGAACTGCCCAGCAGACTGTGGGTTCTGCCCCATGTCCATGTCCATAAAAGTGGCCATAGGTCTTCCTGTCACCCTCTTCTGCAGCGGTTTCATTTTAACCGTGGTGGTGAGTAACCTGACGCTGCCAGATCCAAGAAGCTTGCTACACACATTTGTTTCACAGCTTATTGGGATCTGGGATCGCGGAAGCAAATTCGATGACGGGGCTGTTCCTTTTTTTCAAGATACTTGGTAGATGATTGGATGGGACCGTCTGTCTATCACCGTGTGGGCGTGCAAACACAACCAATCATATTGACGTTTCTATATAGCTTCACATCCGGTTTCGCACATATCCCGCCCTTAGCTCACGCTGATTGGTTCGAACCGGGAGCGGTTCGGTGTTAGCTGAACTCCCTGAGAGGTCCCAGATGGCTGTGGTGTTGGGGAACATGGTTACCCAATACCGCCCCCATCTGGCAAAGTCAGGTTAGGTGGTGAGGCCCCGCAACAACACGCACGCACGCGCGCGCACACACACACACACACACACACACACACACACACACACACACACACACACACACACACACACACACACATGCGCGCATGCACGGTGCACGCACAGTGGGTGTATGTATCTCCACGTACATAAATAGAAACATCTCATCCATATATTATCAAACATACAGACAGTACATATACTCAGTCAATACATAAATGCACTGCATTTCATTATAATCAGTTATATACTATTCTGACTCACAAATGAAAGGGGCTACATACAGTCACCATATCACCATACCAAAACATGGTAGGGTCAAAGTACGTATTTAGACAGTAGTTACCACCATTTATCATGTCAAGGATAATGATTGATCACGACAAATCAATTTTTAGGAAAGTGTGAAGTGCACTTTTTCACATGTTGGGTTCAGCTTATACAATTTTGCTGAAAAATTGAAAGTCCAGGGCCAGGCTTAGTCTTGTGGTGTTTTGTTTTTTGACGATCTAATTATCGTGCGTGCGTGCGTGCGTGCGTGCGTGCGTGCGTGCGTGCGTGCGTGCGTGCGTGCGTGCGTGCGTGTTGTTTGGTTGAGGTTGGTTTTGCATACATAGCAATCAGCCCATGCATGTCTGACATGCGTTATAGATCATCACGGCCATATTATATAATGAGATCAATATACTCTATATCCCCCACAGTGGCTGCAGTATCAAAAACAGAAGATGTTTTGGGATGAGAGTTGGATCATCAGCTACAAGAACATAATGTTCGGTAAAATGTGTGAGATGAAATACAGATTAATCTATTGTGTGAATGTTTTCGAAACACATTTCATTCAATTCTCACAGGAGTTAATTCAGCGTTTCAGTTTTGATGTATGAGAAGAATCATGGGCAGAAACCTTGCCCTACGACCTGTCCTAGGTCATAGCACAGTATCACCCAAAAGTAGCAAAGAATAGCTGATCTACAAGCTCACAACACGTCACAATGTGCAGTGAGCTTGTATATACTTGTTTTGATACTTGCTATTTTAATTGTTGTTGTTTAAAAAAAAAAAAGAATACGTTAAAGTTAAAGTGGTTAGGTGTGTCTTTTATGAATATCGAAGCAGTGAAAATGATTAACAAGAGGTTTTGATTGAATAATAACTACGCTGGATCCATTGGAACGAACACGGGTTCTTTCTTATTAATTTTTTTTTACCCAAACAGGGAAGATGTGCTACATGGGCTTCTGCAGCACGTCCAGCCTCCAGCCAATGAAGAGTAACTCTGTCCTCAGCTGTACCACAGACGTGACCGTGTGCACCGTGGCCAACAACACCTCCTGCAAGCAAAGCTTCATTCTGCCCGGCATCTAGTGAGTCCCTGCTCTACTTTATACGGCAACCTACAGTTAAACACTAACCGTATGCAAGCTTCATTCTGCCCGGCATCTAGTGAGTCCCTGCTCTACTTTATACGGCAGCCTACAGTTAAACACTAACCGTATGCCCCATTATATTCTTTGTTTGTATAAAATTGTAATCTTTAAGCTCACAAAACGTCACATCACAATGATGTCTCTTTGAGCTGACAGGCCCTTTTTTATATCAATCAATCAATCAATCAATCAATCAATCAAGTCACCTTAATTCAAGTGGCATATGTTATTATGTAACATATTCTTATATTTAAATTATATCTCTTTTAGGGGCATGTCATGTGATCTACCTGCACAGCCTTAATGATCTGGTAGATCACGGATCTAGTGGATCTACCCTTTTTGGTGTCCCTGAGTTACTATATTGTTACACCCCTAGTGGTTAACTGCTGTGTTTTCCAGTGATGGGATATTGTTACACCCCTAGTGGTTAACTGCTGTGTTTTCCAGTGATGGGATATTGTTACACCCCTAGTGGTTAACTGCTGTGTTTTCCAGTGATGGGATATTGTTACACCCCTAGTGGTTAACTGCTGTGTTTTCCAGTGATGGGATATTGTTACACCCCTAGTGGTTAACTGCTGTGTTTTCCAGTGATGGGATATTGTTACACCCCTAGTGGTTAACTGCTGTGTTTTCCAGTGATGGGATATTGTTACACCCCTAGTGGTTAACTGCCGTGTTTTCCAGTGATGGGATATTGTTACACCCCTAGTGGTTAACTGCTGTGTTTTCCAGTGATGGGATATTGTTACACAATTGTTACACAGTGGTTAACAGTGGTTAACTGCTGTGTTTTTTAACAGTGGTTAACTGCTGTGTTTTCCAGTGATGGGATATTGTTACACCCCTAGTGGTTAACTGCTGTGTTTTCCAGTGATGGGATATTGTTACACCCCTAGTGGTTAACTGCTGTGTTTTCCAGTGATGGGATATTGTTACACCCCTAGTGGTTAACTGCCGTGTTTTCCAGTGATGGGATATTGTTACACCCCTAGTGGTTAACTGCTGTGTTTTCCAGTGATGGGATATTGTTACACAATTGTTACACAGTGGTTAACAGTGGTTAACTGCTGTGTTTTTTAACAGTGGTTAACTGCTGTGTTTTCCAGTGATGGGATATTGTTACACCCCTAGTGGTTAACTGCTGTGTTTTCCAGTGATGGGATATTGTTACACCCCTAGTGGTTAACTGCTGTGTTTTCCAGTGATGGGATATTGTTACACCCCTAGTGGTTAACTGCTGTGTTTTCCAGTGATGGGATATTGTTACACCCCTAGTGGTTAACTGCTGTGTTTTCCAGTGATGGGATATTGTTACACCCTTAGTGGTTAACTGCTGTGTTTTCCAGTGATGGGAGGACAGTGGCAGTTAAGCACATTCAGAAGAAACACTTCTCCCTCACAAAAACCGTCAGGAAGGAAATCAAAGAGGTCAGGTAAGCAAAATCTACATGATAAAATGTCAAAAAATAAAATGAACCTATCTCTGTACCTATCACTGCGCTCTGACCACTCTGGCGCGCTGTCCAAATAATCTGTCACCAAAAAAGGAGGGTCACACTCAGAAAAATGGGTCTATATATATATATATATATATATATATATATATATATACCACCGTCATTGTTTTTCTCCTCTGGTGAAAAGCTGGAGGTTTGCACAATGACAGGCTTTCAGTCATTTCTGAGTACGACCCTCCTTGTTTTTGATTTAGCTGAAAGATTAATACCATGAAAAAAACGTTTATTGAGGTGAACCATTCCCACACATTGCAGCTTTTTAAATACATTCTTCTACCTGTCATGTCATGTCAACATGTCAATAAAACGTAGAACCATTGTAAAAAAACACAGTTTTAAAACCAACGTACCTCGGTACCTGCAAGTACCGTATGTTAACCCATTCTGACCGGGCACCCATTTTGGTGTCGGCATCATGTTATGCTTTAGCTATTTAAAAATAGCAGATCTACAAGCTCATATCGCGCCACCGAGTGGCACGATACGAGCTTGTAGGTCTGCTATTTTTGAAAAATCGAAGAGCGACTGACATTTTTAGAATCTGATCTCAGGTCAGAATGGGTTAATCAGACCAGTGTGTGTCCGGCGGAAACCTCGTATGAATCTGATCTCAGGTCAGAATGGGTTCTAAGGAATATTGCCGTGAGCTGCTGAATGTGAGTCTAGCGGTCTGGGCAGTGGGCACCTACAGTAGGCTTCGGGGTTCGAGTCCAGATACCAACGACCTTTGCCCCCCATCTCTGTCTACCTACAGTATCAATAAAGGCACAAAAAGCTAATATAGTATGCTGACATTTCATTAGGGAGATGGACCACCCGAACCTAGCCAAGTTCTTCGGTGGCTCCATCGAGGTGCCATACGTCAGCATCGTCACAGAGTACTGCCCCAAGGGCAGCCTGGCAGACGTTCTGCTGAATGAGGACGTCCCCATCTACTGGGGCTTCAGGTGAGAGTCAATCATCTACTGGGGCTTCAGGTGAGAGTCAATCATCTACTGGGGCTTCAGGTGAGAGTCAATCATCTACTGGGGCTTCAGGTGAGAGTCAATCATCTACTGGGGCTTCAGGTGAGAGTCAATCATCTACTGGGGCTTCAGGTGAGAGTCAATCATCTACTGGGGCTTCAGGTGAGAGTCAATCATCTACTGGGGCTTCAGGTGAGAGTCAATCATCTACTGGGGCTTCAGGTGAGAGTCAATCATCTACTGGGGCTTCAGGTGAGAGTCAATCATCTACTGGGGCTTCAGGTGAGAGTCAATCATCTACTGGGGCTTCAGGTGAGAGTCAAATTTACATGAAATCTTTCACAGACTTTCCTACTAGGCTGAGGAATATATCCCACCCTTTTCACATTGGCCTGTTATAGCGCCACCAACAGGTGGATTTTTGCAAAACACATTTTTGGAACAAAATACCTCAAATCATCCTATTGCCATCCAAGGCTAAGACGAAATGTCACCCTTTTCACATTGGCCTATTATAGCGCCACCAGGAGGCCACAACCTGACCTGGTGGAGACCTGTGCCCCGAGGGGCACTTTTTCTAATTTGTGTTGATTTGTTGATGAAATGAAAATAAAAGTAAATGAATTCTGGATTATACAAATAAATAATAGTTGCCGTCCTATAGTTACTTAGTAGCACAGGCTTGGTATGCTTCCTTGCACAACGGTGTCTCTTGCCAAAAAGATGTGTTCTTATCAGCAGGCATATCTCCTCTTCTTTGTTTGTCCTGCTCCTACCCTCAGACTGTCCTTTGCCACAGATATTGCCCGTGGGATGGCCTATCTCCACCAGCACAAGATGTTTCATGGGAGACTTCACTCCAGGAACTGTGTCATCGATGACCGCTGGGTCTGCAAAATCGCAGGTGGCAAAATGTAGTCATGCAACCACTCGTTCATTCTCAGGCGTAAAGCCCATGCAGGAGTCATAATCATGGAGCCTTATCTGCAGACCTGCAGCTTTGTTGAGACTCTTCCTGTGTTTTATGTTGGTCTGTAGTGATTGGCTACGGTTAAATGAATTTGATGTTAAGTTGTTAACCAATAGTCAAATTGTCTACAAATCATTTCACTATACTGCCACACCAGTAACATAATATTATGTTAAGACACTGGTTCTCAACCTGTTGGATCCCCAAATGCGGGGGACCTCCTACATTCCAAGTGTTTGTCTCCACTTCAAATATGATTATTTTGTGGGTTTGTACGCCTGACCATTTTGAGTTAGGACACTGAGTTACACCAGTTAAGGCACCAGCAGTAGGACATACTGTACCTACTTCAGTTACACTAGTGGTGGTATAGGACATATATAGTATAATGTATAGTTAGGGCACCCAGGTTGAGCCTATAGGTTACATTCACCTTTACCTTTTAGATTGCAGTTGTGGGGGAGCATTGCAGGCTCCCCTGCAAATGAGTTCTAAAAGTAACGCTGCAATCCAATTGAATATTGTGTGTTGGATCCAGACTATGGGCTCACGTTCTACCGAAAGGAAGACTTTGAGAACGGCAGTAATGGCTTCCACTGTGGGGACATATACCGTGTGTACTGTGCTCCAGAGGTCCTGCTGGGAAGCAGCTCCAACATCACCCCGGCCGCAGATGTCTACAGGTGTGTTTTTTGATTGATTGATTGATTTATTAACAGTTTGCAGAATTACAGTACATTTCAAGCACAAACTCAATACAAAGACTGTTAACTGTGAGTGGATGACCCAATTAAGCATTACACTTGTTTACAAGAGGGTCCACCATGTTCAATTCATCAAAACATTTAGAGACGTACAAATAGACACTTCCATATGGTCAAAGAACGGAACAGGAATTCATCATGAATGCAGCCGTCCGTAGTTGCCCTTTGAGAGCGGATTTGAAGGAGTCAAGGGATTCACACGTCTTAATGACGCGGCGGCGGTGGCTCAGGGGTAGAGTGCCTGGATGGTAACCGTAAGGTTGCCAGTTCGAACCCGGGCTCCCCCAGAGTTACGGTCGAAGTGTCCTTGAGCAAGACACTGAACCCCTAATTGCTCCCGATGTGCTAGTTGGTGCCTTGCATGGTTTCCGCTGCCATCGGTGTATGAATGGGTGAATGTAATGCACAATCTCTGTAAAGCGCCTTGGATAAAGGCGCTATATAAATGCACCATTTACCATTTACCAATGACTGTTGGTAGGGCGTTCCACATTTTGGTGGCATAGGAGCGAAAATAATTTAGTCCCTTGTTTGTGCCGAATCTGGGTTGTACATGGTTAAGGAAAAGAAAGGTACTATGTTTACCCAGGGTAACTGGACTAAGCTCAAGAACTTGTTTACAGCCAGGCCCTGCTCATAGAACATTTCATGGTAGAGGTTCAATGCCTTGTCCAAGGGGCACTTCAGCGGTGGTAATTTTAACGTGCCGGTCCGGCGATACGAACTAGCGACCTTCCGATATCATTATCAAGACCGCTCCGCAAACCGTTCGGCCACCGCTGGTTTGTTGCACTCCCTCTGGTGTTGTGGTGTTGTGTACCAGCAGCTGGTTTCATTTGACACTTTGCCCAGTGTGACTGACCAACGATGAGTGCAGTAGTAGCAGTCTAAAGTAAAACAAAGTAAAAGATCTATTTGGGAAGAGACCGTACGACTGTTGCAAATTATAATCTCAACCAATACCATGGAGAGTCAAAGTCATATTAGTAGCATGCCTTTAATAGACTGGATTGGTAATCAAGGCATTCCTGCAAATTTGGAATGCACCTTGAAGAACACCCTCGAGAATGAGATGCTGCTTATAAGTTCTCAAGGGGTTTTTCTTTCTAAAAGGTACGTTATTAAATATTGATTATTTTAGTCTCTCATATTCAGAACGAATGAAGTTCATATTAATGTATAGGCCTAAGTATGCCCCTATTCTTATTAATATCCTGTTAATATTCATAATGACATTATCTGACTAACAGAGTGGAAGATATAATCATCATCATCATCATCATACTATAATTCTAACAATGTCTGAGTGTCCGTGTGTGTGTGTGTCTGTCAGAAACAGTGACGTAACTCCTTACTGCCTGCACCAATCACTCCCACTTTTCACACAGGCATTGACCATATGCATATGGAGGGCGTAACGAAGCCCTTTTTTCGATTTGACACATTAATGATTATAAATCAAATATCTCACAACGGGTAAGGACTAGTGAATAATAAATATCCCTTTTTCTATACTTTGCCTTCCTCTCCCTAGCTACTCCATGATCCTGGTGGAGATAGCAACCCGCTCGGACCTCATTTCAGTGAGTATGAAGGGCCTTCTATGCCTAGAATATTTAGAATAATAAGATCAGATAAAAAATAAAACCCACTATCTTAGTGCCCTTTGCGTTTCAATGTTAACGAGTGTTAGTTGCCCAATTTTGGGACACATTGTTTGTCTTGGTTTACGTCACAGACTCGACATGCCCAGAAATAGAGACCGTAACCCTAACCCTGAACGTTGGTCTGAACATCTAGGCGTGTGAACACAAAGTCACAGCACTACCTTCAAGCACCTCAAAGTGTGCTATGATTTATGTATACTATTTCTTACCTTGCGTTGCTAGTACTCTTATTCGTTTTATTAGTTTCATTTCTTTATTATCGTTGTTGCTACAGTTTTTTAATCTCTTGAGATTACAACCCTTGGATTCCTTTTGATGTTTGGTGCATAATTGGAATCCTCCCCCCAACAGGCCCAGGCTGAGGCAGATAAAATGGATGTCATGTGGCGCCCCCCACTGCCTGAACTGAGATCAGGCAGGACCGACACTGACTGTCCCAGTCGAACAGACTACTGTGAGGTCTGTCAGATCTGTTGTTAGACCATTGGTTCTCAAAGTGGGGTCTGGGTTCCCCCAGGGGTCCTTGAGGGTGTTCCAGTGGGTCCCGAGCAAAATGAGTTGTTATAGCATCAAAATGTAACCACTTTAATCTTATCTAAAGTAAGTAAGCCTATACTGTACATCAGCTATTTGGAAATAGCCGATACAAGCGATGCAATGCAATGTAAGCAAAGCTTGTAGATCTGCAATTGTCAAAAAGAATCTTGAAGACGGGTGAATAAATGTTGGATATTTGTGAAACATTTTAACAACACAAATCTTGGGGGTCACTGGCACACATCCGGTCATGCGCGGCCAAATACATAACAATTTGACGGTCCTTGACAAGAAAAGGTTTGAGAACCACTGGTTCAGAATGCAGTGAAACTAGGTTATGTTAATGATAATAGCCACCATGACGAGAAGAATTCTCTCTCACTTCAAAGGAATGAACAGCAATGTTTTTATGGGGTAGACGGTAGTAAGTTACGCATTAGGCTACTCAAGAGTGCATTATGCAATAATATTATTTTCACTTTCAGTAATATAATTATTACAGTTACATAAACAACTAAATTGGGGTGAAAAAGTGGTTAAAAAAGAAGACAAAAAAAATAAAAGATGGATGCAAGCATTGCCTCAAGCAGTGACTCAAGACGTTGTGGGCTTATAGTTTCACAATATTTACAGCATCTCTGGAACCGAGTCAAACTAAATGTAATGCCTACAATTCTAAGTGCATGTCAGGGAGGGTTGGGGGTTGTCCCCAGTTCAAATATGTTTATTTAGGGGCTGAAAGGTTTTTTGGGAACCCTTGAGTTAGGTTAGGTTATGCTCTTGGGCCTTCTATGGGGCATAAGCCATAAGGCATCGATAATGTTCCTCCCCCTATCACGGTCTTCTCCACTTAGAGACCCTTCTCCAACAGCTCAGCCTTTTTTTCCTTTTCCCCGGTGGTATCCATCTGAGCAGGGCCACTTTGGGGATCCGCTCTGGGGGCATTTGAAGTACTTTGTCCAAGCCATCTTAGATGACTGTGTTTAACTTCCATCAAAACGTGGTGTTGATGGACATCACTTTGGTTTTGGTGGTGTTATTGTTGATAATGAGGCATGTCTGTAGTGTAGTGAGTCGATCCGCTTTGTGAAGTGAAATGCTCTCCTTGTCTTCTCTCTTCTTTGTGAATTATGAGCAGCTCATTAAGAAGTGCTGGTCACACAGCGTCACCACAAGACCCACGTTTGAACAGGTGAAGAAAATGCTGGATAAGATGAACCCACACAAAGTCAGCCCTGTGGACATGATGATGAACCTGGTAAGAACCAGACACAGCGGTGAAAAGTACTCTCATCGCTGTCGCCTAAGCATTTTCCTCTATCCTTTTTTTTGCACTTGAACTGTTCTTGCACATGAAGTTGTTATGCAGGGCCCCAATTAGTTAAAACAAACCTTAAAAAGGTATTTGCAAATACTGTCAGACCCAGGTCTGTTGAGAAAAGCCTGGGAGAAGCGTTTTGTGAGATTGATGAGTTGTGGTCCCATGGCTGACTTTCCCCAGCTTAAATAAAGATATACAAAGGGTATAACTACTAGACCATTGATGGTGTAGTGGTTAAGAACCATAAGTGCCCCTATGGTGTAGGACTGAATCCTGCCAGAGAACTTCTTTCCAAACACATAAGGAGCTAGCTCTCAAGAAAGTATTTGAAAATCAGTCCCATATATATTTTTTCAATGTATTTTTATTGAGGCTCTGAAATTTCACAGCTGTTCAATCGCAATTCAATGTATATAGAACCACACATGTTTTGTACCACAATACGGACATTACAATGCACAGACAAAAAAAAAAAACGGGTGCACCAGTCTTGACATGATTGTACATTAAAGGTCACCAGAGTCTTTGTTATTCACTACCGTCCCATATACTTTTCTGTCTCTACAACACTATCTCAATAGGGTTGATGTGGAGAAAGCGTGTTGCACCAGTGCACCACGCAGGTTAAACATACACTAAAAATGAGTTACTACTCCTGTCAGCCTACCCTCCATAAAAAATATAAAATAAAGGCGAAAGCCACAAAAAAAAAAGAGTTACTACTATTATTTAACATGTGGCTGGTTCTTGTCATTGGCGGTATAACAATAATGGTTTCCTGTAATCCTAGATGGAGAAGTACAGCAAGCATCTGGAGGCGATAGTGGCTGAGAGAACACAGGACCTTCTTCAGGAGAAACAGAAGACTGATCGCTTGTTGTACAGTAAGTCGGGATTAGTACTAGTGAACATTATTCAGGAGAAACAGAAGACGGATCGCTTGCTGTACAGTAAGTCGGGATTAGTGCTAGTGAACATTATTCAGGAGAAACAGAAGACGGATCGCTTGCTGTACAGTAAGTCGGGATTAGTGCTAGTGAACATTATTCAGGAGAAACAGAAGACTGATCGCTTGTTGTACAGTAAGTCGGGATTAGTGCTAGTGAACATTATTCAGGAGAGAATCACACATTCACACAATGCAGATCCCAAAGAAACGGTCACAGTTGAAAGAGAGATAACCACATTATTTGTAGGAGATATGAAAGGTCACCCAGTTCGACATATTGACAAACATATTGAAAGTAAAATAAAGACATTCTCTTGGGTATTAAAATGTTGGGTATTAAATATGTTAGGGGATATTACCACAGCAATGAAAGCTTGCTCCTTGGTCAGGACGGTATTCCAATTATTATGTCTAATATTGTCTATTAGATGGAAAGCATTTGTCTTGGTCACATTGATGCAGTACAAAGACACATATCACAACGTTAATAAAACCCTACTGTACACAGAAGGAAAGAAGAGGGTGTGACTGTGAGACATGTGCTAACATCTCTCTCTCTCTCTCTCTCTCTCTCTCTCTCTCTGTGTGTCATTTGGGTTAGGTGATATGCTTTTACCACCACGGTGTGTCATGCTAACATGACAATGTACATCACACACAATAAATGAACACCATTGTAATTTGTGGTTGATAAAGCTCTCAACTCATAACACTGGAATATCTCTGTGTATACAATAACTGGAGAGAGCCGGCCTATACTCTACTCACCACTTCCTATAACAAACAGATAAGATGTCATAAGCTTGAGGGGAAGACATATTTTCTGTGTACACAGTAAACAGTACAGCTCTGTGACATGGGGTGGTAGCTAAAAATAATTCAAATTGTGATGCGAATGAGACCATTTCATTTAACCCAACACTATCATCTAGTGGTGGATGAATAGATGTGCATCATAACATCTCGTGCTATATGTACAGTATCTAATTATTATTAATAATGTAAAAATGTTAATAGTCATGACTTATACCATGAAATCTGCATCCAGGTATGTTGCCAAAACCAGTTGCTGATACCCTTCGCCAAGGTCGTACAGCAGAGGCACAGACCTATTCCAATGCTACTGTGTACTTCAGGTATGATGGATCAAAATACAGAAAACTACTACAGTACATGAGCATGACTTCATCATACTGCCATTCACTTATGGCTCTTTTCCATTACGAAAGTTAACCAGCCAGAACCTTCCATAACCTGAAACTTTTCACATTCTGTGAAGTTCTGTTATTTATTTATTTAGTTTGTTTGTTGTTCACATTTACATTATAACCAGAACAACGTACCCTGAAGGGGGAGGGAAAAAGGCGAAAATAGCAGATTAACAAGCTCACCTTTTCGGGAAAAAAGGGGCAAACAAATAACTCAGTACCTCCTGAGCAAGGCTCAAATTAGGTTATGACAATGGTGGGAAAAGTAAGAAACGTTTGTCAGATTTCTCAATAAAGACAGTCTCTTTGTACCTGTGGTGTGCTTATCCATCATCTGCAATGGTGGGAAAAGTATCACATTTTCTACTAAAAGTAGCAATACTACAAAAGCTTATTTAAAAAGAACCCTTTGAAAATAGCAGATCTAGGCTATTTTCAAATTTCTAAACACATAATTGCTATACAGTATAGGTCTGAAGTGGTTTCGTGGTAATTTTAACATGGTGCATTTATGTAGTGCCTTTATCCAAGGCGCTTTACATAGATTGTGCATTACATTCACCCATTCACACACACATTCATACACCGATGGCGGCAGAAACCATGCCAGGCATCAACCAGCACATCAGGAGCAATTAGGGGTTCAGAGTCTTGCTCAAGGACACTTCGACACCAACTCTGGGGGAGGTTTGAACTGGCAACCTTGTGGTTACCATCCAGCCACTCTACCCCTGAGCCACCGCCGCCCCACATGAATACGATATGTCTAACTTGGTTAAATAAAGCTGTAATGTTTCTCTGTAGTGATATTGTAGGCTTCACTCAGCTCTCAGGGACCAGCACCCCCCACCAGGTGGTGGACTTCCTCAACAAACTGTACACCACCTTTGATGACATAATTGACAATTTTGATGTCTACAAAGTAGAGACAATAGGAGACGCTTGTGAGTATAGATGTAAGAAATTCCTTCTTATATGCGTCGATTGTGTAGTGCTGTGCTGTGTGTTGTTGTGGACCTTAAACTGTATGGTACTGTACTGTGATATGAAATGTTGTAAACCATTTATAACAGAATGGTTGTTATCGGTGTCTCTCTCTGTATCTGTACTTTACGCCTGCTCCCTGGGTCATGTTTCTTGTACCCAGTGGTGTAAGTTTGTACAAGTTTGAGGTACTGGAGTATTTCCAATTTTCTGTACTTTTACTTCTACTCCACTACATCTCAGAGGCAAATATTGTACTTTTTACTGTACGATTATTTGAAAACTTTAGTTACTAGTTGCTTTGTAGATTTGAATTATTATTACAAAACCACTTCAGACATACTTTGGCAATTTGACAATAGACGATCTACAAGGTCGCAATGCTTCATTTTGTTTCCAGTTGTAAGCTTGTGCTGTTCAAAGGATTGTTTTACATTTGAAAACTTGTGAAATAGGACCTTCTGCATAATGAGTAGGCTACTTTTAATTTGGGTAATTTAAGTATTTGGTGCCAATACTTTACTCAAGTACATTTTGAATACCGAACTTGTACTAGTAACAGACTATATCTACAATAGGGTATTGATAATTTAACTTTTTTCCACCACTGCCTTCCAGATATGGTGGTTTCTGGTGTGCCCAATGAGAATGGCATCAATCATGCAGGGGAGATAGCCAGCATGGCCCTGGGTCTGGTCAGCGTCTGCCATTCTTTCGAAATCCCCCACAAGCCCATGACGCAGCTCCAAATACGAGCTGGTATCCACTCAGGTACAGTCACAGCTTCAAATACGAGCTGGTACTATATACACTCAGGTACAGTCACAGCTTCAAATACGAGCTGGTATATATACACTCAGGTACAGTCACAGCTTCAAATACGAGCTGGTATCCACTCAGGTACAGTCACAGCTTCAAATACGAGCTGGTATCCACTCAGGTACAGTCACAGCTTCAAATAGGAGCTGGTATCCACTCAGGTACAGTCACAGCTTCAAATAGGAGCTGGTATCCACTCAGGTACAGTCACAGCTCCAAATACGAGCTGGTATCCACTCAGGTACAGTCACAGCTTCAAATACGAGCTGGTATCCACTCAGGTACAGTCACAGCTCCAAATACGAGCTGGTATACACTCAGGTACAGTCACAGCTCCAAATACGAGCTGGTATCCACTCAGGTACAGTCACAGCTTCAAATACGAGCTGGTATACACTCAGGTACAGTCACAGCTCCAAATACGAGCTGGTATCCACTCAGGTACAGTCACAGCTTCAAATACGAGCTGGTATACACTCAGGTACAGTCACAGCTCCAAATAGGAGCTGGTATCCACTCAGGTACAGTCACAGCTCCAAATACGAGCTGGTAATGATATACACTCGTATACAGTGGCTCTTTCATCTTTCCCTCATGTGACCTCATCAATCATTATCTTGTCTCTTATCTTATCTCCGTCTCATTCATTCTACTTCCCACATGATGTTTTTGTTTGCACAGTGTCGTGTGTTTGTAATGTATGAGCACGGAATGTGATGATTTATTTATTTATTAGCTGAGCACGGAATGTGGTGTATGATGATGTATAATGATAAGAGTGCCCCTCACTTCACACAAGTGTGATTTTTCTTTTGGTCCAGTGAATAAAAGCTTGAACACCCGTCCTAGTCAAATACCTGTGGTGCTATCACAATATTCCACAGCCTGTTATTGGGACACTGATTTGATTTCACAGACCCATGTCGGACTTTTCATGTCCAATTCATTTATTACGTTGTGTATACTTTTTGGAACCAGGAAATTATGGTTGCTCAGGCGGAGGAGAAGGGGTGCCATACATAATATTGTACAGGAGAACAACTAAAATAAATTATGTTTTGTTCACTTTGTTTGTTGTTGTTCCGACAGGACCTGTTGTAGCTGGTGTTGTTGGTACCAAAATGCCACGTTATTGCTTATTTGGAGATACAGTCAACACATCATCACGGATGGAGTCAACAAGCGAAGGTAATAAGGGAACATTAGACATGACACACTTTTGACCCAGTACACCAGTTGTTCCCAAAGTGGGGACCAGCGACCCCTAGGGGTCCTTCAGAGAGTTCCAGGGGGGTCTCCAGCTAAATGACAATTAGGAACCAAATGGACCCTTATGGGTCTGTAACTCAGAGTTCGGAGTTAAATTAACTTTGATTTCACATTGGGGTCCCAGAGATAGAAATGCCATTAACCCATTCTGACCGGGCACCCATTTTGGTGTTAGCATCATGTTATGCTTTAGCTATTTAAAAATAGCAGATCTACAAGCTCATATCGCGCCACCGAGTGGCGCGATACGAGCTTGTAGGTCTGCTATTTTTGAAAAATCGAAGAGCGACTGACATTTCTAGAATCTGATCTCAGGTCAGAATGGGTTCATCAGACCAGTGTGTGTCCGGCGGAAACCTCGTATGAATCTGATCTCAGGTCAGAATGGGTTAAATAGGGGAACGTAGCCTAATTCAGGTCAAACCGGGGGGGGGCCCTTGAAATGAAAATGGTTGAAAATCACTGACGTAAAAACATCTTATGGGGGTTCTTGGCATATATTTTCAAATGGGGTCCGCGGGCTGATGAGTATCATTTTGGGGGTCTAAGTTTGGGAACCACTGCAGTACACCACGTCTCCGAGTGAGTCATATTTGCAGATTTGACCTCTAAGATTTTGCTGCTTACCATGTACAGGCTTTCAAATGTGCTATGACCTGCGTGAAAGGCCTACAGGCCTGACAAAAGTGGTGCCATCTTACAAATGACTTCGTTTACAGATTGATTGCACAGTAAAATCTGAAAGTTTGATTTAATTTTAAAGTGTAAAAACTATTTACGATAATACAAGCTTGTACTTTTACTTTACATTTTGATCCCAATACTTTTGTACTTTTACTCAAGTTAAATTTTGAATATCAAACTTGTACTTGAAACAGACCATTACTACAATAGGGTATTGAACTGGTACTTTTTCCACCACTGTAGCGCTGAAGATCCAGGTGAGTGGAGCCACAGCTGACCTGCTTCACACACTGGGCGGCTACGTTCTGACCTGCAGAGGCTCACTCAATGTCAAGGTAACTGCAAGGGTAACAAGAAGACTCGCCCCGTTTCTGTTTTCCTCCCAGAATTTTCCCCAATGTGAGGGGTGGGAGAGGCTGGACAGCAGACGGCTGGACTTTGAATTTCTCTAACTATAAACTTTCATGACAGCAGAACAGCCTAAGTACAAATATAATTTATGAAAAGCTACTACAGTGAAGTCTGTTCACAGAAGTTGTTGTAGGATATGTGGGGATTATCTGACGAGGTACCATTTGAGGGGGCAAAACCTTACATATATACTAAATAATACTAAATTGTTTATAGGGTCAATATAAGTAAAATAATATAGCCTTTCCACAGGAGTATCTTTTTATATTTTTCCAAAAAGAATACAAACAGCCAATAGCATATTACAAAGTTATCCCCCTCACTGGTGACAATTCCGGGAGGAAAAACGGGCAAGCACCGGGTCGAGTCTTCCGGTATTCACTGCAAGAGAGCTCATTTATCCTTGTTTAAGCAGAGGTTCTCCACATGATTGGGGGGGGGGGGGCTGGGGGAAAGTAGTTTACAGTAGTAAAGTGTCAATTTAAGGACTTTTAAGATCATTTTAATACAAAAAAGGAAATAAATGAGAAAAAGACAATTACTGCATCAAAAGTAAACAATAAAACTATAAAAACTGGTCAAACATTTGTCAAATTATATAAGAAAGATGCAAACATTGTGAAAAGAGGCAGGTCTACATTAAGCTCTAAAACAGCAGGTCTACAAGCTCACAACCTGCTATTTTCACGTTTATCTGTGGAACCGAGTCAAACTGAATCGAATGCCTCAACAACCGAACTCCTACAATTCCAAGTGGTTGACACAGGGTATATGATTATTTGTCACGTCCTGAAAAGGTTAAGAACCACTGTTTTAGGGGCATGCTTTTTGTTTAGAAAGAAAGGGGGGAAAAAACCAGCAGAGAGAAAGAGAGAGTAATGGCTGTTTAGGACATTCTTGGATGTGACCATGGCATGGAAGTTCAAGTTACCATGGCAGCGTCTTTCCTTCAGAGGCGCAAGAACATTTTAACACGACTGTCCAGTCTACATCGTCATTGAATTAACTCATGTGATGTTGTTTTTAACAGGTCAGATAATGTTTCTACTTAGTCATTGAATTAACTCGTTATGTTGTTTTCAAGTAAATAGTAAATACACAATTTCCGTATATTCATTATTGAAAATAATACGTTTAAACCAGGTTGTTCCCAAACTTTAATCACTTCAGCCCCCACAAGCTCACACTGTGACGCATTGTGAGCTTGCAGACCTGTCCTGAATCTTCTTTTCCTCTTTTGAAAACATCTGAATATATATTTTTCAATAATATTGTTTTTAATGTTTTCTTTGTAAGAAAGATAACGTGGATATTTACTCATAATCGATAACCCCAAATACTAATTTGAACTTGAACAACAAAAGACATCCCTATGAGAGAGATGCACTGAGATCACACAAGAGCTCAGAAACTGGATAAGGGCACACAATCTTTGAAGCTGCGTTTGAAATGATCACAGCCAGGAATCTACACTCAGGAGCTTTCAAGTGGACAAGGCTGGGTGTGTCTGATATTCCTGCCCTTTATCTTTGTGTTCACACAGTTACCTAGGCAACTCTTTGGGTGCTAGTGTAGTTGTGGGGGAGGGGCAGTTGCTCATTTTGTCCTAAGCCTTAGGGATGGAGCGTGAGACGCACCCCATTGAAAATTTTGAAGTCTCAATTAGGGCCTGCGTGGACTCAGCTGCTCATTTGCTCCCTCAACCTCAGTGACCCACATTTAATATTCAGAGGAACAAACGGTTCACAAACTGACTGTTGCTTTCTTTGACTTTGTCCTTACAGGGGAAGGGGGAAATGACAACATGGTGGCTTGAAGCAAAGACAGACGATCAGACGATAGACCCGCTGCTCAGGGCCATCGAGGCCAGAGGAGCTCCTGTGCCAATTAGCAACTAGAGCAGTGCTTCTCAAACTCTTTCATTTCATCAAGGACCCCCAGTTTGGTATGCATTAGGCCACGGACCCCTCCCCCTAACCCTGACTGTACAAATGGAACCAATGGTCCATTTGGTTGCGTTTGTACACTCCTGAGTTACAGTCAGACGCATCTAGCTGGGTGGGACCGAGTCCTGGAACCACTTCAAGGGTCCGGGACCCGTTGGAATAGAGAGCTATTTTAGTGAATATTCCTAAAACGTGTACATAACGGTGTAAACAGAGATCAACAGTGGAATTGTCTTAGTATCTTATAAGTTGAGGTGGTGTTATTATGGCAACACACACAAGCTAAAGAATTTGGTAACATTTTGTGTTTTAGCACAAAATGAGCATTAACGAGTTTCATCATGGTGATGAAACAGTGAATGAACAGCCAGTTTGAATATGAATATGAATTATGCTTGCCCAATATTGACACACACACCAGCGGTGTACAAGTACATTTACTCAAATACTGTACTATTATTTCAATACTTCTACTTCACTACAGCTCAGAGGCAAATATTGTACCTTTTACTCCAATCCACAACAATTATTCAAGAGCTTTAGTTACTTGTTGCTTTGTAGATTTACATGATGAAATGAACAGTACATTAACAATTTACTTTTGGTTAATGTAGAAAGATTGACACATTTTTAAACCTTTTGAAAAAACTTGAGATGGGACATTTTGCATGAGCACTTTTACTTTTGGCACTTTACATATATATTTTGGTACTTTTTACTCAAGTGAAAATTCTAATACAGGACCTTTACTTGTAGTACTGCTACTTTTACTTAACACACTCGAGTACTTTTTCCACAAACTCTGTGATATGACTGCAACATTTCAGAAATAGTAGGATGCTGATGTATTGAATAAGTTGAGAAATTACTTTATTTTAAACAATGTTTAATAAAAAAGGTAAGAAAAGGATAACAAGCATACTAAGCAAACTCTTAACCCTGAAACAGGTTTTTGCCCTTCTTTAGTGCCACTTACAGTAGTTTTTTGCTGTGACACAATACAGATTACACAAATCTGAAACTCCAAATATAACCCATGTGAATTTTTGTAACAGACAACACATCCATGTTGACTCTTATTGTATTCGTTACCCATGTTGTCATTGCTTATTGTAATGTGTTGCAATATACTGTAAGTGCAGTACACTATGTTTGGTCCTTATTGTATGCTAGCAAAAAGCATTTAACGGTTATTAAATGGTTACAACCCCCCTCCCCATGTCAGTATTTCAAAATGTAACCACATGTATCCTAGCATCCGTATTCTGGGGGCGAACGGTCACCGGAAATTGCAGATCTTCTATTTGCAGTGACGATATTTGGCATAGAGGAGACAAAAGCAGGGCCTAATATAGACATCTGGAGGATCGGTCAATACGTTATAGGGATTAAGTTGTTCATATTTTGCCCCATGAAGCACCTGAAATCAAACAATGATTCAGAGGATAGCACCATAGCACAGACCTTCCACTAACATGACCAAGCATTACAGAGGGCTCAGTACTGATAGTTCACCAGCTTGCATGCCACTGTGAACATCTGATTCAGACCGTTGGCAGTAGACAGAGGGACGATGGACTTGAACAACTTGTAGTGCCTCACTCTGAGAAACATTTGATCGATGTACAGCCTCAGAAGTTTGGTGGATCTCTTCATCTTGTACACCACAACGTCTTTTTCCTTCGACAAGAAAGGCAGCTGATGAACCTGGCACGGCACAATGTTCTCCACGTCGAGGCTCTCGTCAACCATTATGGCTGTTTTGGGGGTCAGTAAAGGGATTATTCCTGACCTCCGAAAAACCTCTTCATCACTTAAGGAACCAGGGAAGACGGTGGACACGAAGGTGACCAGGCCGTGGGGTGCCATGCCCACCATTGCCTTGAGAGTGGCGTCGCATTCGTGCTCAGCGAAGCGCAGCTCGTCCTCCTTCTCCTCCCAGTGAGAGAGGGGCGTTCGGCAACGGAACTCTATGAAATCGATGACCACGTTGGTGTCCGGGAAGCACTGAAACTCCACAGGCAGGCGAGCTCTGATGCTCTCCCTGGAGATCCAAATGGGTACAGAGGCCAAAAACGTGTAGAGGAAGTTGGCCCAGGATCTCGTGAGGTCCTCTGCAGAGGAATGCTCCACCTTGAAGAGCTGTGCCAAATCCCAAAACTCGAGACCCTGAACCAGGCGAGCCATAAACAGGAAGAACTCGTCTACTCTCTGGAGAGACACACACAAATCATCACATCACATGTAGCTATACATCGCTAAATAAAATAACATTTGAGCTGGGTAAGTAGGTAGTCAATCGAACAGAGATCTAAACTTAATATGGTGGCTAGAACAGGAGGCAACCAGCACCAACATTCTATGCCCACTGCTTGGAACTTGTGATAACGCCCCGATCCTGTCTACCCTAAAGTCTTTGTATTGGTTCTGCAATCCCATTATTTTTTACATTTCTGTAAGTTTTCACCCAGTTTTAACCCATTCACATAGAATTTCTTTATTTCCCCAGATATATCTGTAGTAAGCAGAGATCTCTGATTGCCTGGCTATTCGAGACACCACTTGCAACTACTAAACCACTTTGTTGGTTACAGAAATAAATAATTGTTTAGGTTTAGGCAGCAGACGATAAATTATAATTGGACGGTAGTATAATGGGAATTTTTACCGATGGTCCACCAGGTACAGCTAGCACCTTCCGATTTCTTTTAGAAGTATTAGATTTCATTTGTGAAGCTGCTGGCTCAACCACTCGCCAGAAGGCCATAAAATGGTTATATGTTGGAAACCTGCAACAACAAATACAACGTATGGATTTATTATATTGTAGATAGTACAGATTGAATATTTCACTTTGCTCCAATTCAAAAGGAAGTGAGAGAGAGAGAGAGAGAATTTGTGTTATCTCTCTGCCTGGCCAGGCTGCTGAAGACCGGATATTATGTTTTTGCCCCTGTCCTTTGTGTGTCTGTCTGGGAGAGTGTGTTCAAAGTTTCATGCTGATCATCGATCAGATCGGAGATTAGCTGTTCACTCATGGACTAATGGATGGACACTTGGACAGGGGCAAAAACATGGTATCCGGCCTTCGGCTGTCCACACGAAGTCCTTCCTGCCTGGCAAGGATAATGAATGCACTGCATGCATAGCATATGAACTTGTTATAGAATGTTCGGAAACTTAACATAAATTACATCTCCACTTAAATAATACCAATTAGGCCTAGTGTATTTTATTATTTTTATCGTTGATTGCACCTTTACCAGGGGGTATAACTTGTAAGGATCGTGAAACTGTGGAAAGAGCAACACAGCTAAATGTGTGGGTACTATAGTGCCTCTCTCTCTCTACAAAATCCCCCAATAGGCTCACTGTCATTTTGAGCGACCTGCCAGCACACTGCAACTTTGTTGAGTTTGTGTATGCTCCAAGAAGCGACACTGCCCCCATGGAAAGACGCCACATTTGTCCGTGCAATAGGACAAGTGGAAGCTGATGTTCCGTTACGCAGAGTGGCAGCATTATTTGGCATCAGCCCTGTACTGGTACCATAACGGGCATAACCCATTTACAAACTTAGGACAAAGTTCTGTGAGACTGGTGAACACCCCAAGAAGACCAGTTCCTCACCCTTGCTTCACTCAGAGTAACCATATGCTTTCTTCCAGAGATTTACAGGCAAGATTTGCACAAAGTTACCACAGACTCAGACAGATGTCAAAGTTGCAGGCCCGAACTGGCAGGTTGCTCAAAAGAGCGATTATAATATTGGGGGATTTTGTTGCTCATTCCAGAATTGCAGAAGTTAGAAGTTATACCTGGTTGTAAAGGTGACTAATCAACGATACCAATTGGTATTATTTAAGTGAGTCGGAATAGCGGGCTTTAACCCATTCTGACCGGGCACCCATTTTGGTGTTGGCATCATGTTATGCTTTATCTATTGAAAAATAGCAGATCTACAAGCTCATATCGCGCCACCGAGTGGCGCGATACGAGCTTGTAGGTCTGCTATTTTTGAAAAATCTAAAAAAAAACGACTGACATTTTTAGAATCTGATCTCAGGTCAGAATGGGTTCATCAGACCAGTGTGTGTCCGGCGGAAACCTCGTGTGAATCTGATCTCAGGTCAGAATGGGTTAAACCAGTGGTTAAACCAGGCTGGTAATAGTGGCAACTGGAGGTGAGTGTAGAGTAGACATTAGCAGTTCTGTGGAACATATGGATTGGATGGATGCGTGTCATATTGAATGCCAGGTTTTATTCATGACATCAAGTGAATTGAGAGGTTACCTTGTATAGAACTGGATTGAATCATCAGAATCCGCAAATCTTGCAACACTGTAACGGTCTCTAACAGCTGCCTCCTCCAGCCTTTTACATTCCGCCCGAAGCTTGTCACGCTGCATTCTGAGCAGTATAAGTTTTAAATCATTTGAATCTTTACAATAGTTGTGTTCAGAAAGCACCAAGTAAACTGCTGGCGGTGGGCACTGAAAGCAAGATGGCGTGACACCTGGCTTCAGGCGGGAGATCCCGGGAGACTTTATGTAATCCTCGGGTTGGAAATGCTCCTCACATACATATGTACGGCCCCTACAAACACTGATGGCTTGGTCTTTATCCCGTTTGATCGCACAAACCCACTTTTTTCTTCTTTCGATGTCATCTGGAAAGTCATGAAAAGCGAGATGTGGTTGCAGTCTGTTTGAAAAGGTGCAATTAGGAACACAGCATGTTTTATAAATTGTTAAACCCTTTGTAGGGGGCTTTGGCTCGCAAATGGAGGCGTCATCCTGGTTGCATCGGATTTGAGTTTTCCTCATGGGTAATGAATAAAGTAACGTCTTGTCAGCATTGTTAGACTCAGACTGACTTTGCTGAGAGAAAGTAGATCGCTTCGAGGGCAAGGCTGGCAGAAGCATGACATTTATGTTGAAACCTGAAATGACATAAAAAAACAATCACACCCGTGGTGTGCGTTCTTATCGTCATACCTCGTCTCATTCCGACCAATCACAATTTCTCCAATCATCTCATTCCGGCCAATCAGAATTTGCGTCCTCACTTTCGTCTTCAATGTTTGTGTTTACGCAATGTTTGTGTTTACACAAACATTCAAAGCTGGCCATTCATTGTCAATGACATGCAATGTTTGTGTTTGCACTAGCTCTGGTCCATAGCCTTACTGCTTCTGCATGGCAGAATCAGAAGCAGTAAGGCTATGGATCAGAGCTATGTTTGCACAAACACTCAAAGCTGTGTGTTAGGACAATGTTTGTGTTTACACAAACCCTCAAAGCTGGACTTAGGAGGGCCTCAAAAGATTGTCGCAGTCGTCCTGCCCCCTTTCAGAACGACGAGGGAACCAGAAGAGAATTCCCCCTTTATTTTCCCCATAAACTTTTCAAAAAGTATTTATTTAAAGACCTGTAAGCCTCGCATACAATTACAAAGCCAATAGCCGAGCTGACAAATCATGACAATATCACAATAAACCATTTTTTTGGGGGGGCCGAACAAATAATTAGAAGAAAAACGATTAAAAAAATGTGTTGTTATGTACACTGCCCTTTTTTCTTCTTTCTAATTATTTGTTCAGCCCAACTCGGCTGTTGCCTTTGTATGAGGCAACACAGGTCTTTAAAACCCATTCTGACCTGAGATCAGATTCATACGAGGTTTCCACTGGACACACACTGGTCTGATGAACCCATTCTGACCTGAGATCAGATTCTAAAAATGTCAGTCGCTCTTCGATTTTTCAAAAATAGCAGACCTACAAGCTCGTATCGCGCCACTCGGTGGCGCGATATGAGCTTGTAGATCTGCTATTTTTAAATAGCTAAAGCATAACATGATGCTGACACCAAAATGGGTGCCCGGTCAGAATGGGTTAAATAAATATGAAAATATGAAAATGAATGGGGATTGGGGGCATTCTCTAAATAAATAATAATAAATAAATATGAAAATGAATGGGGATTGGGGGCATTCTCTTCCGGTGTATCCGGTGCCCTCGCAGGGGGGCGGGACTGCGACGCTCTAAAAATTGAGCAGCAGCAAAAGTAAAAATTATATACATTAAAGAGTCAAAATACTAATTTCAAACAACTTGTCAAATTGCCACAGTAAATATGCATCCACATCTTTACCTGCAAGAAAGGCAGGGCCTCCCAACTGCAGGGGTGTGAAGTTATGTAGCTTGTTGTTGACCTGGTTCCCTTCATGACCATCCATTCCTGCCTGGCCATCCATTTCTGCCTTGATGTCTGAACCAGCAGCAAAGTTCTTCTTTTGGGATCTCTTTCACAGCTAAGCAACAGTGCAACAGCAAAGGTAATGATTTTGAGCAACACAAAAAACAAGCACTTCAATCATCAAAATAGCCGTATGTATTTCCCCATGGAGAGCCCGAGCACGTCTTTCCCAGCACAGTGCTTGATGACAACAACAACAACAACAACAACAAGGCATGAAGGCAATGGACGAATGAAGGAATTTAGGGGAAAAGAGGCGCTACAATGACGACTTCCGTCGCACTTCCGTTTACTTTTAACATTCGTGACGAAGGCGGAAGTTTGAAAGGGGTCACGTGTTTGGTTGCTAGGGAAACGGAGGAGCCACAGCACAGGGCAGGCGACGTTTGATGTGTCAGCAGTCAGTCAGTCCGTCGTGTTGTGTTGTGTATGTACGCCGTGCGGGATCCAGACAAGTGGAGAAGAGGACACACAGTGAATAATATAACTGGATAAACGTTCAATGAGTAAGTAACTAAAGCCAACAAGTTGTGTTCCGTTAAGTAAAAAAAAAAAAAGCCATGTGTGGCCAGTGTGGGTTTCAATGCCAGCCTAGCCATGCCAGGTCTGTGGTGGAGGTGGAGGTGGTGAATGAATTAAAGCCGTCGTCAACTTGCCTACACGCCGTGGTGGTCGACGCGGTATGGCGAGCGACGCCGTTCAGCAGCAAGAGTGACCGTCGTTATGTCTGCTCTGACTGGGTGCTCTCTTTATGGAATGACAGACGTGTTAATTGGCACGAAACGATTAAAAAACACAAAGTTACAGCTTCTTCCGCAGTTCAAAGTGATCATTGAGCAGCACTTTGCACCGACTGGTCCACAGGTTTGCATCATTATCTCGGATCGTCGGCCTGTGATTATTTATTTCGGTATTTACAAGTTTAGCCTACTTTTAACTTTGCTCAAGGTTTACCGATCCCCTCTTGCCGTGAGATTGAAGAATGCTGTTTTTTAAAATGCGTAATCCAATAGTTTTATAACTGGGGTTTAATAGCCATTAAATTAAAGATTACGTCTATTATTAGGTCTTATTAGTTTGCTAAGTAAGCCTGTGAGTGTGACCAGGCGTGCCATATGTTATGTCTGCCAAAAGGCTGGGTCCTCGAAACACTGGCAGCAGTTGTTGCTTTTCATTACTGAATAATTTAAAACCAATGAATTAAGAAGAAATTTTTGTTTTGTCATGATCCAGTTCTGTAATTTTGCACATAGCTTACACCAGTTGTTCCAGGCATCGGTCATCTGTAATGATTATTACTGAAGCTATCCGTTATTCATTTTATATTTGCTGATTTGAAAAGAAGATTGTTTTTTGACTCTTTACAATATTTTTCTTCATGCTGTTAAATGTGTGTTTTGGATTAGAATGGATGGTGATTGGTGATAAGTGTTGTTGGCGTAAATCCAATTTGCTACAATGGATTTTCATCACACAAATGTATTGTCATTCCTCCACACTGTGAAAGTATGAGTGCAAAATGTGTCTCTTTTGCATGTATAAATGGACTTAGAAATCTGGAATTTGAAATTAAATTTCTCCACCCTTCGGATGACAAGAGCATTCTTTGCTGCAGTGCAAATAAATTAAATGCGCAAGAAATCTTGGAACAAATCCTGCATTCTTTCAGAGGATATAAAGTGCAGGTGCAGAAGTGTATTCGCTTACTGTTTACGATACATGATTTGGCCTTTCTTAATCAGCTCTCCCTCCCTCCCTTGTTGTTTAGGCTGCAGCCAGCATGTTCCTCTCACGCACAGTGCATCTATCACAGTCAATCCTTTCTAATCCAGACAGTGTTGAATTTACACTGCTAATCTGACATGTCTATTTCAGTCTGCAGCCTTCATCTATGTGTTGTGTGCAAATCGACTGTGTCCTGCACATGTAGTGGATGATTCAGGAGCAGGAACTGCACTGCAGTGATGCCAGAGTCTTCCCTTGGTGAGTAAAAGCTGTTAAAGATTTGGTTTGGACTCTGAGAAATGTTGTTTTACCAGCAGCACTTACTGTATGCATTTGTAGTAGCATTTTGCTGCTAGTGTGACTGACACTGTGTGTATAAACAGTTGTTGTAATTGTAATATGTAACAACGTAATAGTAATCCGAACAATTCACTTAACATGTCTCGCATGTACACACACAAAGATGAAAATGAAATTGTTACGATGGATCATCATGATTCATGATGCTAATACGATGTTGTCATCATGCATTGGTTTCTAGCCAAAACGGCGAAGTGCTCTGTCTACTACAGTAGTTTGTAAGAAGAGTCTCATCCTCTATATCCAGCCTTGTGCGTAAGGAAAAGGTTAAATCGACACACATGATGGATCAGTGCTATTAATATATGCTATTTCTGTGCTATATGGGTAACCTCAATTCCTGGCCACCCACTGCATTGCTTTTGTGGTGCACGAACAAGGCTGTCCTGTGCCTTTACTTAATAACTGTATAATGGTTTATCAACCCAGATATCTGCTTGACAACAGACATTTTGTCACCCGCAGATTTCAAGGACATTCCTGGCGGCTCTTTCAAATGTAGAATGTCTCCCTTGAGACAGTTCAGGCCATCGTCAGTGCTCTCCCTGCCATTGCACAGAAACCAATACTCCTTTTGCACCGAGGACAACGTGCCCGAATGTTTATCATACATCAACCAGGTTGGTAACCATATGCTCATATAGTCACACTTATTCTTAATGCTTTTGTGTTTTTGAAAACTACGATGGGCGTTTCATGCTAGAATAATGGGATTCATCTGAAGAAAGACATGATTTTTAAAGCAAAAAAGTTTGATAATTTACAATTTACAATTTAGGCATTTAGCAGACGCTCTTAATCCAGAGCGACTTACATTTAAGCAAGAACAAAAGCATGGGAATACATCACATAAAAGCATTTATCATGAAACATGCGTAAGCTAAGAAAGTAACAGTGGAATATCTATATAATGAAACTATACATACACTATACATATAAACTATACATATTTACTACTATGCTATACATATGTACTATGGCGTGCTATGACTATATACAATAACATGCTATAAGTCTGTGTCAAATGCTATCTAAGCCAATGTAACAGACGTGATCTTGCGTTGTGTAGTATATGAAGCACCATAGACCAGGATCTCAGCAGTCAGCAGTGAGTAGATTTATTCTCTGTACAACATAGAATGAGGCAATCACTGCTCTGCTTTGACGTATGTTTTCCACATTTCAATTGCGCTTTCAAAGCTAGTATGAAATAGCAAGATGACGACAAACACAATATGTACCTGTACAACATAGAATGAGGCAATCACTGCTCTGCTTTGACGTATGTTTTCCACATTTCAATTGCTGGAAATAAAGCAGATGCAGTACCATGAAACAACAACTTTGGGTACATAAAATAATAAAAGAATCTGCAGAGCAAAATAAACACAACCTACCGCTTTCAAAGCTAGTATGAAATAGGAAGTGCGGTAGGTTACGTCATTAGGTTATAGGTCACGTCAACCGCCTGAACTCTTAAAGTGACAGAACATTGGATCACAATACAATATAATGCCTGGGCAAGTGGAAGCACTATTAACCACGTTACACCAACAGAAATGCTATCTAAGGGGGTAGGGTAAGTGCTATGGGCCATGATGGAGTCTGAAAAGGTGGGGTTTCAGGCTACGGCGGAAGATTGGGAGTGATGCTGCAGTTCTGACTGCAATGGGAAGTGCATTCCACAGTTTTGGAGCCAGAAGGGAGAAGAGTTTGGGACGTGTGGAGCGCTGTCCCGGCGTTTTTAGTGAGGGTACTTCCAGTTTCCCTGCGTTGGCTGATCTGAGTGCGTGGGAGGGTTTGTAGGGTTCAATCATACTTGCAAGATATGGGGGAGCCATACCTTTGGTTGCTTTGAATGCCAGCATCAGAGTTTTGTATTCTGTGCGGGCAGCGACCGGGAGCCAGTGGAGGGAGCGGAGCAGGGGGGAGACATGTGAGAATTTTGGCTGGTTGAAGACCAAGCGAGCTGCTGCATTTTGGATCAGCGGGAGAGGCTTAAGTGCACATGCTGGTAGGCCAGTAAGGAGGGAGTTACAATAGTCGAGTTTTGACAAGACTGTTGTCTGGATTAGGAGCTGGGCTGATTCCTGGGTGAGGAACGGTCTAATTCGTCGTATGTAGACCAGTTGTAGTAAAAGTAGTAAAGTAGTAAAGCTGTCAGATTTAAGTATGAACATCCAGCATAGATGCTCATACCATACCGATCTTTTGAGGTTTGTCTTTACAGTATGTCTGTTCTGTTCAGTCACTGCACTTTTGCAACGGTTGGCCGCCACTTACACAGAACATAACACTTCAAATGAGCTCTATTGTCCCTCAAACAATCAACATGCTTGATTTTTTTATTATGTTGAAGTTTGAAGTATCCCAGCTCAGTGGCCTTGAGGTTAGATTGTCTGCCCTGACATTGGGAGGTCGGGGTTCGATCCCTGCTCGTACCAAAGACCAAAATGGGACCCAATTAGTCTAGCTCACTGCTTGGCACTCAGCATCACGGGTTGGATCGGGGATAAGTCCCTGTGACATACTAGCGTCATGTCCAGGGGGTGTACTTGTACATCATGTCAAGGGGGTGTACATCAAGCAAGCTGCCTCAAGCTGCAGAAACAGGAGACATGCTCCTGCCCTATGGGCCTCATGGCTCGGCAAGGCTTACTTACTTATATAACCACCTGTGGAATAATTCCCAGGGATAAAAAACATCACAGCCCAGAACATTGCACCACATAAATATATAAACAACGGTGTGTAAGAGTAAGGCAAAGGTACTTGCTCAGGTGCCAAAATACAGAATAAACGTGGTAAAGGACCAGTAAATACAGTAAACAAATTTAGGGTAGGCCTCGTGTCCTAAAATATACTGTTGAAGGCACAAATAGAAAAGCTGAGAAGATACTATGTGGATAGTCTCCTGTAGCCAGACCACTAATCCACAATCTCTGAATGCTACAGTATATATATATAGAGTCTGGAACTACACCTCCCGAAATCGGAGAACTGAACATCTGTTCTGTACACTAAAAGTAGAAAGTACTACCGGTAGTCATTATGCATAATGTCCTGTTTCACAAGTTTTCCAATGTATACAATGGATATTATAAATCCTTTGAAAATAGCAGTTGTGAGCTTGCAGATCTGCTACTTTCAAATGGCAAAAATGTATATACAGTAGGACTAAAGTGGTAAATACGATACGATTTCACTGAAATTAGTTTTGCTTCCATGACGTCACCGTTCAAGATACAGACGAGACATACACAATACATTACAAAAGATACATTACTGGACACAAATCACAGAAGCAGACAGGAACAAGAACATTACCGATTTTGGTTTAAAGGAGAATTCCATACTAAAAGGCTTTCTTACCTTTCTTTGTAGTTGTTACGTCCCCACCAAAGAGGTCCAGGTGTTATTTTGTGCAAAAGCTCCTTATTGGCTATTTCCCCTATCATAAGCCCTAAATGAATTGCATTGAATTGAATGGGGCTATGGGGTGTTGTGCTAATTCGCTTATTTCCATCGCTCAAAATTATAATTTCTTTGTATATATCCTCTCTTCATAATGTAAATAATATCCCAAGCGGCACACTTTACTACTTCTTTCGATGGAAATAAGCGAACTAGCATAACACCCCATAGCCCCATTCAATTCCCATTCAATGCAATGCGATTCATTGAGGGCTTATGGTAGGGAAAATAGCCAATAAGGAGTTTTTGCACAAAAAAACACCTGGACCTCTTTGGTGGGGACGTAACAACTACAAAGAAAGGTAAGAAAGATAAAAAAGCATTCTAGCATGGAATTATCCTTTAAAAGCAGAACAGACTGGTGTACAAAAGAGTTCTTTAGCCTGTTTTTCTTATATTCTGGGACTCTAAACCGCCTCATGGAGGGCAACAGTTGATATTCAGCATTTAGATGTAGTGAAGTAGACGTAAAAGTACTGGAAATTGGAAATACCATACTCCAGTAAAGTAAAGAATACCTGAAAATGAGTACAGTACTTGAGTATATGTATAGTTACCGCTACTTTACACCACTGATAGTAAGAAATGTTTCCCTCGCATCCCTTACCCCGTTTTGCTTCGATGGATGCCAGAGAAATCACCGCATGGCAACATTGCAGCCAATTTGAAACATCATTCATATCCCTCTTTTTGTCTTTATTTGCCCCTTTCCCAGGAACTGTCCTCCCTTGGCCTCCCATCGCTTTGGACAGAATCCGATGGGAGCTCAGAGCTTAATGTGGTGGTTGTGCTCAACCGCATGTATGACCTGGTTCAGTTGTACCGCAGGGGCCTGCGCACCTTGGAAGACATGGAAGTGGAGCAGCTGAAGTCGAGCAGCAGCATGGACTGCCTGCAGCTTAGCAACACTCGACTAAAGGTGACCCCAAAACCCCATGAGCATCCACAATCCAGAACATAAGCACCACCTGCTACCGAAACTTGGCAAACAAAAAACTCTGCACCATAGATAGTAACAAGAACAGGAAATGGTCATAAGATTTGGAATCCATACAAAAATCCACCATGACACCAATACTGGTGAAAACCACGCAGGAAAACGATTTACGATCATAATAATTGATCATTTGTAACCTAGTGTCAACACTCATGTCTTCCTCTCAATACAGAGCTATAATGTTAAATCTGAGTGATCAAATCCAATCAGACTGTGTTCATTTCAGCTGATTGTTTCATTTATTGTTCATTCTAATGGTTGTGTTGATTTATTTTCTCCCATGCTGCCATTTGATGATCCTAGGATCAAGTCGAACTTTGCAAAAGGGAAAACACAGCACTCCTTGAGAGAGAACGTCAGCTACAGCTGAAAGTTAAGAGCGTACAGAACTGCCTGAAAAATGAAAAAGAAGAGGTAATGAGACTTGTTGTGTTGTTTTCGATTTTTCTGACAAATACCGCATTGTGTGACTGAAATACCGTTCTACATTGCAATTTTCATTGCTTTCTTGTCAGGTGCAAAAACTTCAGCATATTATTGCAAACCGGGCCAGCCAGTACAATCATGATATGAAGAGGAAAGAAAGGGAATTCAACAAACTCAGAGAGCGTTTGAATCAACTCCTGGTTGACAAGAAGGAGAAGAAACAAGGTTTAATAGAAAATCTTTTGAGCCTAAACCTGGCTTGAATTTGCACCCATTTAGGAAACGTGACAACTTTATCCCTTGTTAAAATATATATGCATTTTTTTCTATTTCACTGATCTTTCACTTTCAGCCATTGAAGTATTAAATTACATTGGAAGAGCTGATGGGAAAAGGAGCCGCTGGAAAACTGGAAAAACAGAGATCAAGTAAGTGATATGGTATTAAATTAACAACCTACTTTTATTGTTTTTTAAGGCCCAATCAAGGATTTGTTCAAGGTTTGTTTTTACATAATTATATTCCTATTCAAATACATTCTTATAGAGCTTTCTTTTTGAGTATTTTGAACTTTCTTACCACAACATCTGTCTCTGACTATCACATCATAAATAAATACAAATATAGGTCGATACTGTATATGTATATGTAGATTATGATATTTCTCATCCTAAGACATGAGGGGGAGATGTACAGGACTCTGCTGAGTGACTACGACAGCCGTCAGCAAGACCTGTTGCTGGAAAACGCAGAGCTGAAGAAAGTGCTGCAGCAGATGAAAAGAGACATGATGTCAATTTTACGCTCAAAGAAACCAACACCGAAACACGAGACTCATGAGAGTCATGAAGAAGGTCTAGGACAGGTTCGGCAAGTCTTTTCATTTTTATTTTCACCCTTCCCTTTTCACAGTCTTCCCATTGTGTTCTATGACAGATATATTTCCCCCCTAGAGATATATATATATATATATATATATATATATAGTGTGGAGTCACTGAATCTTTCGGGGAGAAAGCTTCTCGGCGGTGGGCGGAGCGAGAAAGGTGGGCGGCGGTGGCTCAGGGGTAGAGTGCCTGGATGGTAACCGTAAGGTTGCCAGTTTGAACCCTGTGGGCTCCCCCAGAGTTACTGTCGAAGTGTCCTTGAGCAAGACACTGAACCCCTAATTGCTCCCGATGTGCTAGTTGGTGCCTTGCATGGTTTCCGCTGCCATCGGTGTATGAATGGGTGAATGTAATGCACAATCTCTGTAAAGCGCCTTGGATAAAGGCGCTATATAAATGCACCATTTACCATTTAGAAAGCTTCAGTGACTCCACGCTATGAGGCTGGCCAAGCCAGGCTAGAGATAACCTATTACGACTACAGATTCCAAACTGTGACTGGGAGAGAGACTGAGGTAGTTTATTGGATGATCCCACAGAGCCCAGATGCCCATTATGTCCATGGTTTGCCGAGGGCTTAGTTAGAATCAAACATGTTCAGCCTACTATGGTCAAATGACTCAAATTATAGTGAGGCCAGGCCCTGTATTTATTTTGGATGCTGCTGTTTTCAATTACCCATTTGCAAGTCAAGTCAATATGTTGATTGAGCATTCCCATTTATTATATTAGTCTGACTCGGAGGAAGAAGAGGAAGTGTTTGATTCCAGTAAGGACAGTGTAGAGTTGTCCTGCATCCACGCCCGTGAAAAGCTGACTAACAGCATTCGCCTTCAGTGGAGGAGACTCAAGAGCCATGTGGAGAGACTGGACAGCCAAGGTACGGGTAGTCTTCCTCACTCTCACTCACTCACAATTCTGCTCTTTTTCCCATTTTGTATGTTGCATTTTGTATGTTGCCCCCCCCCCCCCCCCCACATCCCTGAATTGGTACAGCCTAAACAAAGAAAGGTTGTCATAGCACTGCCACTGATAGCAGATGGTTTAAAACAAATAAATAAAAGCCATTTACCTGCAGAGGAACTGAACGTAAACATGAAAGTCATGGATCAGCAGCAACCTCTAGTGGGTGCTGTAGGAAAAGCAGTTGCCCTCAAACACTGGCTTCGGTGTTATGTGTGCTCTTCTGGAGAAGGTCAAGTGGGACACACTCAGACCTGCCCCCATTTGTTGGACCAGGATGCTGGGACTCTTTCTGCCCCTCCAGGAATACCAGACCATGGACTCCAATTGCAGATATCACCCCATATCAAGTGGTTTAAATGCTAGATACAAAAATGAATGCTATGTTCCAAACTATGTGTTGAAGGCAAGGTGATAACGGTACTATTCTGGTTGTGAGATAAGTTGCTTTGACAACCTTCCTCTGCCGAGGCTGACCTGTACAAATGAGAGGGGATCTTTGAATCAGTCATGGATCAGACCTCTACTGGTTAATGTAGGAAAAGCATCTTCAACTCATATTTGTCTTATGTGTTCTATCATAGGAATTTGGAGGTCGCAGGTCGGCACTAAAATATCATGAGTGTGAATGGCAGAACTATCATGATTTGTTTTAATGTTTATTTTTATGATATCACAAGACTTGGTTGAATAACAATTTTATTCTGTATGTATGTTGATTGTTCAGCATCTTTAGCACAGACTGTGGGTGAGCGGGCTAATGTGAACACAATACCAAGGGAGACTCATGACAAAGAGATGGACAGACTGAACCTGGAGATCCAACAGTGCAAAGACTTTATTCGTTCACAACAACAGTTACTGCAGGTATGTGTGTAATACATTTAGCCTACTTTTTAGTATTGTTAATATTTCAAGCAGCATTATGAGTTTGAGCCACAGTGCGGTGGTGGCCAATAAAAGATGAGCCAGGATGACATAATAATGATTTATTTTTTGTTTGTAGAAAGGCAGCATTTGAAGCAGGCTTTGCACAACAGTTAAAGTTTTTATTGGGGTGTATTTTGAAAACCAATGGAACTGCAACATTGTCATTCATATTCATCTAATTGATACGGAAAACTATTATTATTAAAACATCTAGGATTGTAACTCGCTCTGTATTAGAGTGTCTGCTAAATGCCACGTCACTTTCAGTAGAGGGCGCCAATACACAGGTTCATGTATTTCTTTATTTGCAGTGAAATCTCCATAGGGCGATTTTAGGTCGCTTCATATAAGAGCCCACCCCAGTCCCCAGCCTTTCTGTCAGGGGAGTGGCTGTGCGTCGTTAATGATGTCCATTCATATTTGATACAGCCAGTTTCTGGAGAAATTGGAAAAGCAAAAGCCTTGAAACTACATATGTCGCCGCTAATATACGTCACGCCCAGCTGTCAACACATTGCGTTCCTGAGATTCCTCGTTGACGTTAGCTCAGCTGGTGGTGATTCGACTCCTACTAACCACTAAATATCAATCAAATAAAAATAAACGTAATTAACATTCAGTCTGTTGTGCAACGGGCAGATGCAGCCACCCGCCTACCCGGAAATGTAGTCTCTGGGTTGTTTGACTCGTTTCTAACGCTTATTTTGTTACTCTTTGTGTATATTTGTACATTTCCACCTTCAGTCGATGCTTCATATCCATATGTAAAGTGTGAAAAGGCCGGGGTGAACGGTTTATTTTTCAAGCACAGTTCTTACATGAGGCGATCTAAAAATCCCCCTATGGAGATTACAATGTAAATAAAAAGTACACGAACCTGGGGACTGACGCCCTCTACTGACAGTGACGTCAGGACTTCGGTGCTCTATTGTAACTATTCTCCGAATGATTCATTACGTGGAAATGTGTCCTGACCAAAACACACAAAGGGCTTAACAGTAAATTCCTGCACAGCAGAACCACCCCTAGTCTCTAGCCCCTCTCCACCCTCCACCCCACCGCTCAGACCGACAGGATGTGGTGGTGTTCTCGCAACATACACTTCCCTCCCTCTGGTCTTGTAGCAACAGCTGAGTTCTCCATGTGATGAAGAGACGGCATCGCTGTTGAACGACTGCTACATGCTGGAGGAGAAGGAACGCCTCCGAGAGGAGTGGAAGACCCTTGGAGAGCAGAGAAGGAACTTGGAGAAAGAGAGAAGGAACTTCACAGAGGCTGCCATAAGACTGAGCCATGAGGTATGTTTGAAGAAGGAAAAAACAACACCTTGTAAAGAAAATGATAAAATGTGATGAAGAAAATATATTATTCTTTTTCTTTTTTGTAATCAAAGTTTTTTAATGATTTTTTCAATAAAGCATACAAAATTCACATGACTTACACAAAATAAAAAGACAAGAAAAAACAAACACAAAACAAAACACACCTAGCAGTAAAAAAAAAAAGGAAATCCCCTGGACAACACCCCTCCACACTCTGTGTGGGCATTATTCTAGTAGTAGAGCAGGGGAGTCTATCCCTGTTTCGCACTGCGCTATACCCCTGGCAGATGGATTGCTGAGTGCAACACCTACCATCAGCTCCCAGTACTTACTAAATGACTTGCCACACCCAAGCCGTGCTACTTCTACTAATACTCATTTTTGTCCACCTGTCGATTGTGTTGTGTTTTTCTTTGTGCTATGTCAAATGTGTGTATATGTGTTTCTGCATACATGGCTGCTGGGTCGCAAGACAAATTTCAGTGTGAACTGACAATAAAGTACTATATCATATCATACGTTGCACATTATTCTAATGTGCTTTTGCAAATAACGTTAAATCACCTTGAACCACCCACCAACGCAAAGGGCACACTCAAAGAAATTAACCTGCTATCAAATCTTCTCATGACACAATCCTAAATTGTCAGTCCGTTATATTAAGAAATAATATAGAACATTGTAAATATTGAATGCTAAAACGGTATAACTTAACCCATTCTGAACGGGCACCCATTTTGGTGTCGGCATCATGTCGTGCTTTAGCTATTTAAAAATAGCAGATCTACAAGCTCGTATCGCGCCACCGAGTGGCGCGATACGAGCTTGTAGGTCTGCTATTTTTTGAAAAATCGAAGAACGACTGACATTTTTTTAGAATCTGATCTCGGGTCAGCATGGGTTCATCAGACCAGTGTGTGTCCGGCGGAAACCTCGTATGAATCTGATCTCAGGTCAGAATGGGTTAAGAAATAATATAGAACATTGTAAATATTGCATGCTAAAACGGTATAACTTAATGACTTTTAGTCTCTTAACTTGTGCCCTGTCTAAATTGCAGAGGAAGTCTTTTGAGGATGACCGTGCGACATGGCTCAAACATCAGTTTTTGAACTTGACTCCCTTTTCAGACCCAAAGAAACCTCAGATGTCAAAGTCTAAAAGTGCCTTTTCAATATGTGAGTCATACAATTTATCCTTGTTTACTTTGGTTGGATGTAACCTTTATTCATTTGAACTAACTGATCAGCTAACTAACTAAGATCAGCAAATGGAAACTTGTTTTTCTGTTTTCGTATTGAATCACAGTACCTAATTCCTTTACAGCTGAGCCAGATGGTAGTGCAGTGTCAACTCCAGAATGGCTGAATGAATGTGAATCCCACACAAGCTTCTGCACACCGGAATGTGGCCCAGTTGGAACACCATCTACTTCAGACCTGCACCTCCCTCGTCACCTAATCCCAGAGGACAGGTAAAAGTAGTTGCCCATCTGTCCATGTTGCAAGATTCTTGAAATGTGAACTAAATATATTGACAGCCATTACATGATTGTGTATTTAATCTGTGTCTTCCAGCCCAAGCACAACTAAACCAAAGGCGAGGAGTTTGTTTATGGGAGAAGCAAACGCCTTTCATAATGGTGAGACTCGTGCCCAGCAGTGGAACTGCAGAGACCATTGGAGCCTCACCATGAATGACGATAAAAACAGCTCTATTTAAAGTCTGCAACTTCAATCGTTGTGATCATAGATAGGCCCAATCCCAATCCACTCCCTTGCTGACTCAATGAGGCCTCACTGTTTTAGCTGCGCGTTCATGTGAAGTCTGTGAGGGCTTGAGGGATGTCCCATTTGAAATCGGTAAGTCAGTGAGGGCTCAGCCCCGCCCCTTTATGTGCCCTTTGCCAAAGTCGGCATCGATGCTGACTTTGGCAAATAAATTGCCCACAGTTCATAGCGTTACCAGGGGAATGAGGGGGATCCCCCGAACATCAATCATTATTGAGTAGTATGCAAATTAGTTATGTATCGCAGTTAGAATGTCAACAAACACAATAGTGCTTTCTCACTGTTCTCAAAGGGAGATGGAATGGAAGGATAGGCTATATATTTAATAACAATAATAAGGGAAACATGATGAGAAATGACTAATGAGCAAAGTAAAATAATATGGAAATGCAATTTATAATGAATATTGTTATATATGAATATTACAACTCCTATCACACAGGAAAGTGTATTTATTTAACTAATAATAAAACGATCAGCTTAAATACTAAAATAGAAGTGATATACATGTATAAATAGGCCAAGCATGTAGGTAGGCACTGGCTGTGAATAAGGACAGTTTTTATAAAGTGATGCAAAGCGTCATGAATGGCGGACTCATCTTCAAAGTGCTGTCTCATTTCTTTCACAACAATTTGCCTCAAGCACTTACAGCTGACGTCATTAAAGTCAATGAGGGTCCAGGGCTTGAGGGAGGCAATTGGGATTGGGCCTTAGAGACAATCCATATTCCATGTGTGCTATAAAGGAAGTACAGCATAATGGGAATTGCCAAATGTGAACAGTTGAACATAATTTAATTCTTATCAATACTTTAAGCCAAAAAAGGTTCAGGCAAACCCCTTGTGTTCTTTCTTTTGGGTGGTGGGTGATTGAGTGAAAACTTGCGTAATTTATTATTTTCTCTTTTCTTTTCTTCTTTTTTTCCCCCTTTTTTAAAAAGCTTACTTTTATGTTTAGATTTTCATAATTGGTCCATTTGTATTTATTGATGTCTTTTGTCCCTGAAAATGTCATGGTCAAAGGTATTATTTCTATTACAGTACTCAATGTTAGGGCGATGATATACTATGTGGTATTTTTGGCAATGTAGATGGCCAATCAAAATGAACAAATAACTGCTAATGTTAAATTACATTATATTTGGGGGCATTGTTGCACAGCACTCCATATTCATACTGCCCCTAGTAATGATGTCATAGACTCATTTTGTGAACTTGGTAAGCGACTATAATGTACAATGTTTTAGAATGTAGATTGAAATGCTGCTGTTCTATTGAATGCAATAAGAAACTATATGATTCATATACATTATTGGGGCAAATCTTTACAGTTCTAGTAATACTGCGTAGCGAGCAACATTAATAGGACTCAGGTGCTGCATGATGTGTCTGTTTATGTATATGTATGAAAGGATTTCAAGTGTAGAAAAATCTTGTAAAATTCACACCACTGATTTAAATACAAAGTATCCCTTCAACCTTTTTTATTTATCCTAATATTTTTTGTTTCTTGTTAGTTGCAATGAACCAGGGAAATCATAACACTGGAGACGGACGTATGCATTCAATGATTTATTAAGTACTGGCATTTAAAATTTCAGATCTACTATTGACATTTACAAGTTGAAATGTTTCCCAGTCCACTCCACTGCGACAGCTGCTCTAAGCACACTGAGCCGAGCAGCTACAGGCGACATGAGCGTCCGTGGTCTCCCTCAGGTCCTCACTCTGCTCATAGACGTCGGTCGGAGGGGCCAATTGTTCTGCAGAGGGGCAAAGAGACACAGTTAGCAACCTACCAATACCAATACTTTTGTACTTTAACTCAAGTACATTTGAATTTGACTTGTAACAGTATTTCTACATTGCAGTGAATATAGAATTTGGAGAATGTGGGTACGTTTTGCAGGGGTTTTAGCTTTAGCCACGCAGTGGAAGCCCACAGTGACGGGAGTGGTTCTGATTGGGGAGCAGCCGGGCAGACAACGAAGCACAGGCTCAACAGAGTAGCAGCTGGACGTCTGGTCACGGACCACCATCTCCATTGTCACGGACTCGTGTCTCAGACGACATTCTGGAATGGAGAGGTATGAATAATTAAATTAAAAGCTATGTTGATGGCTGTAAAAGAGCCAAGTAATATGTGCACTTATATTTGCTTGGAATCTTCCTGCCATTGACAGTCGATTACAACTAAACCCCTGCTCTTACCAGTGGTATCAGCGCAGCTCTCGGCAGGCAACACCCAGGAATGGGCATGGCTAACTGAGTTCTTGGTCAGGCGTCCACTAGGGGTACGGTACTCCTGTCTGACTTCTCCATCAGCCTTACCACAGACTCCACAGGTCTGTCCCTTCATCCAGTCAACGACTTTAATCTGATGATACAGGTAAAAAGGAATAACAGATCAGTTACTCATTTAATTGAATATGCCAGCTTTGGTAGTTTGGTGCAATTAAAATTGACTCCCAAAATGATTGATATTCACCTTCCACATGTCCATATCGTAGTAGACTTCAGGGAGACCATACTTGGGAGCGAAAATAGCGACACCTTCACCTCTCTTTTTGATATGGATTGCACCTTTTGGTAGAGCATAGATGAAACAATTTGAGATGGTAGGCTACTTCAGAAACAATATCATCTTTAGATAATCCAGATAATCAGGTAATCAGAATCAAGATTCTTTATTTTGCCAAGTATATTTTCAAATATAACAAATTAGTATTGGCACATTGTAATAAACAGCAACTAAAATGGTTGTAGGAGGAAGCATTAGACCCAGTTTCATTTACATGGCCTACCTGCAGGGTGTTGGTAAGGAAGGTTTACGATGGGAATTTCCAATCCATTAACCTTTACCACAATGTTGCCTTCCGTGCGAAACAAGTCAACGTCACTAGAAGTGAAAGTTATGGTCAGCATCAGCAACTAGCACCGTTATGTATTGAACAAATGAACACATTTCCTGTTGAGTACTTACATGTCAGCGATTTTGACATTGATGTGTTTGCGTGCCAACGCATTATCTTGCTTCAACAGAACCATGAACTTCATTTCGTCAGTGCAATCCTGAGCCAAAACTTGGTAGCAAGACACAGGCATCTGATTTGTAATTGTCTTGTTGTTGAATGTTGTCAGTGTGTCTCTGACCATGCTGCACTGAGCTGAAAGCAAGATGAAAATATTGTTAAAACATTTACATTATTTAAACATGTTTTTGCAGTTGTATCAGCTGATAGTTTTACCTGCAGTATTACTGGCCAACAAGTACTGGACTTTGTCTACAATATTGTCTTCAAAGGGTGTCAGACCGGTTACTTCATCCAGTGGCAGGACAACGGGGAGAAGGATAGCCTTCTCAATTATCCTCTGCAATTAATACAATAATCATCAATGAAGCAGGTGCATACAAGGAGAATTACTATCTACTTCTCCTTTAATTGTTTTTTTTTTGTTATCAAATGTTTTTTATTTTAAGACAAAAATCACAATAATACACGTTAACAACATGAATGACTTAAAGAAAACAAAACACATATAAAACAACACATAACAGCAAAAGCAAGGAACACAAAAACAAAAACAAACAATCCCACCCACCCCTCCCCCCGAGACCAAAGATGCCACAAAATGTAATTACTCCTACTACTGTGCAATGGAAACAAAAAATAAATAAATAATGATAATAATAATAATGATTAAACCATGCCCTTAACCAAATCTGCAATACCAGACCAAATCTCAATGTTTTCCTCTTTTGCTCCTTTAATTGTTGTTATGAATACAACAATGTTTCGTTATTCATAAAATCAAGTAGGGTAAAATAATATCCCAATACCGTTGGTGTTTTGACAATAACATCCAAAGTCTTTCCAGATGTTGCAACCACGGTTACAGAAACCTGCTTCTTAGTGTTTGCTGCCTTCTCTGCAATCAGCCCAACCACATCAAGGGCAGGGACATATTGTCTCACACTATTGGGAAATATGTGAGAGCATTATTTAGAGGACGATTAGGCAAAATATATATTTACCAATACATTATTTTGTGGTGGCAATACATAGAGCATACACTATGTGAAACGGTGTCAAACTTGCCTAAAGCAACAAACAAGTAATATTACAGAAATATGAAAAGACATACATCCTGATGTAGTGCTTCAAAGCCCTTGGCAGGTCAATCCAGTTCACTCTTAGACGGAATGCAGGGTTTGGACCAACCAGACCGGTCTCCGCTGTGATCACGGTATTAAACTCTCCACATCGCACTCCTCCCCAGGCCAATTTGGCCTTTGAGCAGAACAAAGGAAGTGTTTAGGATTTTTTTTTTAATCTATAGATAGATTATTGAACTGTTCAGGTAACATTGAATATGGTTTCTTACAGTAGCTAGGTGCCTGCTGAGCACCATACCAGTAGCACAGATCATCCATTGTTCAGCAGCAGACAAAGGTACCACAACGATCTTCAGAACATCAAAGGTCTTATCCAAATAAGCAATGATTTGTAATCCTTGAACACTGTGGTCTGTTTTCACAGCACGGATGAGAACTGTCACAATGGGATCGAAAGCACTACGCCGCTAAGGATAAGGAAGGAAAAAAATAAAACTGTTTGTTTAGCCACAGACTGATTATGAGTTATAAGTGTCCTAATGAAATGTTATGTAAAATAAGCCTCACCTTATTGTACAAGGCCTGAATGCTTGAAGCGCTGCTTCTGCTCACTCTGGCCTGGGAGGTGGCCTTAGATGCGATATTCTGTACATAAAATTGGAAGGAGAAATGTTCACTGCACAACTGAAGTTTTCACGTGTTGAAAGAAGAATAATCCTCCAAATGTCATGTAATTCCTACCTTGTGGTTTTTCTGGAAACGTGGGCCCTTTGCTGCAACCTGTTTGGAATGAAGTTCAATGTGTTGAAGGAGAACATGCTCTTGTTATTCATAAAATCAAAGTGGTACAATGGACCGTGGTGCTTTACCGTGGAACGACGAGAACTGGAGCTAGAAGAGCTGCTGCTGCTGCTGCTGCTGCTAACTTTAGCAGAGCTCCTGCTGGAGCTGCTGGAGCTGGAAGACCCCATGGTGGCATTCAGACCAGGAATCAGGATTTTCTTGAGTTTATGCACGACTGGTCTAAGCTGGGGGGCAGCCAAGTCCTCTTCGCTCATGTTGACCTGTTTAATGATCTTCGCTGCAGCCTTTGGTCCAATCTGAACCTCCATCTCCCATCTCTCGATGTATTCGCCTTCAACTAAAAATAGACATAATATATTGCTCATATAAATCATGTTTCTTCTCTAAATAAAGTGTAGTTTGAGTGTGACTACATGTTTTGCATGTGTACTGTAGTTCTTGCCTGCTTTCACAACAAGTGCAATGGAATTCCTTCCGATTAGTTTGTATAGAGCGGAGGGATTGAGGAAGTCTAGACTCTCTGAGACAACCTCAAGGCATGCCTTCAATCCAAAAGTCATGCTCTTGGCACAGAATTCCTCTTCAATAAGACCCTTGATAATGTGCTTCAAATCATCATCAATTAGCTCAGAAGATACTCCCTGAAACAGAAAATTAAAAGAGCATAAAATAATGACCTGTAAAAATCCATATTTCTCTTCATGGTGGTATAGTGAGTGAGAAAGTCATTTAAAGTCAGCCCACCAAGCTTCTAGAGGCAGCAGACGTAGACATGAGCTCTCTTGAGATGGCTGGAATCATTGGGACGTTTATTTCGGCAGGAACATCCTCCACATTCCTTACAACAGCAAATGTCTCATAGCTGCCCGTGATCAGAGAAGATCAATTTAGCAAAGTCTGTTATTCATGCATTGTGTAATCCTCATTCTAATTAAAAAATTATAGGTAGACTATGTATGTTGTGCTGATGTTCAAGCCAAGTTAACAATATACTTTGTTTTGAAGGCCAATGAATTAGCCATCAAAACGTTCATGACATAAATTGCTTTAGTGGACATGCTTGATATACAGTATGAAATGGGTTTTAAATTAATTTGTATTAACAAGTTAACTATGATTTGTAATGCCAAATATGTATAATTAGTATTTAATTGCAAAAGACAGGTTTTACCTAACTGCTGCAATATGTTCAAGAGCGGGAACAGGGTCGGCTTCAATCTTAAAGTTGCCTTCTGCAATGTCAAGCATTACTGCAATATTTAGAGGGACAATCATGTGGACCTTAGTCCTTGCCATCAGAGCAGCCTGGATAAAAGCAGTGTTGACTCCCATCACAGCAAAGGTATGGACACGAACACTGGAGAAAAGGGCAACTTTAGTTTAGTATCTGATTTCTAAAAGCGATGACAAATACACGTGAAATATTCGTTTGAACGGGACTACCTTGGTTGAAGGTCAGCCTCAATTCTAATGTCAGTCTTCAGCAGTTGTCTAATGTGGAAGTTGTCGAGGTCAAGTGCTGGTCTCATGATGGCCTTAACTATAAACACAAGATATTGGCTTTGATATGGTTCTAAGATGCAAGGATATGTTATTAATTAAGTAAGAATGCAAGTACAAGTTATTACTAATGAATTGCATGACTTTGCACCTACCATGAACAGACGCAGCAGCCACAGCAGCAGTGTACAGACTGAGCTCCATAGGCAAACCTACTGCAGTGGGCAAGATGCGTCTCACCTCTGCAATTAGGAGTGGCTTGGTATACTGGCGAGAGACCCCTGCTATGAGGAGCCTCAAAGCACTCATTCCATATTCTTGAGCAGACTTTCCGGTGACAAGCTGTTGGTAAGCAAATTTCTTTATGCCAAGTTCTTGTTTCATTGCATGGTAATGATTACATGGAGCTGGAAAGTTATGATGATAAATTGTGCTACAGAACATACCGCAATTAACTCCGCAACAACTCTCTTGTCAAGGCTGGCAAAGGCAATTTCCTGGCCGAAAATCTTCACATACATTGAAGCCAGTGGTGCGCTTGCAGGATAGGCCCTCCAATTAGCCAGCTTGTAAAAGAGAAACAATGGTACATTTTGACAGATGTTTTTTCCACAATCATGATAATTTACAGTTCAGGAAGGGACACATACAGCTTTGATGGCCCGCCTCATCTTGGTTAAATTATCAGCATTCTCAGACACGGGGACCTTCAGAAGGGCCTCCTGAATACCCTCGGTTCTTACTCCAACCTTAGAGAGAAATGGACAATGCTCATTAACATGAATTCATTCATTTCCATCCATCTTTTTGTGATTTCTTATGCTTTGACCAAGCTCATTAGCCTACCTCAACGGCGTCAGTAGCAGCTCCAATCAAGTAAGTTCGGACCTTTGCTACAACAGCTTTAGGCAAAATGCTCGCAGCTTCGTTAATGTAAAAGGCACTGGCGGCAGCACCCATCGTCAAAGGATCTGTAACAAGTCAAGTACATTTACATTTCATCAACGGTAACGTGTTTGGGTCAGCTGTGTTATGGGTATGCAAGTGATATTACACTTGATTAGGTAATTGTTCATCCCCCCAAATCATGAAGGCTGACCTTTGAGATGAATAAATAGTAAAAAAAAATGTAGTTGCTGCACTTTGGCTTTGTAGATTAATCGCTCTACTTTTTCACGTAATTAGCATGAATTGTCACTCACTGTAATAGGCATCGACGTAGATGGCTCTGCTGAAACGGAAGCTCAATCTAGACAGTTGGTGACCACCGATGATCCTCATGGCTATGTTGCAGGCAGCAGCACTGAAAGGAAAGGCCCAAGGGTAAGTAAGATTATAAACTATATACAGTATACTGTGTAGCATTTAAAAAAATACACTTTAATGAATCTCCAATTTGGTCTGGCAAATATATTGATATACCGGTAGGCCTATTGATATATTGATCAAATATCGATCAAATATCGTCTGGTATTTAGGATATTGTAAAATATTTAGTCTTTTCCTGGTTTTAGTCACTTAAGCCATATTTCATGCATGATGCTTAAAAACGTTAATAGCAAAAATAGCCAAACGACAAGCTCACAAACGATGCTGAGCTTGTATTACTGCTACTTATGCTCTATTTTTATTATCGTCACATTGCGCTATGATCGTCGGTTATTAAGGTATTTGGCGAAATAAATAGTTTTGTTGTATACATTTTCTTCCCCATATCGCCCAGCCTTAGGCTTCAAATACAATGTAGAAATGTCACATCTCCTACACTTTAGCGAAGTCGGGGGCGGTGCTTCGGGTCAGGGACTTCATGTGAGAATAGGTGAAGCTGGCCACCTGGAGGTTGGACTCTGATCTCAGAATGTTAGCTATGGAAGACACCAGACCCACTGGTGGCCGGGTCTCAAACAGCACAATGCATGCAAGCATACGCAGCTCTGCAGTGTGAGCCCTGTCCATGAAGATCTGAACAGCCAAATCCTGGACCTAATTCATCCAGAGAACAGATTATGGCAAAAAAAATGCAGTTAGAATATGAATACAAAATAAATACATCATCTATTTAAATGAGATTTAATACCCACCAGTGCAGGTGCCCTTTTAGCGATGTTCCTCAGGGCCAGGACAGCCTCAACTTGAACTCTCTGGTGCAGAACAGGGGCAGCACCTCCGAACCCGGGTAGGAGCTTTGTGATGGTTTTAAGGCTAGCGGGATGGCCAGCATTGGCAAGTACTTTCAGCAGCAGGACAACTTCTTCTATTTCCTTCTTGGCAATAGCCGCGGCTGCGCGGTTGATGATTGGCTGTGGAGAGTTGACAGTTCATTTAAATCCTCCAATCCATTGGCCACTAGTTATGTAAAATGTGATTATGACAAATACTATTTCTTACTTTTACAAGATCTGCAGAGCAGGTGGGCACCTCAGCACAGTACTTGGCCACCATTGTTCCATAACCGAGCATAGCAGCCTCGCGCATGATTGGCTGTCCCTGAACCTTTGCGCTGAAAGCCAGTCTCTGTGGGTATAGGAAAGGACAATTGAGACCAAGGAGTCCACATAGTTTCAGATAAATGTAGGCTAATATTATTATTATTATTATTATTATTATTATTATTATTATTATTATTATTATTATTATTATTAATAATAATAATAATATCTGTTGGTATTACACCTTTCTTAACAATGTTCCTGCATTTCTTTATACATTTAAGTGAAAATAAGAGAAGAAACCAAAATGAAAAACATGCCATAAAGCATAATAAATAACTCAATCATTACCTATAGAGTCCTAGACGTCCATACATAAACACCACGCTACATTGAGAGCATAAAACGTTTTTCTCTTTAAGAGGTTACCGAGAGCCTACCTCAAACATTGGGATGGAGACCAGGTCAGCTGTCACCATGTGCACCGATAACAACAGGGCAGGGAAAGCTTCAGCAAGAGTGATTTCATTTTCATCCAACTTTGCCTCGATGAATCTCAGTGCCATTGGTGTACCAATAGCAGGGATTGTATCCAGGATCCAACGCCTAGACCAGAGGAAATATATATTTTACAGCTTTATTAAAGAAAAGAAAATCATAGAAATTGTTGCTAATTAAACAGCATAATAGTTTTAGGCACAGAGACATATAGATTATTTAGTTATTTGTTGTAATTAATATCAAATACCTTTTTTGTTTGGTTTTAAATGGATAGGGGGTATTTGTAAACGGCATTGTAGCTCAGCAGATATATTACACTTTATACAGTTTGTCAGTGCTTTCTTACCTGTAGGTTGGTCTCAACTTGTGCTGAGCCCAGATGGCCTCAATTTGCGCTATATTGAGCTCACGCATTATCTGAACAAGCTCCACAAATTTCAGAGGAGCGTCATGATGGACCTGAACCGTATTGTATCTAACCAGGTGAGTTAGGACCTCCACAGCCTAGAGAAGACAAGAAGACACGAGTCATAATTTATGGTGTCATAAAGCCATAAAGCTAGCAATAGGTAGCAAAACAATACATGTAAAGATGACGGCACTCTACCTGTCTCTCTGGGTCTGTGATCTTGACGAGCTGAATGGGTGTCTGGAGAAGCTCAGTAGCAAACTCATAAAACACGGATCCACGATGAATATACTCCGCCGCAGCTGGCTCGATTGGCACTTTCTCAACCCCAATGAAGTTCAGCGTTTGTCTGTGCAATTCAAAATTGTTTTAGCATATTTGATATGTTTAGTCCATTGCCATTTTGTTAAAAGTCCTGCAACATACTTGGCCATCATCTGAACAGCTCCGTCCATCTCATTGAATGGAGAAAACGAATGTACTTCAGTGACCTTTGCCTCCATGATCAGGGCACCAGTAGCTTCTGGCTTCATGTTATACTCATAGGATACTGCTCCCCTCAAGTTCTTTGTGATCTGTGCAGACATAACACATGGTTAAGGTTATGCTGTTGAACTGACAGTAATATATCTTGCGGTATCCGGCAGAAAAATAAATTGGTCTTACCGCTTGACACTCAACACATTTATCCATGTAAGCCAAACCAATGTCCTTAACGATGGGTCGCTGGCAGTTGTTCAGATCCCTGGTTTTGGTCAGATGGATGCGTTCAGCCTTTATGTCCTCATTGATTATGTAGTGGGTCTTGCACACACCATGAATTCCATCCTAGATAAATTAAATATGAATATACATTTAAATATGTAATAGAATATAATTCAAGTCAAGTTTATCTGCATAGCCCGTAATCACAGATATGGGTATCAAAGGACTTTACAGCCCCCCATTTCCAGGGCTGTAGCGAGCGACACTGCAAAGTACACCTAAGAGCTAAACTATTATCATAATGTATTATGATGTACAAAATACAGAAATGTACAGTTCATTCCTACCTCCTCCATCAACTCATAGACATTCTGAGTGCTCTTGACGTTAACATGAAGGACGTTCAGGATTCCTCTGAAGATATTCAACACAGTAGCGGAGACACTAGCTGGGGCAAACACCTTACCCACAAGACCATTCGCATACTCAAACTTGATGGGAGTCATGAGTTGAGCAGCAAGGGCGGCAGTGAGTTTTGCCGCTGGAACAAAACTGTCCTTGCCCTCGACACCAGCAAACTCGAAGAGCTCTGGGTTTACAAGCTGCATATGGGAGAGAGTCATTAATTAAGTAATTTGTTTTACATTCTTAACCTGTGGAAACCTATGTTCAAAGCAGTTACTTTTCAGGAAGTGAGAAAAAGATGACATGTGTTCCAAATTAGATCTAATACTTTTCTTTGGTTAATTTCTTTTGAAAACCACACAGACACATCCAACCACTTACAACCTGGCATTACTATTGTGGGCATGTCATTATAAATCTAGTTGAAATGTTTCCAAAAAACAGATCTATAAGCTCACAACGCATCGCAACGCGGCACATTGTGAACTTGCGGATCTTGGTTATCTTTGCTATTTGCCAAGTATAAAATTGAGCATTAAATTTATGAAAAAAAAAGAAAACGTATAAAATATTAAAATATGACGATACAAGGTTTCTTCCAGACACAGGGTGATGATAAGTGCATTATGTCAGTGTGTGACGCTGTCACGTGAGACATGCTTGCTCGTGCAGTACCTTCATGAAGATCATGCCATTGCCCATTGCAGTGAGATGAATTTTGCTTCTGACTTTTACACCAGCTTTTGCCAGGAATAAAGGTGCAAGGTATGCCGCCTCGGGCACACCTTCCATGATCACTGCCTCATACGCGTATGCCTGGGTCATGGGGCGAGGAATCTCGGGGGCTGTGGGAATAAATTAACTGAATGAGATTGACATTGACATTGACATCTCTTTTTTTTTTATCAATGTTAATATTAGTTCAAATAATTGCTTCATGATTAGGTTAGTTCAAATGATTATATTCTTTTTTTAAATTTTGAATTCAATTGGGATGTTTGGTGTCATTTTTAAACCATTTGATAAAGTGTTGACTTACCCAAGTTTTGACAAGCTGTAAATGATGATAGTATATATATTAGAATACATCATTTTCAAAAAGGTGCTTTAAAAATATATTTTCCTAAGCCCTATTAAAACAATTTCTAAAATAAGTGCATGGATATAGTGGTTAAGGTCTATTATTTTAATCTAGCACTTGTCTTTTATTTATTTTTTCAATAAAGTTGGTTCCTTCCAATTATCTGTAAAGCGACTTTGAGTACTTAGAAAATATATAAATCTGAGCTATTATTAAGAAAAGCGGACTCAAATTATACTTACCCACAAGGGCTACAGTCAGGGCGAGGACAACCACTCTCATGATTGGGAGAGGATGAGGAGGATGTGAGGATGAGAGTCCCATACCCCCTCTTATATACTGTCTTGTAATGACAAATGATTGTTTGTTAAGTCCAAAGTTAGCGTACAGGTGGATCCACCGGTCAGGTTAACCTGTCCTATTATTGTGTGCCGTGAAGTGATTTGACCTGTCATTGAACTTTTAGTGGACACGTTCTCTGGGCAAAGACCGTTCCTCACTGGGGCCCCTTTTCCACCTGTTAGTTTGGAGCTAGAGCTCCAAAATTGGAACTTTAATTAAGTTGGCAAAACCATATCTATATTAATTTCTTTATACTGGGTCAATATAAGTAAATTAACATACGATAACCCTTCCACAGTAATAATAAATAATAATAAAACTTTATTTGTATAGCACCTTTCATGACATGAAATGCAGCTCAAAGTGCTTTACAGAACAATGGAGAATAAAAGAAAAGCAAGGCAACGACAGTAATGCAATACAGTGAGGACATGAATAACAAAAACTAAAATAAAAACAACTAAAAGATCAATTAAAAGCAATGTTGTAGAAGTGGGTCTTGAGCTGAGCTTTAAAAATGTCTATAGAGGCTGCCTGACGAAGGTACAGAGGGAGCTTGTTCCATGCCGACGGCCCGTAGAAGCAAAAAGCTGCTTCCCCGTATTTTTTAGTTGCCATTTTTTTAGGCAAAGGTAGCAGCTGTTTCATATTTTCCTATATAGTGCCTAATTTAGATATTTAAATGTACAATTTCAGAAAACTTGTAAAATAAAATAAATCATTATCTTCGTGCAAGTAATCAACTGGGGAAGTTTCATGGCGATAACTATAACATTTTGTTACCTATTCACATATACTGTTGGTGAAAATAACAAAATGTGTCATAAATATGAAGAAGATACTCCTATCTGGATGGGTTATAGTATTAGTTTACTTTATATTTACCAATATATTGATCCTATAAACTATTTAATATATAATAAATAATATAATCAATTCGTAATAAACGTTCATGGCAAAGGGGCATGCAGGTGAGTTATACTGAATTGCAATGTTTACTGTTATTATCAAAATAGATCATTCAACTTTATTTCACACATAATCTAGTCATGAATGTTTTTAACACCTCTGTGTAAATTGTACTGCTCTTATGTTCCTTTTGATGTTGTATTGTATTTGTATGAGGTATAGCTTTTATGTTTCTTTTTACTATGCTGTATTCTTTTTTCTTTTTCTTTTTTTTTAGGTTTTTAGGATTTTTAAATGAAAAAGCACTTTGGGTCAACTTCTGCTGTTTTTAAATGATCTATAGAAATGTAGGTGACTTGACTTGACATAATTCCTGAAACATCAAATAAAAACAAGAAAAAAACAAGAACACATAATAGGACACATATTTAAAGCTTTCCTTAAAGCCTTGCATTTGGCTTTGCTAATCTGGTCAAACTATCCCTCCTAAAAACGTGCCAAAATCATTTGACCTGGTTTTGAAACGTAACAGCGGTCAGCTTGACTCAGGCACTCCGTACTATTGGATATTGTGAAATAGTACCACATACATGTCATGAATATCTAATATCCATAGAGAATATTTGTTAACAACTTCAAACCTGTAAACCTTGTTGGACAACAAATGGAAAGATATCTACAAGAACGCTTTACTGTAAATCTTCTATTTTTGACATGTTTTGAAAACACTTGTTTTTATTCATTAAGTCAAAATGGCCTTCCCTGGAGTAATGAGGGACATAATACTGTTACTGTAACAGTATTAAAAACCAAGTCAAACTAGAAAAAGGTCTCCACCAGGATAATAGCGATTGTGATGTTTGGACAAAATGTGTAGGAGTAATATAAAGTATTATAGTATAGGAGTATATATATATATATATATATTGTCCAAACATCACAATCGCTATTATCCTGGTGGAGACAGTGGTCAGCTTGACTCAGACCCACTCTCATATGTTGCAAACAACTTACGCCCTAAATATTTAATCAGACGACGAATAGTAAAAAATTGCCAATCTGCAAGCTCACAACTCTTCACAATTTATGTTTTTTTGTTTTACAAATTTAGAAAATGTTTGAAATCTTTTTTTTTTTTTTTTTTTTTTTAATAGCTATAAGCGGCCTGGGCCATGGCTCAATGGTCCAGGCACCGTGGCTGGTAATCCAGTCTGGCAGTGTGCCGCGGGTTCGACTCCCGATCCCGACGGCCTTTATACTGCATGTCATCCCCCCATCTCTCGCCCCATTTCCTGTCAGACTACTGTCTGTCCCTCCTTAAAAAATATAAAATAAAGGCAGCCACAATAAACATAGCTATAAGCAATAATATGTCAAAATTGTAATGATTTTTTTCTTTCTTTTTTGTATTCAGAGAGCCAGCATTGAGTAAAACATTCCCCAAAAACATTTAGGGCTCCATCTTATGCCATGCTTTATCCTCAAGTAATAAACATTTTCCGTGAATTACGCATTTAGGGGCTTCTACTATGTGTAAACGTTATCTTGCGGCCACATAAACCACTATTCATTTTGCCGACTCCTATATTTGCGGGTGGAGGTGTGTCTGTAGGCGTGTTGATGCACTTTCCCTATATCTGCTATCTTATGCACACAGGTTTAGGACAATGGAAAGTGCCTCTTCAAACCACCCATAATGCAAATTCTGTTTGATAAAAGAATGCGCTGCTGACACTGAGACGGTGAGACCTGAGTTGGAGCTGCCTCGGCTTGAATCATGTTGCACAATATTCACAGCTCAGAGGTCTCGTTCTGTCTTAATTCTCCACAAATCTCTGTGATTGGAATTTTACTATAATCAGCAGTGTCAATTCCTTGTGCTTATTGTGTTTAATTGTCTAGTCAAGGAAGTTATTAGATTTGCACGAGTGAGGCTGTGTTGGAGCTACTGAACACAAAACAACCCGGCCTCTGTATCAAATATAAATAGGCTATAATTCAAGGCAGCAACGTGTGTCGTTCTTCCATGGCCATGCATGGGCCATACTGTAAATCACTGGGCATAATGTTAAATGGGTAATGGATCTCTTAAAGGCAATGGCAGGTGGCATGGTGATTGGTTTAATCATTGTAACGCCCAAACCCACCTATGCATAATGTAAGGGGTAATGGAGGTGTTTTAGGGACTTAGGCTGTGGCACAAGATAACAAATTTTACGGGGCCACACCTCTCACACAATACTAAATCCCCAAATTAAGGGGACTCCCGTACGGTGGACTCCATGTTGCTCCATGGAAGGAAAGAAACATGCGCAATGGCCCTGGGCTATATGCAGCCAACACTTCCGCGTTCAGACCTTCCTTGGTCTCAATTGCACATGTTTCTTTCCTTCCATGGAGCAACATGGAGTCCACCGTACGGTCTTCGCTTCCTAACCTTATTTAATTAATTGGACTAACCCAAGGACTGTCTAAAGAGGACGAGTCGCGAAGACAACATGGCGTCGTACGGGCGACGCGTTCAGCTTCCTTGGTCTCAACTGCGCATGTTTCTTTCCTTCCATGGAGCACCATGTGAGCAACATGGCGGCGCCCTTGCGGTCTTCGCGTCCCGTCCTCTTTAGACAGACCTTGGACTAACCAAGGAAGTAGACAAGCAAATTGACCAATGACAAAGCTTCTAGGAAAATCTTTGAATGCAAATTGCGGCCCTATAGATGTGTCACAGAGACTCAAATTCTTTCGGGAGCGTTTTACCCATTGCTGCCTGTAACCCAGGGTTAAAGTGACGGGCGCCTCACCAGAACCGGGCTTCACCCTGGGCGCGTTCCTGGGGGTCTCGATGTTCAGGGGACCCCATAAGGACCCCCCCACGGTAAGTCTGTCATTTCTCAAAGATTTTTTCCAAAAATAATCTAAGTACAGTAGAGAGCACAGTACACTACAATACAGTATAGAGCACAGTACAGTACAGTAACTATAATGCTCCGCTCAGTTCACACAAGTATGATTTTTTTGCCTTTATTTGACAGAGACAAGGAATCAGGTCGGCAAGGAATTGAACATATACTGTATACTGGCAAATGACAATCATCTACAATGTACATATGAAGCATTATCTACTGTATATCTATAAATATCACCCAGTCTCTGTGTGTGAGTACGTACGTCTGTAATCCATGTAACTCGAGAACCGTTCGTCCCAACGACTTCAAATTCGTCACGCACATTCCACACTATACCACAGGGAGTGCAGTGCCCGGTGTCGAGTGGGTCGGACCCATGGTTGTCCAGAACCGCCAAAAAAGGCCTCTGCCCAGGATCTGGACAGGCCCCTAGGAAAATTAAAGAGGAATTATGTGCATGGGGGCGTGGCCCGGTCTTCTGCGGGAGGTTTGCACATGGTCAGTGTAAACAGGAACTGCGATGATGGAGTGTTCCAGCAGATTGATTGATTGATTGATTGAAATATTTATTAACAGTTTGTAGAATTTACAGTACATTTTAAGCACAAACTCAATACAAAGACTGTTAACTGTGGGTGGACGACCCAATTAAGCATTACACTTGTTTACAACAGGGTCCACATTGTTCAATTCATCAAAACATTTAGAGACATACAAATAAAGAGGTGCTAGATAGAAAGCTCATAACTTGTGATGTAATTTAGTAAATAATGAGATCCAGAACAGTTGAGAATTAAACAGCAGTCACCCTTCCCTCAAATGTTTCATATCATCCACAGCACTTGAATGAACAGTATCCATGTTCCTTTGTCATTTCACTCAAATAAAAGTTTAACACATCTAGGCTACTACAATCAAAGCGAGCATCAAAAGAGCATGGAAAATCTGCAAAAGAAAATTTAACATTTAGTAAATGTAGCCTACTTGTCCTTTATCTTTCAGTCTGTTATACACATCATGTTTTCCACAGTTATGAAATTGATATACTTTTCTAAATAAAAACAAAATCAACATTGTACTATTCTCTATTTTTGATATCCTTTTTATTATTTCAGTTCAGGGTCAGCAACTCTCATGCACCTCTAGCACCTCTGCTGGAACACTCCATCATCGCAGTTCCTGTTTACACTGCACATGTGCAAACCTTTCCGCAGGAGACCGGGCCACGCCCCCATGCACATTCCTCTTTAATGTTCCTAGCAGGACCCCGGCCAGTGCCCAGGCTCCATATATGGAGCTGGCCTGTTCTGCCATCACTAGTTTCACAACACTCCATATTTGGGCATGCCTGACACAGAACTATATACAGTAGGAATAAAGGGACACAAAGAGACATACATACATCTCCATATATGGGCATAAAAGGGACACAGACAGATGGGATCTCCAATAGGGATGTCCGATATTATCGGCCTCCTGATATTATCGGCCGTTGTATGCATAAAAAAGTAATACCGGGAGATATATATATAGTGACGGCCCCCTGGGCCTAGTCAATTTCAATTCAATTCAATTCAAAGGGCTCTATTGGCATGAGAAAACATACGTTTACATTGCCAAAGCAGTACAAAACAAAACAATACAACAATACAGCAATACAATCAAAACAAAAATTATGTACTTTGTCAGAATCTTCAATAGATCAACTTCTATGTACCAAGATCACTCGATGCAGGTATTGTGCAGGAATATACACAATGATTAGTCTTTACGGTGGTTGTGTGCCTAGTCTATGGGGTTCTATGTGTGTGTGGCTGTGCCTTTAACCATTCTAATGCAGTGCTGGATTGGAGGGCGGAGCCAGAGATGATTAGTGGAAGGGGAGACACCTGGCCATTGTCTCTCCAAACACTATTTAAGAGAGAGACCTGCTCTCATAGCACTTTTTTTTTTTTTGGATTGTCCTCCGGTGTGGTTTCCCCTTCTTCGTTATCGTTATGGCCCCAGAGCCAGCCATAACATGGGGGCTCGTTCAAAGCTAAAAGTTTAATTTGTAAGCTACAAAACTTTGTTGCTGTAGTTTGGGCTGCTTGTGTAATTAACGAGCTAGCCAAGTTCAGGTTCGCACCTATCCTTTGTGGCAGCAGGGGGGTGGAGCCGTGGGAATAGGGGAGTCTGCAAGTCCAGTGACGTCAGCATTGTGGATTCCCTATTCAAGTTCATTTGGGGAACCATCTGAGGTTTGGCTTGGGGTCACGGTGCTTAAGAACGTAAGTAATCTTCTTTGTTGTTTGAAGTCATTTTTTGATGGGCCGACTTGCCCGACTGTCCTCCGGTGTGGTTTCCCCTTCTTCGCTATGGCCCCAGAGGCCAGAGCCAGCCATAACTCTCTCTCTCTCTCTCTCTCTCTCTCTATATATATATATATATGATCGTATCTCTTGAAATGTAAGTCTACCATAATCACAGTAATCCTTAATATTCCATATATTCAAAGGCTTTGGAGGGAAATGAGACAGTCTTGACGCTTCAGTCACTTTCACAGAGCACTGCAAAGTGTGTGTCTGTACACCTGGCTCTCGATGCTCGTTAAGGAAACAGATCTCAGGCAAGGGCCTTTCTCGTCCCCACCTCTCTCCCTGTGTTTTAGGATCCAAGATGGCCGCAGTACCAGGAGGGGGTGGGGCAGAGTTGAGCAGGCGGGGTCGACATATGACCTTACATTCAAGACACCTGACTTGTGTCTGAACACAGCTTTGATGCCCCCTCCCCCCCATCAAACAAAATGTTTGGTCAAACCATATGGGGTTCCATTGGAAATGCATTGGAGTGGCCATTAAACACAGACACAAGACAAACGCAAGACAGGTGTCTTGAATTTGTGAACGCAGCCCAGTAAGGACACCCGCTCCTGGTGCTGCGGCCATCTTGGATCCTAAAACACAGGGAGAGAGGTGGGGCCGAGAAAGGCCCTTTGCCCTGGCAAATAGGCCGCAACACTATGTGATGCTGTTACCTGACAATCAGTTGACTTTTGGTGAAAAAGCCAGGGTGAAAAGTACTGTAGGCCTCCTTAAGTACAATTCTGAGGTATTTGCACTTTACTTGAGTATTTCTACCCCAGTAGGAGACAATTCTTTCTATTTTACTCCACTACTTTTATTTGAAAACTTTAGCCATATAGTTACTTTGATTATTATTACAAAACATACATACATAAAACACAGTCCCATATGGCTATTATTATTGTCTCCACCAGCCGAAGGCATGGGGAGAGTATGTTTTGCACTCCGTCCGTCCGTCCGTGTGTCCGTGTGTCCGTCCGTGACCAGCTAATCTCAGCCACCGTTAACCCGGTCGATGCCAAATTGTGCACACACACTCCCTGGATGCCAACCATGAACCTCTGCCCCAAACTTTCCAGAACGGCCTGTTATAGCGCCACCAGGAGGCCGCTTTGTGCAAAACAAGTTTTTGCACAGTACACCTACAGATTTTGTCCAAACATCACGCAAATTGGTACACAGTCTCTCTAGAGCCATTCAACCAAACCGGTCTTTCAGATTTCTCAGACTCCATCCTGATTGGTTAAGATTGGCTTCCAAAATTCACAGGAGTGCTCAGTTTCAAACAAAATGCTGCAAATCATGAACACATCGCGTGATTTCCGTGAAATTGTGCACCCACATTCCCACTAGGCCGAGGACGAAATGCCACATGAACAATTTCAACTCAGCCTCAAGGTGGCGCTATAACTGGCCCAAAAGTGTTTTTACCTCTAACTGCACGGATCTGTGGATCCTGGTGGAGACCTGTGCCCAGTAGGGCACTTTTTCTAGTTATTATTATTATTATTAATATGTGCCGACCTCATGATATTTGTGATGACGGCTATGGGCATTTTTAGGCAAAGGAGTGTTTTTTGTGCAAAACTAATGCTTGCAATGGATTCAGCATCATGAAAAAACCCCTAGTTTGACATGTTACTTAAAGTATAATGAAATTTGGAATGTTTTGCCTTATATTGGTTGATAATGGTACCCCAACTTTCATCAGCTGTCACAAAGTTTCCCAAGGGAGTTGGGTTGGAACAAATGTTTCTGTGATAGTAGACACCTTTATGAACACATCTGTGAAGAAAAATAGTGGTAAGCATTTTTTTCCCAGATTTGCCACAACTTAAGGTAACTTTACCTAACTAACTGCGCACCCACGTGACTTATCCAGTTCAGAACTAACATTTATTTGCACTACATTTCAAATTAGCATATTAAAAATGTATGAGTGTTACATAACCTACCGTAGTCGTATTTCTACGTTACTAGACCGGTGACCACTGTAGAGCACCGAGTCAGTAACGATGAAAGTTGGAGATTAGGGATGTCCAATATTGACTTTTTTTTTACGGATGTCCGAAATTATCCAACTCCTAATTTCCAATATATGCGGGCTTTTTTCCAGTGGTGATAAAAGTAGTCAAATGTTTTACTTAAGTAAAAGTATAAATACTACGTTACAAGTAAATTAAAAATGTACTTGAAAATGTACTCAAATATAATATAAAAATCAAATAGCAGATCTACAAGCTCACAATGCGTCACATCGCAACACATGTTGAGCTTGTAGATCGGCTATTTTCAAATGGCCGAAATGTATATAAGTGGCTATGGCCGAATTTAGCCCAAGGAGTATTTTAGTGCAAAACTAATGCTTGGAATGGATTCAGCATTTTCCCAAGGGAGTTGGGTTGGAACCAGGGGGGCAGTCAGCCAGATATTTCGTGAAGCCTCATTTGAAATCGGTAGTTCATATAATGGCCTGTTGTGGCGCTGGACTGGACCCAAAAAGCCCCATAGCTCCATAGAGGCCCATGTATTTTGGCCCAACTTCACCTAGACTGTATTACCTTAATAAACATGGTCATGAATACTTTCTGCTTCCAGTCACTAGTTTAAAGTCTCATTTCTAATGTCATAATATTCTTTTTGGAAAATTATGGTCCCATTAATTAAAAAAATGAGCATAAAGAAAAAAAACCATCGCGTATGTTCTGAGGGGCGTGGCTACCGTTACAGTCTATGATCGGGATTCCCCTCCCACTCGAGTCAAAATAAAAACCAACGGAGAAGAAGGGGGGAAGTCCCGCCTCGTTGTCTGGGCAGCCAATGGCCAGCTGGTCCAAAACGGAGCCAGCCAATGGCCAGCTGGTACCAAACGGATCTAGAAAGATGGCGACTTACAGTGCAGGAATAACAGGCTTCATTTTACGTCCATGTTAGACCCGGCGAACGCTTTGTCCATATTTTTTACAGTCTATGGTTGGAACAAATGTTTCTGTGATAGTAGACACCTTTATGAACACATCTGTGAAGAAAAATAGTGGTAAGCATTTTTTCCCCAGATTTGTCACAACGTAAGGTATAACTTTACCTAACTAAGTGTATTTTCAGAGAATGTTTATTTTGATGATCAATCGATTGGGTTTTAGCTTTGGTCAATGGAACCGACGTAGTATAGCCTACTTTATTAAAGTTCTAATTGGTATCACAATTAAAACACATTTTTCAAGGTTATAAAGAGAAAATTACATTGCTATTCTTTTTTTAATATTCATACTTTTATATTAATGTTCTATTAATGTTCTGGACTTTTACTTGTAACTGAGACTTCTACATTGTAGTATTGATACTTTTACTTATGTGAGTATAGGCTACAGTGTGGGCCTGGCCCACAGGCTTCGGCCTGACTCACACCTTTGCAACAGATTGATGTATGCTTGTTGTATGAGATGTATAGCTGATGCAAGCTCGCAATGCATTTCTAATGGGAGTCACGTGGTTTGACACAACATTTGTGTTGTGTGACACAACATTTGTGTTGTGTGAGGGGGGGGAGGGGGGGCAGTTGAAACACAGCCGAAAGCCATGCAACACAAATGTTGTGTCAAACCATGTGACTTCCATTGGAAATGCGTTGGGGCAAGATGTATCACACCCTTTGTATACATCTAGCATGCGTCAATGTTGTATGCTAGATCGAAAGGTGTGAGTCGGGCCTTGGAATGGCTGACTGTACCGAAACCTTATCAACAAACCGTGTTCATTGGGCAGGGTGGCTTGACAATTTTGAGCTCCCCTGGAATCCTGTTAATCTTTCACTTTTTTATCCAATGACATTTTGGATTTTGGATAGTTTAAATGTATTGTGCATTAATCTATTACAGGAATACTGTGAATGTATTAGAATGATGTTATGTATTATTCTCTTTTTTTTTCTTCACTCTTATATTTTGTCTTTCCTACCTTTAGCAGTCTTTAGCCCTGCAGTGTGATGTTTATTTTCATTTAAAATGAATGAATCATTTTTCTAAAAGCCTTTCACAGTCAAATGATTTTCAAACTACTCTACAATAAACTACTTACTAGTTATGCATAATGCATAATCTCATACAGTGGATTTCAGGCAAATAATACATTTGTGTGACTTGTGCATACAATGATTTATTAAGTACTGACATTTACAATTTGAAATATACTATTGACATTTACAAGTTGAAATGTTTCCCAGTCCACTCCACTGCGACAGCTGCTCTAAGCACACTGAGCCGAGCAGCTACAGGCGACATGAGCGTCCGTGGTCTCCCTCAGGTCCTCACTCTTATCATAGACGTCGGTCGGAGGGGCCAATTGGTCTGCAGTGGGGCAAAGAGACACGGTTAGTAACAGCACACTTTTCACATTTCATTGTAATAATTAATGAATTGGTGGTGGAACATATAAGTCAGTATATTTTCTCATTACATGCAGTGTTCAGCTCAGTGATAGAGCAGCTCTTCCTTCATTAACACTTACCGACAGACACGCAGTGGAAGCCCACAGTGACGGGAGTGGTTCTGATTGGGGAGCAGCCGGGCAGACAACGAAGCACAGGCTCAACAGAGTAGCATCTGGACGTCTGGTCACGGACCACCATCTCCATTGTCACGGACTCGTGTCTCAGACGACATTCTGGAATGGAGAGGTATGAATAATTAAATTAAAAGCTATGTTGATGGCTGTAAAGAGCCAAGTAATATGTGCACTTATATTTGCTTGGAATTTTCCTGCCATTGACAGTCGATGACAACTAAACCCCTGCTCTTACCAGTGGTATCAGCGCAGCTCTCGGCAGGCAACACCCAGGAATGGGCATGGCTAACTGAGTTCTTGGTCAGGCGTCCACTAGGGGTACGGTACTCCTGTCTGACTTCTCCATCAGCCTTACCACAGACTCCACAGGTCTGTCCCTTCATCCAGTCAACGACTTTAATCTGATGATACAGGTAAAAAGGAATAACAGATCAGTTACTCATTTAATTGAATATGCCAGCTTTGGTAGTTTGGTGCAATTAAAATTGACTCCCAAAATGATTGATATTCACCTTCCACATGTCCATATCGTAGTAGACTTCAGGGAGACCATATTTGGGAGCGAAAATAGCGACACCTTCACCTCTCTTTTTGATATGGATTGCACCTTTTGGTAGAGCATAGATTAAACAATTTGAGATGGTAGGCTACTTCAGAAACAATATAATCTTTAGATAATCCAGATAATCAGGTAATCAGAATCAAGATTCTTTATTTTGCCAAGTATATTTTCAAATATAACAAATTAGTATTGGCACATTGTAATAAACAGCAACTAAAATGGTTGTAGGAGAAAGCATTAGACCCAGTTTAATTTACATGGCCTACCTGCAGGGTGTTGGTAAGGAAGGTTTACGATGGGAATTTCCAATCCATTAACCTTTACCACAATGTTGCCTTCCGTGCGAAACAAGTCAACGTCACTAGAAGTGAAAGGTATGGTCAGCATCAGCAACTAGCACCGTTATGTATTGAACAAATGAACACATTTCCTGTTGAGTACTTACATGTCAGCGATTTTGACATTGATGTGTTTGCGTGCCAACGCATTATCTTGCTTCAACAGAACCATGAACTTCATTTCGTCAGTGCAATCCTGAGCCAAAACTTGGTAGCAAGACACAGGCATCTGATTTGTAATTGTCTTGTTGTTGAATGTTGTCAGTGTGTCTCTGACCATGCTGCACTGAGCTGAAAGCAAGATGAAAATATTGTTAAAACATTAATTTTTTATTATTTAAACAACATGTTTTTGCAGTTGTATCAGCTGATAGTTTTACCTGCAGTATTACTGGCCAACAAGTACTGGACTTTGTCTACAATATTGTCTTCAAAGGGTGTCAGACCGGTTAATATATCCAGTGGCAGGACAACGGGGAGAATGATAGCCTTCTCAATTATCCTCTGCAATGAATACAATAATCATCATCAATGAAGCAGGTGCATACAATGAGAATTCTCTAATTCTCCTTTAATTGCTGTAATGAATACAACAATGTTTCGTTATTCATAAAATCAAGTAGGGTAAAATAATATCCCAATACCGTTGGTGTTTTGACAATAACATCCAAAGTCTTTCCAGATGTTGCAACCACGGTTACAGAAACCTGCTTCTTAGTGTTTGCTGCCTTCTCTGCAATCAGCCCAACCACATCAAGGGCAGGGACATATTGACTCACACTAGTGGGAAATATGTGAGAGCATTATTTAGAGGACAATTAGGCAAAATATATATTTACCAATACATTATTTTGTGGTGGCAATAAATAGAGCATACACGGTGTTAAACTTGCCTAAAGCAACAAACAAGTAATATTACAGAAATATGAAAAGACATACATCCTGATGTAGTGCTTCAAAGCCCTTGGCAGGTCAACCCAGTTCACTCTTGCACGGATTGCAGGGTTTGGACCAACCAGACCGGTCTCCGCTGTGATCACGGTCTCAAACTCTTCACATCGCACTCCCCAGGCCAATTTGGCCTTTGAGCAGAACAAAGGAAGTGTTGAGGAACTTATTTTATGTCTATAGATAGATTATTGAACTGTTCAGTAACATTGAATATGGTTTCTTACAGTAACTAGGTGCCTGCTGAGCACCATACCAGTAGCACAGATCTTCCATCGGTTAGCAGGAGACAAAGGTAACACAACGATCTTCATAACGTAATTGGCCTTATCCAAATAAGCAGTGATTTGGTATCCTTGCATACTGTAGTCTCTTCTCACAGCACGGATGAGAATTGTCACAATGGGATCGAAAGCACTACCCAGCTAAGGATAAGGAAGGAAACAAATAAAACAGTTTGTTTATCCACAGACTGATTATGACAAGTGTCCTAATGAAATGTTATGTAAAATAAGCCTCACCTTCTTGTACATGGCCTGAATGCTTGAAGCGCTGCTTCTGCTCACTCTGGCCTGGGAGGTGGCCGGATATGTGATACTCTGTACATAAAATTGGAAGGAGAAATGTTCACTGCACAATTGAAGTTTTCACGTGTCGAAAGAAGAACAATCCTCTAAATGTCATGTAATTCCTACCTTGTGGTTTTTCTGGAAACGTGGGCCCTTTGCTGCAACCTGTTTGGAATGAAGTTCAATGTGTTGAAGGAAAACATGCTCTTGTTATTCATAAAATCAAAGTGGTAGAATGGTCCGTGGTGCTTTACCGCGGAACGACGAGAACTGGAGCTAGAAGATCTGCTGCTGCTGCTGCTGCTGCTAACTTTAGCAGAGCTCCTGCTGGAGCTGCTGGAGCTGGAAGACCCCATGGTGACATTCAGACCAGGAATCAGGATTTTCTTGAGTTTATGCACGACTGGTCTAACCGCAGCCAAGTCCTCTTCGCTCATGTTGACCTGTTTAATGATCTTCGCTGCAGCCTTTGGTCCAACCTGAACCTCCATCTCCCATTTCTCGACGTGTTGGCCTTCAACTACAAATAGAAATAATGTATTGCTCATATAAATCATGTTTCTTCTCCAAATAATGTGTACATTGTACAGTATTTGAGTGCGACTACATGTTTTGTATGTGTACTGTAGTTCTTGCCTTCTTTCACAACGAGTGCAACGGAACGCTTTCCGATTAGTTTGTACAGAGCGGCGGGTCTGCTGAAGTCTGCACTCTCTGAGTAAATCTCAAGGCATGCCTTCAATCCAAATTGCATGGTCTCTCCACAGAGTTCCTTTTCAATAATATTGGGAGTAATATCCTTGATAACGGGCATCAGCACACCATCAATTAGCTCAGAAGATACTCCCTGAAACAGAAAATTAAAAGAGCATAAAATAATGACCTGTAAAATTCCATATTTCTCTTCATGGTGGTATAATGAGTGAGAAAGTAAATTAAAATCAGCCCACCAAGGCAGCAGACGTAGACATGAGCGCTCTTGAGATGGCTGCGTTGGCAGGAATCATTGGGACGTTTATTTCGGCAGGAACATCCTCCGCATTCCTTACAACAGCAAATGTCTCATAGCTGCCAGTGATCAGAGAAGAATAACAAGTCTGTTATTATTATTCATGCATTATGTAATCCTCATTCTAATAGAAATTATAGGTAGGCTACAGTATGTATGTTGTGCTGATGTTCAAAACAAGTTAACAATATGCTTTGTCAAAACATTCATGACATAGAGAAAGTTACAATAATTGCTTTAGTGGTACAGTGAAATAGGTAGTTTTAAATAATTTTGTACTAACCACTGTATGATTTGTAATGACAAATGTGTATAATTAGTATTTAATTGCAAAAGACAGGTTTTACCTAACTGCTGCAATATGCTCAGGAATAGCAACAGGTTCGGCTTCAATCTTAAAGTTGCCTTCTGCAATGTGAAGCATTACTGCAATATTTGCAGGGACAATCATGCTGATCTTTGTCCTTGCCATCAGAGCAGCCTGGAGGAAAGCAGTGTTGACTCCCATCACAGCAAAGGTATGGACACGAACACTGGAGAAAAGGGCAACTTTATTTTAGTATCTGATTTCTAAAAGCGATGACAAATACACGTGAAATATTCGTTTGAACGGGACTACCTTGGTTGAAGGTCAGCCTCAAGTCTAATGTCAGTCGTCAGCAGTTGACTAATATCGAAGTTGTCGAAGTCAGGTTCTGGTCTCAGGATGGCCTTAACTATAAACACAAGATATTGGCTTTGATATGGTTCTAAGATGCAAGGATATGTTATTAAGTAAGAATGCAAGTACAATTTATTACTAATGAATTGCATGACTTTGCACCTACCATGAACAGACGCAGCAGCCACAGCAGCAGTGTACAGACTGAGCTCCATAGGCAAACCTACTGCAGTGGGCAAGATGCGTCTCACCTCGGCAATTAGGAGTGGCTTGGTATACTGGCGAGAGACCCCTGCCATGAGGGCCATCAAAGCACTCATTCCAAATTCTCGAATAGCTATTCCGTTGACAAACTGTTGGTAAGAGATTTTCTTTATGCCAAGTTCTTGTTTCATTGCATGGTAATGATTACATGGAGCTGGAAAGTTATGATGATAAATTGTGCTACAGAACATACCGCAAGTATCTGCTCAACAATGCCTTTGTCAAGGCTGGCAAAGGCAATTTCCTGGCCGAAAATCTTCACATACATTGAAGCCAGTGGTGCGCTTGCAGGATAGGACCTCCAATGAGCCAGCTTGTAAAAGAGAAACAATGGTACATTTTGACTGATATTTTTTCCACAATCATGATAATTTACAGTTCAGGAAGGGACACATACAGCTTTGATGGCACGCTTCATCTTGGATATATTATCAGCATTCAAAGACACGGGGACCTTCAGAAGGGCCTCCTGAATACCCTCGGTTCTTACTCCAACCTTAAAGAGAAATGGACAATGCTCATTAACAAATGAATTATTCATTCATTTCCATCCATCTTTTTGAGATTTCTTATGCTTTGACCAAGATCATTAGCCTACCTCAACGGCGTCAGTAGCAGCTCCAATCAAGTAAGTTCGGACCTTTGCTACAACAGCTTTAGGCAAAATGCTCGCAGCTTCGTTAATGTAAAAGGCACTGGCGGCAGCACCCATCGTCAAAGGATCTGTAACAAGTCAAGTACATTTACATTTCATCAACGGTAACGTGTTTGGGTCAGCTGTGTTATGGGTATACAAGTGATATTACACAAATTGATATCTGTTCATCATTAGGTAATTGTTCATCCCCCCAAATCATGAAGGCTGACCTTTGAGATGAATAAATAGTACATTTTGGCTTTGTAGATTAATCACTCTACTTTTTCACATAATTCGCATGAATTGTCACTCACTGAAATAGGCATCGACGTAGGCGACTCTGCTGAAACGGAAGCCCATTCTAGCGAACATTCGGTGACCGATGATCCTCAGGCCTATGTTGCAGGCAGCAGCACTGAAAGGAAAGGCCCAAGGGTAAGTAAGATTATAAACTATATACAGTATACTGTGTAGCATTTAAAAAAAATACACTTTAATGAATCTCCAATTTGGTCTTGTGATATGAGATCAAATATCGTCTGGTATTTAGGATATTGTAAATTCATGCATGCTTAAAAACGTTAATAGCAAAATAGCCAATCGACATGCTCACAAGCGATGCTGAGCTTGTATAACTGCTATTTATGCTCTATTTTTATTATCGTCACATGGCTCTATGATCGTCGGTTATTAAGGTATTTGGCTAAATAAATAGTTTTGTTGTAAACATTTTCTTCCCCATATCGCCCAGCCTTAGGCTTCAAATACAATGTAGAAATGTCACATCTCCTACACTTTAGCGAAGTCGGGGGCGGTGCTTCGGGTCAGGGACGCCATGTGAGAATAGGTGAAGCTGAACACCTGGACGTTGGACTCTGATCTCATACTGTTAGCTATGGCAGACACCAGACCCACTGGTGGCCGGGTCTCAAACAGCACAATGCATGCAAGCATACGCAGCTCTGCATTCATAGCCTTGTCCATGAAGATCTGAACAGCCAAATTCTGGACCTAATTCATCCAGAGAACAGATTATGGCATAAAAAATGCAGTTAGAATATGAACACAAAATAAATACATAATCTATTTAAATTTAATTTAATTTAATACCCACCTCTAAAGGTGCCCTTTTAGCGATGTTCCTCAGGGCCAGGATTGCCTCAACTTTAACTCTCTGTGAAAAAAGAGAGTTTCCAACCAATCCCAACCCTAGGACCTTTGTGGCGGTTTTAATGCTAGCGGGATGGCCAGCATTGGCAAGAACCTTCAGTAGCAGGACAACTTCGTCTTCATCATGCTTGAGAATTGCCGCGCCTATGCGGTTGAAGATTGGCTGTGGAGAGTTTACAGTTCATTTAAATCCTCCAATCCATTGGCCACTAGTTATGTAAAATGTGATTATTATGACAAATACTATTTCTTACTTTTACAAGTTCTGCAGAGCAAGTGGGCACCTCAGCACAGTACTTGGCCACCATTGTTCCATAACCGAGCATAGCAGCCTCGCGCATGATTGGCTGTCCCTGAACCTTTGCGCTGAAAGCCAGTCTCTGTGGGTATAGGAAAATATATATATATATTACAACATAGAGATTATAAACACCTCATTTTGTACTTCTTTCCAATAATAATAATAAATATTAATATTAATATTTATTATAATATCAGTTGTCATTACACCTTTCTTAACAATGTTCCGAATTTCTTTATACATTTAAGAGAAAAGATAAGAGAAAATCAAAAGTAAAAACATGCCATAAAGCATATAGCCTAAAAAAGATAAATAACTCAATCATTACCTATAGAGTCCTAGACGTCCATAAATAAACACCACGCTACATTGAGAGCATAAAACGTTGTTCTTTTTATGAGGTTACTGAGAGCCTACCTCAAATATTGGGATGGAGTGCAGGTCAGCTGTCACCATGTGAACCGATGCCAACAGGGCAGGGAAAGCTTCAACAAGAGTGATTTCATCATTCAGAAACTTTTCCTCAATGAATCTCAGTGCCATTGGTGAACCAATAGCAGGGACTGCATCCAGGATCCAACGCCTAGAACAGAGGAAATATATATTTTTTACAGCTTTTTTAAAAGAAAAGAGAGTAAAAAAAGAAAAACAACAACAACACCATATTCTAGCGAAGAGCAATACAATATCATAGAATTGTTGCATGGAGACATATATTTTCTATTTATTTATTTTATGTAATATCAAATTTTGTTTGGTTTTAACTGGATATGTGGTATATGTAAAAGGCATTTTGCTCAGCAGATATACTTCATACAATTTATAAGCGCTTTCTTACCTGTAAACTGCTTTGCCCTTGTGCTGAGCCCAGATGGCCTCAATATTAAACCATTCGAGCTCACGCAGTATCTGAACAAGCTCCACAAATTTCAGAGGAGCGTCATGATGGACCTGTTGGACATTGTATCTAACCAGGTGAGTTAGGACCTCCACAGCCTAGAGAAGACAAGAAGACAGAGTCATATGGTGTCATAAAGCCATAAAGCAAGCAATAGGTAGCAAAACAATACATTTAAAGATGACAGCACTCTACCTGTCTCTTTGCGTCTGTGATCTTGACGAGCAGAATGGGTGTCTGGAGAAGCTCAGAAGCAAACTCATAAAACAAGGATCCACGATGAATATACTCCTCCACAGTTGGCAAGACTGCCACGTTCTCAACCCCAATGTAGGTCAGCCTTTGTCTGTGCAATAAAAAATAGTTTCAGCATATTTGATATTTTGAGTCTATTGTCATTTTGTTAATCTTAAAGTCCTGCAACATACTTGGCCATCATCTGAGCAGCTCCGTTCATCTCATTGAATGGAGAAAACGAATGTACTTCATTGACCTTTGCCTCCATGATCAGGACACCATTAGCTTGTGGCTTCATGGTATACTCATAGGATACTGCTCCCCTCAAGTTCTTTGTGATCTGTGCAGACATAACACATGGTTAAGGTTATGCTGTTGAACTGACAGTAATATATCTTGTGGTATCCGGCAGAAAAATAAATTGGTCTTACCTTTTGACACTCAACACATTTATCCATGTAAGCCAAACCAATGTCCTTAACGATGGTTCGCTGGCAGTTGCTCAGATCCCTGGTTTTGGTCAGATGGATGCGTTCAGCCTTTATGTCCTCATTGATTATGTAGTGGGTCTTGCACACACCATGAATTCCATCCTAGATAAAGTAAATATGAGTATACATTTAAATATGTAATAGAATATAATTCAAGTCAAGTTTATCTGCATAGCCCGTAATCACAGATATGGGTATCAAAGGACTTTACAGTCCCCCATTTCCAGGGCTGGAACAAGCGACACTGCAAAGTACACCTAAGAGCTAAACTATTATCATAATGTATTATGATGTACAAAATACAGAAATGTACAGTTCATTCCTACCTCCTCCATCAACTCATAGACATTCTGGGTGCTCTTGACGTTAACGTGAAGGACGTTCAGGATTCCTCTGAAGATATTCAACACAGTAGTGGAGACAAAAGCTGGGGCAAAAACCTTACCCACAAGACCATTCGCATACTCAAACTTGATGGGAGTCATGAGTTGAGCAGCAAGGGCGGCAGTGAGTTTTGCCGCTGGAATAAAAGGTGCCTTGTCCCCGACACCAGCATACTCGAAGAGCGCTGGGTTAGTAAGCTGCATATGGGAGAGAGTCACATCAGTTTTAAATACACCTGCGGGAACCTATGTTCAAAGCATTTACTTTTCAGGAAATGGGGAAAAGTTTACCTGTGCTCCAAATGAGATCCAATCATTTTCATTGGTTAGTTTTTTTTGAAAACCCACAGACACATCCAACCACTTTCAACTTGGCGTTACTATTTTGGGCATGTCATTCTAAATCTATAGTTGAAATGTTTCAGAACAGATCTATAAGCTCACAACGCATATGCTCACGCATATCGTAAGCTTGTGGATAGGTAGGCTAAATTTGCTATTTGCCAAGTATAAAATATAGCATTAATTTATGGAAAAACAAAACAAAAAAAGTACAAAAGATTCAAACATGAAAGGTTTCTGCCAGACAGGGTGATAAGTGCAATATGGAGATTATGTCAGTGTCAGTGTGTGTGTGTGTGTGTGTGTGTGTGTGTGTGTGTGTGTGTGTGTGTGTGTGTGTGTGACCTTGTGACGTGAGCTTTGTCAGACATGCTTGCTCAGTACCTTCATGAGGAGGTTTCGACCGTCAAGTGCAGTGAAATGAACTCTGCTGGTGATTTTTACTCCAGCTTTTGCCAGACCCTCCTCGGGCACACCTCCCATGATAATTGCCTCATACTCGAACCCCTCGGTCTGGCCAGCAGGAAACTCTGGGGCTGGGAGAAAAAATTTACTGAATGAGATCACATTGACATCTCTTTTTTTTAAATCAATGTTAATATTAGTTCAAATAATTGCTTCATGATTCGGTTAGGGTTAGTTCAAATTATTATTTAAGTTGTACATTTTGAACTGAATTAGAACTTTGAATATCTATCATGCAGATATGCTATGTTTGCTTTGTAAAATAAGTAACGTATTAAATTGGGATCTGGGTTTGATAAAGTGTTGACTTACCATAGTTGTGAGAGTGACAAGCTGTAAATGATGATAGTATATATATTAGAATACATAAGTTTCAAAAAGTTAAAAAAATATATTTTTCCATGCCATTTTCTAAAATAATTGCATGGATATAGTGGTTAAGGTATTTCTTAATCTAGCACTTTTTTTTTTCAATAAAGTTGGTTCCTTCCAAGTTCCAATTCTCTGTAAAGTGACTTTGAGTACTTTAAAAAGCGCTATATAAATCTGAGCTATTATTATTATTATTAAGAAAGAAATAAAAAAAAGATACTTACCCACAAGGGCTACAGTCAGGGCGAGGACAACCACTCTCATGATTGGGAGAGGATGAGGAGGATGTGAGGATGAGAGTCCCATACCCCCTCTTATATACTGTCTTGTAATGACTGATTGTTTGTGAAGTCCAAAGTTAGCGTACAGGTGGATCCACCGGTCAGGTTAACCTGTCCTATTATTGTGTGCCGTGAAGTGATTTGACCTGTCATTGAACTTTTAGTGGACACGTTCTCTGGGCAAAGACCGGTCCTCACTGTGAGTTATACTGGAATGCAATGTTTACTGTTATTATCAAAATAGATCATTCAACTGTATTTCAGACACATAATCTAGTCATTAAATGCTTGTAATTGTAACCTCTGTTTAAATTGTACTGCTCTTATGTTCCTTTTGATGTTGTATTTGTATGAGGTATTGCTTTTATGTTTCTTTTTACTATGCTGTATTTTATGAGGTTTTTATGATGTCATTTCTAAATGAAAAGCACTTTGGGTCAATTTCTGCTGTTTTTAAATATAAAACATATATAAATATATATATAAATACAGGTGACTTGACTTGACTTGTCATAAAGCCTGCAAAAAACAGGATACAAAACAAGAACACATAATACAATATAGGACACATATTTACTTTACTTAAACTTTCCTTAAAGCTGGATTGGCTTTCATTGCTAATCTGGTCAAACTATCCCTCCTAAAAACTTGACCTGGTTAATTTGACCTGGTTTTGAAACGTAACAGTGGTCAGCTTGACTCAGACACTCTGTCCTATATTGCCAAATAGTACCACATACATGAATATCTGAGAATATTTGTTAAAAACTTGTAAACCTTGTTGGACAATGAATGGAATTTTTTTTAAAGATTATGTTTTACTGTAGATCTGCTATTTTTTTAATGTTTTGAAATCACACTTTTTATTCCTTACTAGTCTAATCTGGTCAAAATGGCCTTCCATGGAGTAGTGAGGGACATACATAATACTGTATATATTTCTATGGAAATCAGTAGCTATATGCAACAGAAATTTGCCAAAATCATTGAAACGTAACAGTGGTCAGCTTGACTCAGACCCAGTGTCATTGAATATTGTTATTCAATCTGCAAGCTCACAATGTACAGCAGTTGTGCAATGTTTTACTAATTTGGAAAAAATGTAAATCTTTTGATTTATTTTATTTTTGTAATGATTCATCTATAATGGCCAAACCCAGGGTTAGAGTGGTTAATTTAACTTGCATTTCCGTAGCACTTTTCTTGTTTCTTTCTGTTTTATGACATTCTATGGAAATTTTTAAGCCTTTATTTGACAGAGACAAGCAAATGGTCAGATCGGCAAGGAATTGAACATAATGACAATCATCTACAATCGTACAATGTACAGTATTATAACAGAAATATAATTGCAAGCCTGATTAACCTAATTAAGTAATATCATAGAAACAACAAGACTACAGTAACATAATTTTTTAATATGATAATTTGAAATGTTGCACAAAATGTTAGTTCTGAACTGGACATTAGTTAAGTATAGTCATGTGGGTGCACAGTGTGCATTTTCAATCAATCAATTGTGTTTTAGCTTGGGTCAATGGAACCAACATAATATAGCCTATAGTTTAAGTTCTAATTATTTGGTATCACAATTAAAATAACACATTCAAGGTTACAAAGAGATAATGCCATTGCTATTATTTTTTGATTTGATGATTTTCCACAACAGGCAATAAACTACTTACTATTTATGCAAAATGAATCTCATACAGAGGATTTCATGTAAAGAAAACATTTGAATGCTTGGAAAACCATAGACCTATAGCACAAATATGTAGTCCAATTACAATCTACATGAGGCTTCCCTTGCCTGTTTTTGAAGCAGTACAGTATAGTATTATAGAATAGCATTATATACCGGTATCAGTATGTCAGTAAATAGAGATGGGCGATACCACACATTTTTTGGAGAAGGAAGAAGTACCATAGTTCCAATCCGATGTTTTCAGTGTTTATTTTTTCACTTGTCAGCATCACAAATTAAATTCAGGAGAAAACATACGTTTACATCGCCAATGCAAACATGAAACAAAACAAGCAAACAGAAATAAAGACAAATAATTGCAATAAAATAAAATAGAATAAAAGAAAAAAGAGCTGTGTCCCATTGCAATACAAAAATATGCCTTGCTGGGCACGGTGGCACAGTTGGTAGTGCTGTCGCCTCACAGCTAGAAGGTCCTGGGTTCGATTCCCGCTCTGAACGCTGTGGGTGCTGGCGGTTTCCTCCTCCGCGTCATCAGTGCCCATACCCGAAGGCGGGGTTGGCGAAAGGGCCTTTCTGTGTGGAGTTTGCATGTTCTCCCCGTGTCCCCTAGGGTAGGTACCCTCACAAAAAACATGCAGTAATCCTGGTCACTAAACTGCCTCCCCCTGGCCAGCCAGGGCACCTGATGGAGGGGAAAGGAACTGGTTGGAATAACGTGTTCCTTCCACGCGCTACGTCCAACCAGGGAAACTCCCCCCTGTCAGGTGTAAAGGAGCAATTTGGACACTCAGGCATGAAGGAAGCATGAGTTCAAATCCGTTGCTCTCCCCATGTCCCCCATATATGGGGACTAGGTTGGTGGAGGGTGTGTAGAGCCCAGGATCACATTAGATGATTGACACAGGGGTGAAAAATGGGTTACAAAATCGTGGGATAAAAATATATATTTAAAAAATATATATATATGCCTTGCCAAATAACTGGATTGTGCAAAGCATAACTGTAAGGCCAAATGAATGTCGAAAACATTTATGTAACCTTGGGGTGGCGCTGTTACATAAGCGTCAAGTTCACGTGCATGGTGAGGGAAGGATTGACCCGGAAGGGCAAACGGCTTTGACCGCAGGTACGTCAACAATTTGAAATGGTGTGGAGCGAAATGTCTGTCTGAAGTATCCAGTGTCTGTAATCTGTAATCTATCTACTTATGGTTTATTTCTAATATCACGCAGATCTGATGCTGTACACAACTCGATCTTTGCATGGTGAAATAACTACGTTAAAAGCATGAAGAGCTGCCTGTGTGACGTTATTGGGGCTGACTGACACACAGGATAAACAGCACGGCATTAGAATGGCGCGTCAGTCAGGTCCAGCTACGGGATCAATTCCTTGCGAGATCCGAGGCTCTCACAATAACTTTGTTTGAAGCTTTTTGGAACAAATAGCAATATTTGTTAATAGCTGTCATTGGTATAAAACCTGTGAGGCAAATGGCAGCAAGTGTATTTAATAGTACAGAGGTAGCAGTAGTTTTTCATATTAAAGGTATTGCTCTGTCTGTGCACATTTGATTAATTGACTCTTCACTAAGTCCCACCCAAGCCAGTTGTTGGCTAATATCACGTTAGCAACTAGCCCAAACATTTAGATTCTCGTAGAGGTTTTTTTCTGGCGAATCTCTCTACGAGAGTCTAAAAGAAAACTCCGCCCCTAACGTCGAAAAGGTAACGTTTGTGCCTCAAAATCACTCTTACCTTGTACAAATGCAAAATCTAAGCTGCTTTAAATGTTGCCCCACTTGTTTGTGAGGTGTTCGCACTCAGATTAAACACGGAACATGCTTATTTTTCAATAAAAAAGGTATTTTAATCAACTCTGTCTCGGAATCTGGCGGCCATCTTGCTTTTCTCTCCATTGTAAATGCGCAAGAGAACCCTGGCCGCTAGGGGCGCGGGCAATATTCTGTTGCGCCGTTTACAGCATTTACAATGGAGGATTCAGAAACAGAGTGGATTAAAATACCTTTCTTATTGAAAAATAAGCATGTTCCGTGTTTAATCTGAGTGCGAATACCTCACAAACAAGTGGGGCAACATTTAAAGCAGCTTAGATTTTGCATTTGTACAAGGTAAGAGTGATTTTGAGGCACAAACGTTACCTTTTCGACGTTAGGGGCGGGGTTATCTTTTAGACTCTCGTAGAGAGATTCGCCAGAATCGAAAAAAAAAACCCTCTACGATAATCTAAATGTTTGGGCTAGTTAGCAACGGTTACTATAGGTTAGGATCCTACAAGTCAAGCTTTCAATGCTGGTCAAAATGGTTTTGCAGTGTCAATAATGCTATACAGCATGTGTGGACCTCAGAAAGAGGGTTTGTTTTCTTACCTTGTTATGAGCAAACTAGTCAATTCCATGACTTATTTCGCTTGTGCAGTTTAATAGTACATATTAGGAAAAATAATAGGCTCTCATTTACTTCCATTGTAACGGGGAAACGACTATCAAAGTCACTCTTTTAGCACATAAGCGAACACTAAGCTGATTCTTTCTTTGGATGTTTGTGATCTATGGAAAGTGTGTCTCTGATGTCCACCTCATTTTGTGTATTGTGAATGCACACTGCACAGCTTTCCTCTCCGGAAGGCAGGTCTATGCCTGTGGCAGCCTTTCTAGATTGTGAGATCAGATAATCTGTGTATTCTCTCTCTAGGGCTGAATATAATTCTATTTTGCTTTGCTTTTTGGTTGATTCTTTCCAATGTGTCTGGTAACTTACTTTTTTGTTGTCTAATAATTAATAATGTATTTCAGTTCCATGACAAAACAATTATTTTTAATTAACTCTTGAAGTATGCATGGTATCGATTCTTAAAAGTAAATTACAGAATTGCATTCACAAGTATCAATACTTTCAGTATTCATATGCCATCCTTATCAGTAGGGCTCAGGTCTCCAAATAATAATAATAATATTAATAAAACTTTATTTGTATAGCACCTTTCATGACATGAAATGCAGCTCAAAGTGCTTTACAGAGCAATGGAGAAAGAAAGAAAAGAAAAACAAGGCATAAATATTAAAAAATAATAGCAGTAATGCAATACAGTGAGGACATGAATAACATTTCTTTTAAAGATCAATTAAAAGCAAGAGTGTAGAAGTGGGTCTTGCTTTAAAATGTCTACAGAGGCTGCCTGTCGAAGGTACAGTAGGAGTTTGTTCCACGCCGTCGGCCCGTAGAAGCAAAAAGCTGCTTCCTTTTTTAGTTGCCATTTCTTTTAGGCAAAGCGAGCAGGCCAGCAGTGGCCTTAGGGGGCGGTTTGGGACATATTTAGGCAGGCAGTCATGTAGGTAGGAAGGTGCGAGACCATTGATAGCTTTATAAGTTATACAAGTTATACAAGTAAAATAATTTTAAAATCAATCCTAAAAACAACTTAGACAACATCTTAAAACTCTGGTTGCCGCATTTTGGACAAGTTGTAATCTGTCAGTTGTTTTCTTAGGCAGTCCAGAAAAAAGTGCGTTGTAGTAATCACACAAATGCGTGGATTAGCGTTTTTGCATCGTCCAACGACAAATAGGCTCTGATTCGTGCAATATTTCTAAGGTGAAAAAAGGCAATCTTCATGGTAACATGATTAATGTGTGAATTAAAATTCAATTCAATTCAGTTCTTTACTGTCTACAGTCAGGTTACCAAGTCTGCTTATTATTGATTCTTTCTGCTCACTAGGCTCTTAAACACTGGGGCCCCCCAGGGGTGTGTCCTTCCTCCACTTCTGTACTCATTATATACTAATTTCTGTCAATCTCACTTTAGTACAGTTATGATGTATAAGTTTGCTGATGACACATCTTTAGTAGGTCTTATTACCAACGGGGATGTATCCCACTATACCGCAGATCAGTAGAGGAGCTGGTGAGATGGTGTGAGAGTTACAACTTGATTCTAAACATCTCTAAAACCAAAGAGATGTTCATCGACTTTAGGAAAAAGATCTCGAGTCCCCCCCCCCCCCCCCTCTTCTTCATCAATGGGGAAGAGGTAGAAAGAGTCTCCTCCTTCCGGTTCCTCGGGACCACCATCCATGAATCCTTATCATGGGATCTCAACACCAGTCTCATAATAAGCAAAACCACAAAGTAAATTGCGGTTTGCTTGTTACGCTATTCGCTATACCTTCCAACGTGTTATGAAATAATATGCATCTAGGAGACTCATCAGCAATTTTACAAATAGATTGTCAGTAACTAGCATTGCAGCATTCAAATGGTTTGGTGCTGCTGACCATGATGAGGCTATAACAAAAAGTTATGGTGATTACACTGAAACATAAAATACTGGTAATGAGTAGAATGCATGATGATCAAAAATAAATATGTCATCAGGAAAATAAATCATGTGAGGCTAAAATAAAAATGTGCGGGAAAGGTCTTTACCACATAATAAACCTATATCTGGACAAACCTATAACTTTCAGAACATTTAGAAATAACTTCCAGGCAACATATTTTGGGATTCTGTTTGTTATATATTTATTATCACATAACCCAGACAATTGAGCTGAGATAATAACAAATAACGTAACTGAATGACACAAAAGACCCAAAGGACACACAACATGACGCAGAAGAGTTTAAGCACACTCTGTGTTGCAGCTGCAGGCCAGATGTGCGTCTGTTTTCTCCCTCAGGTCCACACTCATGTCGTAGCCACTGGTTTCAGACTGACTCACCATTGAATCTGCAGTTGTGAAGAGAGTGAAGTAGTTTGTTTATTAAAGGGTCACCCATTAGAGACACACCTCTAGTCTTCTGGGGGTCCTAAATAAGGCAAATACAACTAAAAATACTAATTAAAGTTAAAATAATAAACAAAGATTATACAAAACCAAATTCACATTACAAAATGAAATCTTAGGGCCGATTCATACTTTAAAGCTGAATAAAAGTTGGTTCGGCTCTGTAGAGCCTACAATGTGTCGTCATTTGAGGTTCGGGGGGGCAGGTACCGTCCTAAAGTCGGCTCTTCGGTGCTACTGAAAATTTCTGACGAGCTGAAATCATTTCAGCACTACAGCGCCGGAATGATGAATGAATGAATGAATGAATCGGCCCTAACAGTCAAATTTAACATACACAAATCACAAGTTAGGAACTGAGATTTCCCACTAAATATTCCAGCTAAAGCTTATGAAACTGTGTTTACACATTTGTTCTTTTTTTCTTTAAAAAAAAAAAATATTATATTTTTAAAATGATATCATTTACCAGCAGGCACACAGTGGAAGCCCACAGTGACAGGAGTGGTCTGGACAGCCACACAGCCAGTCAGACAGCGCAGCACCGGCTCAACAGAGTAGCATTTGGACTCCTGCCCATGAACCATGATCTGCTTGCCCAACGTCACAGATTCAAGACGGATGCGGCACTCTGTAATGGAGATCGAGGTATGGATCATTTACTTGCTTTAAAAGGCAATCCCTCATCTGTGTTTTTAGAGAGTCGCTTAATCCATGTGTGTAACATTTCAGATGCTTTTTATGTCACTAATCTTGGTTTTAATATTATGCCATGGTTTTGAATTAAACACAGGACTAGGTTTTACCAGTAGTGTCACTACAGCTCTCAGCAGGGAGCACCCAGGAATGGGCGAAGCTGACTGCATTCTTGGTCACGTGTCCATTGGGAGTGCGGTACTCTTGTCTGACTTCCCCATCAGCCTTACCACAAAGTCCACATGTCTGTCCCTTCATCCAGTCCACCACTTTAACCTGAATGGAATGGCCACACATACCGTATGTTATGTCAGTTCATGATCATAAATGGCTTCATAAGCTATTTCAACTGTCGGCAGCCGTTTTTATGTTAGATGAATCCTATGGTCAAGAATTTGAGTTTTATGCATTTGGGTCATTTTATAGTAAAGCTACAAGGTTTCGGGCACCTTTTTGATTAGCCTACATTTAAAAGTACCTTTAACAAAATATTTGAAGAGTATAGTCATTACACTGCATTTATGCTTTTACTTAATGGGGGTAGAACTAATGTTTTTTGTTGTTAATGTTAAAGCTCTATATTCAAATTGTAATCCCGGCTGTAGTGTTCAGTAACGGTGGGCTCCCCATCCATCTCACCAGCTCTTTGGTAAACACAACAGGTTGGGATACCAATTTAATCCAATCAGGAGAGAGAATCAATGTTCCAATTCCAATTGTTTGATCATTGTCTCCACCGGGCCGAAGGCATGGGGAGAGAGTATGTTTTGCACTCCGTCCGTCCGTCCGTCCGTCCGTGTGTGTGTGTGTGTGTGTGTGTGTGTGTGTGTCGGTCCGTCCTTCCTTCCTTCCGTCTGTTAACCAGCTAATCTCCGGCACATTGCTATTGGAATATAGAGCTATTTAACACTTATTAAAAACAATGATTACATTTTTTACCTTCCATGTGTCCTTAGCAAAGTAGACTTCATGAAGTCCATGACTTCCAGCATAGACAGTGATGCCCTCATCCTTAGGTATGATCTGGATTTGAGCTGATAGTAAAACATATCACAATAAGTTATTCAGGTCATCTGTGGCTTAATCATGCTTATTAAAAAGTATTTGAAGCAGAATGATAATATTTGTCTCTGAGGAACAAATATGAGAAACCTTGGTTTGTCAGAAACATAATGCTTATTTTGGAAAAGTTAATTTGGCATGGTGGTTTTTACTTTAATATAGTGTCTGGAGTATGTAATTAAATTTGTATAAACCTGTGGGATCCTTGTATGGGAGGTTGTTGATGGGAATTTCCATTCCATTAATTAGTGCAATTATGCGATTGATCTTTAGCTGCAGGTCAATGTCACTGAAAAGACACAACAAATTATTATGGCATTATTATTATTATTATTATTATTATTAATAATAATAATATTATTACATGTTATACATGGAGTCTGTCATGGACATGGTTTTCAATGACTCACATGTCAGCAACTTTGACATTGATATAGTTCTGTCCATTCGCATCTTTCTTCAGTAGAACCATGAACTTGAGTTCAGGGGTGCAATCCTGAGCCAGAACCTGCTGGCAAGAGACAGGCATCTCATTGGTGTAGCTCCTGTTGTTGAACGTGGTAATTTTGTTGTCGATGAAGCTACATGTAGCTGTGAATATGTTGTTGAACAATTTATTGTTCAGACAAAACAAATGAATTAGAAGGGAAAAATAATTCTCAAAATAGTGTTATTACATTTGTCTTGGCAAATTGGTAAACAATAAAAAATAAAATAATAACAACCTGCATTGGTCTCGGCGAGCAAATAGTGCAATTTGTTAACCATGTTGTCATCTAAAGGGGAAAGACCACTGAATTCATCAAGTGGCAGAGAGATGGGAAGAGGCATAGACATTTTGTAATAGGTTGCCTGCAAGAAGGAAACAACAATAATTAGGCATATTAAATAAACAAACAGAATACAGCTTCAGTGATCCAGGAACAACATTTGATCCATCATACTTTTGGTGTTTTCAAAATGATGTCCAGAGTCGTTTCACTTGTGGCGACCACAGTTAGTGACATTTGGTCTGCTGTGTTTTGTTTCCTTCCTCCAACCAGTGAATTGAGGATAGCAGCAGGAACATACTCGTAGGCACTATAACATAAAAGCCATGTTTAGAAATGGCTCTTTAAATTTTGAAATGGGCCATAATTAGGAATGCATGCTATATACTGTATAAAGTACCACAGAATGTATGCACAGGTATGCTTAGAATTACATCTTTGCATAGCGCAGAAGGATTGGTTTGACACATCTTTGCCAGTCCACTTTCAGGCGGGCTGCAGGGTTTGGACCAACTAGACCGGTCTCAGCGGTGGTCACAACCTGAATACGCTGACTGGCCGTACCATAGACAACCTTGACCTGTAGGGATAAACATTCAGCTGATTGGATAGGGCAGCTGGATAGGGCACCTTCATGCTGTAAGATGGATGACGTAGAAATAAAAGGCTTCTTACCATAGCTTTATGCTTGCTAATCACAGTTCCCTCAATGATTAACCTCCAGTAGTTGTCATACGAAGAAGAAACTTTTAACAGCACTTTGGCATTAGTTTCGTCCAGGGTGCAAACTAACTGATATCCTTGCGACTTCTTGTCAGCTCTTATCACACGGAAGGTCAAGGAGATGAAATGGGAAACCTCGCTCAGGCATACAGTATTCTGAGGAACAGTGTTAACCGATGTAAATTCACCCACAGATTACACTTTTATTTCTGTCGAAGAGGATAAAGCTTTACCTGCTTGTAGATGGCCTCAAGACTTGAAGCACTGCTTCTGCTCTTGGAGTTTTGCACTGCTGAGGTGGCTTGAGAGATGATAGTCTGTACAAAGGTCATAGGAGATTTGTGAGAAATTGATTGATTTTTATTATTATAATGTTTGACTTATCCTTTCCCAAGATAAGTAAAATATACCTGCATCTTGTGGTTCCTCTGGAACGTATGGGGGTAAATGATAGCCTGTTTGGAACCAAAATATTTCTGTCAGTCACGCTCCACTTTTTCATGAATTGTAATATGAAGAGCTCTTATACAGTATTTCTGTATACAGTATAATTAATGAGTTACCTTCGAGATCTGAGCCGACCTGGAGGAGCTGGAAGAGCTGGAGCTAGAAGAACTGCTCGCTGATCTGCTGGAGCTCAGCCTGCTGCTGCTTGCTTTAGCAACCGGGATAGTTGCATCAACGGTCTTGCCGCTGACGCGAGACCAGGAACTGGAGGAGACGGGTGAGGACGTGGAGCTGGAAGAAGAGGCAGTGCCATTCTTCAGACCAGGATACAGGATTTTCTTGAGTTTTTGCAAGACTGGTTTTTCCTCAGTGACTTCCTCTTCACATAGGTTAATGAACTTTTCTGCAGCCTTTGGTCCGACTTGAACCTCCATCGACACTCCCTCAACGACTACTCCTTTAGCTGAAAACAAACCATGACATTGCAATGTTAACAAGGGGTGTGTGTGTGTGTGTGTGTGTGTGTGTGCGCGTGTGTGCGTGTGCGAGAGAGATATTTATATAGTGTATATTTAATTGTATGTTGTATTTACTATTTAGAACACTTGCCAGGTTTCACATAAACAGCAACAGAATGCATTCCAATCAGTTTGTAGAAAGCAGTGTCCCTGATGAATGCAGCATTCTTTGAGACAATCTTAACACAACCCTTCATGGCAAGGGTAGCACAGTACTTCTTATTAAACTGGGCTGCCTTTACGAGGGGCTTCATGTTAACTGGCATATCAGGATAAAGCACCTCAGAAGACTTTGACTACAACAGAAGAAAGGAGTATAAGTATTTGGACTAAGCTAACTATCAGTGTATGCGTGCGTGCGCGCGTGTGTTGCAACTCACTGAGCTGCCAACAAGAGAGGAGTAGTACATCATGGATGTCAGTTTCTCTTTGGATATGGGTTCCAAGATTTTGACAGGGATGATGGGTGTGATTTTTGGAGCTGCAAGATCCTCTATATTTTGGACCACAGCATGAGTTTGAACTCTGTTGAAAGAATAAAGAGAGTTTCGAAGTTTGCACATTTTAGAAATTAATGGAAAGAAATACATGAAAAAAAATGTATGACTTACTGCACAGATGCAATGTACTCAGGCGCAGTAATGGGAAATGCCTCAATCTTGAAGTTGCCTTCAGTGATGTCAAGCCTTACTGCTATTTTTGCTGGCAAGAGAGAGTTGACCTTACCTCTTGTCAACACAGCAGCCTGGAGCATTGCAGTGTTTACTCCCATCATAGCAAAGGTTTCCATAGCAATGCTAGGATAATGAGACAAATCGTTTCAAATATAATTAGAAGACCTGAGGCCGATTCTACAAATGCCCTCACTTTCAAGATTTTTCAAGACACAAATACAAGACACAGATATTTTTTGAATAGCCAACGTATAAAATCTAAAAGGACACATTCTGACTGGCTGCTCCATGGCCTGGTATTTGTACCCTAGCTGTAATTGTACCCTTTAAACTAAAATTGTTGTATATACGGAACATATAACCTCAAATTGCACCTCCTTAAACTAAATTGTGTTGTATACTGTATGGAACATACTTTGATTGATTGAAATATTTGATTCAGATTTTACGGGGGCCAGTTTCGAATTGCAGCCGTCCGTAGGTGCCCTTTGAGAGCGGTTTTGAAGGAGTCAAGGGATTCGCATGTCTTAATGACTGTTGGTAGGGCGTTCCACATTTTGGTGGCATAGGAGCGAAAATAATTTAGTCCCTTGTTTGTGCCGAATCTGGGCTGTACATGGTTCGTTGCACTCCCTCTGGTGTTGTGGGTGTGGACTTCGTTAACATTAAGGAAGTATCTAGACAGGTACATGGGTATCTTGGTGGTGTATCGAATCTTGTGGACCAGACCCATTGCAATATGCTGTACTCTGTCGTCGACCCTAAGCCAAGTAGGAGCCTGACTAGTTTGTTTTGGGAAGTCTGGAGCCTAGTTTTAAGCGTCTTTGAGGTGCTGTGGTACCAGGAGGTGCATGCATAGTCAAAGAAACCTTGTACGAGGGTGTTTTTGTTGACCAGTGAGGAGATCCTGTAAAGGAATCTTGTTCTTTGGTTGACTTTTTTGATTACATTGGTGGCCATTTCATCACCGGAAAGATTAGCCTCCAGGATGGAACCTAGGTAGGTAATTTCATCTTTACCTGTGATAACATTGTCACCCACTCTAACCAAGAAGCCATTTGCCTTGCTGAGATTACTATTAGATCCAAAGAGAATGGATTCAGTTTTCCCCAGGTGTAAAGATAGTTTGTTATCAGCGAGCCAGGTGCAGATTTTACCGAGTTCAGAGCTGAGGGCCTTGTTACAACATAACTTACTGTGAAGCTGTTCACATAACGTTTACCTAACTTTGCTACTACAGGGAAAAGATGCATATATATGTTACTATTTTATTTATTTGTTTACTCTTTGAATGCTCTTTCTTGCACTCTTATTCTATCTCTTTGTTTTCTGTGCTTGCTGTGTTTTGTTGTTTGAATGTTATGCTATCTATATGCTGCTGCATTGACTATAAGGAAGTTACAACCTTGAACCTTGAACCAGCTGCTTTCCCAGGTTGAATGGGTTAAATATATATATATATATATATATTGAAATTGTATTTCATTTAGAGGATAGTTTTAGAGGGGGTCCTCGGGCACAACACAATGAATACAGTACACGGACATATACATATTACTGTTATCGAATTATACGTATATATCACTGTAGTAAGAGTGGTTGATTGATTAATTGATAGATTTTCTTACCTTGGTTTGATCTCAGTCTCAAGATGACAGATGGCTGTCTCCAGTATGTGGGCAAGATTAAAGGTTTCTGGTAGTGGTGGAGTGGTCTTGGCCTTCACTATACCAAAACAAATACAGTATAGAAGCACTACTTAACCTACTCTACACACCATGGATTGTGCACTAGTACAACATACTAGAACTAATCCAAAGTGCATGTTACTTGCATTGGCAAGTTGTGGGTGTTATAGTCAATAATTACTTACTTTGGACCGAAGCAACAGCCACAACAGCAGTTACAACACTGAGTTCCATGGGAAAGCCAGCTGCAGTGGGGATAATGCGACGACTTTCAGTAGACAGTATAGGTTTAGTATAATGGAAGGTTGTGCCAGACAGCAGAGTCTTTATAGCGTTCTTTCCATATGCTTCAACGGTGGGTCCAGTGGCAAGCTGCAGGGTAGAAGTTTGCTTCATTATCACATTTCATAAGGTGGTCAAATACAATTTATTTAGCAATTTCAAGGATGGAAGGTTATGTTCTGGAATCATACCGCAATGGCCTGGTCAATCACAGCCTTGTTGATGTTCGCAAAAGCAATTTCTTGTCCAAAGAATTTGATATACACAGATGCCAGGGGTTTGCTATTGGGCATACCTCTCCAATGCGAAAGCTGTTAAAAAAGGTCATACCATCTGTACATCTGTACAGTGCTTTCATTATGTGCATTTCATCCTGCACTGAGATGAACAATTTGTATTTGTACTCTTCTTCATGTTTCTTGTTGCTTACAGCTCTGAGGACACGCCTCATCTTGGTGACCCTGTCAGTGTTCTCCAAAATAGCAGGGTTTTTCAGAAGAGCCTCCTGGAGACCCTCAGTTCTTACTCCAACCTGAACAAAAATGAAATGATGTATGAATTGCATTTGCATTACTTTTTCATGAAATCAAATGTCACTAGAGGAAAACTGACATCTCGTCCACACCTCCAGAATATCAGCAGCTGCACCGGCCATGAAGCCACTGGCCTTAACCACAATCGACCTGGGCAAGATTGTGGCAGCGTCATTGATGTAGAAAGCACTTGCGGCAGCACCAAGCATCAGGGGATCTTTCATATAGTGTAATGAGACGGTTTGAGGATACAGAAAAGATTAAGCAAAAGAAAACTCAAAGGGATATTTCACTTTAAAAAAAAACGTTTTGCTTATTTTATCATCTACTCAGGCTTTTGTGAACACCCCAGACAGTGTTTAAGTTGCTCAATTCAGCATTTAGATATTTTATATCCATTTTAGCTAACCCACCCCCTTCCTATACAAACCTATTTTAACGGCAAACTCTATTTTATTTTTTCTGGTGACCTTTTTCAAAAGTGAAATATCACTTTAAATTCAACTTAAATTCAGATGTTAGCTCTTACTGCTATACACATCCACAAGGACTGCTTTGCTGTAATGGTAGCACAGTCTGTCCAGTCTGGGGCTAAGGATCTTGACTGCAATGTCACAAGCTGCAGCACTGCAATGAAAGAATGACATTGTTCAACGCAGATTGATTATTATTGTTATTAGGCGTGCAATGCTGACAGGGCCTGTAATGGAGCACTTACACTGACGCGTGGCTAGCTACGGTACTCTTAGTCAAGGACTTCATGTGAGAATAAGTGAAGCTCGCCACCTGCAGGTTCTCCTCCGTGGTCAGAACGTTAGCTAGTGTAGTCACCAGACCCATTGGTGGCCTGGTCTCAAACAGCACGATGGAAGAAAGCATGCGCAGCTCTGGGTGGAGAGCCCGGTCCATGAACAGTTGAATAACCACTTCCTGGACCTAATTTACAAGAGGAGATGGGAAATAGTATAGTAGTTTGCAGAGGTCCGCCTTGTGGATTATATACGGTACCCTGTTACTGAAAAGTCACATACCGCCCTGGATTCCTTCTGTGCAATATTCCTCAGGGCCAAGATGGCGTCAGCATGGACTCTCATGGGCAGACCTGCAGCAGCATTGCCAAACATGGGGAGGACCTTTGTGATTGGCTTAATGCTAATGGGGTGACCAGCGTTACCCAGGACCTTCAGCAGCAGGATGAGCTCCTCGGTTGCCCCAGTGGCAAGGGCCGCACTCAGTTGATCATGGAGGGGCTACAGAGAGATAATGAACTATAAAGATTCTATAATCCAGACATGGATCAAATATGTTTTGTATTATGTATAGATATTTTTTACCTTAACAAGCTCAGCAGGACAGACGACCTTCTCTGCACAATATTTTGCAATCATGGTACCGTAGCCAAGCAAGACGATTTCACGGAGAATGGGGTTGGCCACAATTTTGTCGTTGACTGCCAGAGCCTATAGAGTCGACCAATACAAATGGATTATTCTCTTCCAATAACTTAAAGGACAACTTTAGTTTTTTTCAACCAAGGGTTCATGTTTTAGGTTATTAGAGAAACTAAAAGGTGAGTGTTCATTTTCTTTCATTTGCTGCTTTCTTCCGTTTTAGGGATTTTAGCAGTTTTTGACAGGGGGGCGGGGGCATTTGAGCATGGGGCTAAATTTGTATTTTTTAACACAATTTTATGGTGATTTATTTTTTTATTATTTACTATAGTCCTAATAAACGCCAGGAAATTACATCTGGCCACAAAAGATCACAGGATCTATTGAATGTGACAAACTGACATATTGAGCCTATATACACACAGTATAAGCCTTCCCCCAGTAGGCTACCTTCACATTCAGTAGATCCTGTGATCTTCTGTGGCCAGATGTAATTTCCTGACGTTTATTAGGACTATAGTAAACCATAAAAAGATAAATCACCATAAAATTGTGTTAAAAAATACATATTTAGACCCATGCTCGAATGCCCCCGCCCCCCTGTCAAAAACGGCTAAATTCCCTAAAACTAAAGAAAGCAGCAAATGAAAAAAGATTAACACTCATCTTTTACTTTATCTAATAACAAACTAAAACATGAACCTTGGTTGAAAAAAACTAAAGTTGTCCTTTAACTCATGGATAACAAGTACTGTGTCGTTTGAAGTTTCACCTACCGCAAAAAGCTTGATGGCTTCCAGATCAGATGTGACCATGTGCACAGACGCCACCAAAGCCTGAGCTACTTCAGCAACTGTAATGTGATCAGCCAAGAACTTCTCTGTGATGAATCTCAGAACAGCTGATGTTCCAATGGCAGGGATGGCATCCAGGATCCAGCGTCTGAGAACATAAAAAAGGTGAACAATCGAGGTCTATAGACAATTTTGACTCGTCCTTTATACCTCATCTATGGTATAGCACGAGTAGTCAAAACTGAATGAATAAAAGCTTGTCTACACTCTGCATTAAAAACCATAAGGTTTTTAATGGTGGTTCTTCAGACCTGTGAATTTGAACGTCTGGGGTTTTAAAACGTCACGTTGGTGCATTCAATGGGTTAAATGAGTCTGTCTTTCATGCATTCAATGTGGTCTATGTGCAACACCATTATAAAATGTTCCAGTGCATTTCCTTTCTCCATGGGCAAACTAACCTGAAGGCAGGATTGGACTCAAACTGATTCCATAGTCTGTCAAGGTCTTCATAGCGGGCTGTACGAAGGAGCTGAATGAGTTCCATAAATTTGAGAGGGGCATCCTCATGGACCATTTCCACATTGGAGGTAGCCAGATGATTCAGAACCTCCACAAGCTACAAACAGAGTAAATCATTGTCAATTTTTTTGATGAATTGAACAAGGTGGACCCTCTTGTAAAGTAAACAAGTGTAATGCTTTATTGGGTTGTCCACTCACAGTTAACAGTTTTTGTATTGAGTTGAAATGTACTGTAATTCTGCAAACAAATAATTAATAAAAACTTCAATCAATCAACATTTGTCATTTGAAGATTGACCATAATAGTTGTGATGCTCAAATTAATATAGGACTAAAAAAGGCCTGCTTTGGGTGTTTGGTCACTGCCTAAGCAAAAGCCCCCTGAACCCTTAAACAGATGCATGTCCATGCGCAGCTAAACATTGTGGCCAGGTCAATGTTAAATGGACAGTTTTGTTTAAAAAAATGTATAAACAATGAAGTATAATAAGGAAATGGTGGGGTATAATGTAAAGTATTAATTTTAACATGCAAATGGTACATCATTATCAGAGCTACAATTATCCTTCAAGTTATTGTTTGGCCCCAAAATGAGTGGATATACAGGTTTTGTAGAACGTTTTAGCATTTGTAGAAAATTTGGGGCTTAAATGTACTGTACTATTAAAGTGCCACTTCACCCCTTTGCAAAACAACATTATGACATTTAGAAGATTTAGAACACTTTCCTGAGGTTTTGTGTGTGTAATATGTGGTTTTAGATATTTGAGTATTTCAAAGTGCCTGTGATGTCATAGGCACTGGTCTCACTTCCTTCCTGGACTTACATGTTGTCTCAGTAAGACAGACCTACCCCTCTCCACAAGGAGGAGCAGTGCACAAAAGTATAATGGTCATTGTAGTAATCCATTAATCCAGTCAAACCCTAGTCAAACACACAGACTTCATTATTTTTCTGGCCATGGAATGCAAATTTCTAATTGTGCTACTGTTATCTATTACTATTAACTATTAACTACTATTAACATTCAGTGACTGGAGTTTCTTCCAAGAAAGAAAGAAAGTATTGTATATATTTGGCCGGCCAAAAGTACATAAATAAATAAATCATAAAATAGATAATAAATAAAGTGTTGTCAGGGGTCTTTCAGCAGGGCTGGACTGTGACAAAATAATTGATGCTGGCATTTAATTGCCTATCAAAGCGAGAGAGAGAGAGAGAGAGCTCCACAAAGACGTTCAGCTAGTTATAAAGTCATTTTCTTTATAATGTGTTCTAATTCTATTTGTTTATGCAGTCACAATGGCAAATAGGTTATAGACCCTGTGTATGGATTGTATAGTAGTCAGCTGTAACGCTGAGCTGATGGAAAGGAGAAAAAATTGTCTTCCATAACCATAACTGTGTGTAAACATGCCGCGGACATGGTATGCTGTTACACCGCATGGATGGCAGGATGCAATGGACATAAACAGAATCTGATGGGTACCAAATGCGGTGTGACACGCATGGCATGCTTTTGTCAAATTCCTCCATACGTTTTAGGTCCCACGGCTGCCTCGGGCTCAGTGGGAATGGTAGCCTCACAAAGTCCAATAACAACTGCCATTACAGGCTCATCAGACCCCAGGGGGTTCCTTGCAGATGAAACATTTGAAAACCACTAGTTGGACAACAAATATGCCATAGTGTCATAGTAAATACATGTCATACATATTTCGAAGAAACATGGTGGCATTCAGTAAGTGGTCTCGTGAAATAAGGACATTATAATATAAAGAAAATATAAAATAAGTAAAAAATAAATATATATAACACATTATATAACTAGAGGTAAGTTTGTTGACTTCTGCAGCTACAATGGCTGAGTGGTGTTTGTTCTGTGCGCCGTACAAAAATGGCAAACATTTATTGATTATAAGCAGTGGAGACGCATGTAAAGTAAATGGTTGTCCCCCCCTCTCTGAAATCTGAAATTATCTTGTATACAGATTTATTTGATTGTATAGTAGTTGATCTCTATACTCTGTAAAATTAAGAAAGAATAACATGAGACGGTGACTGCTTAATTAAGTTAATTTAGGACCTTCTAGCAGTTAATTTCATTTTATTAAACACATTTCTTCCATGTAGCCCATGTTTTGTAATGGCATCATCATGCTATTATGCCTGTGGATATACAGAGTGAACTTAACAATGATAAATTAATATGATAATACTTTTTATATAATCACCAACATGAATTATGTTTGTTATTTACAGCTAGGTAGAGTAGTGGGGCGAGATGGAAAAGGGGCGACCGTACCCGTTACCAGGGGGGAGGAGGGTGAAGAGAGAAAGAAGGGTGGGGGTCTGTTTTGTGTACTGGTATTTGTGTAACCCGTATAGCATATTCCCATAATCCCATTCATTATTTTATTAATCTTTATGAGTAATATGAAACAATACCTGAGCCTGTATGTTGTTGACCTTAATGAGCAGAAGTGGGGATTGAATACGCTCATCACCAAACTCATACTTCAGAGATCCACGGTGAACATACTCAGCTGCAATTGGCACAATCGGTGTCTTCTGAATCTCAAGGAAGATGAACTTTTGTCTTAAGGAGTAATAGGGAATAAAACATGAATCTGAGATTTCACAAAATGTAAAGCATTGCCATTGTTTTGAATGCGGTGTCTCTGAACTTACATGGTCTTCACCTGAGCAGCACCGTTCCTCTCAACAAATGGTGAGAACTGAATCAGTTCACTGACACTTGCCTCCAATATCAGTGCACCAGCGGCAGCCGGCTTCAATATGTAATTGTATGCTGCAGCTCCCCTCAGGTTCTTTGTTCCCTGTGTATAGACACATAGTTATTTTATTATATGGTATACAGTAATGCATCTCAGGACAGAAAATGAATTGGCCTTCACCTGCTGGCACTCAACACACTTCTTGGTGTAGGCTAAACCGCTGTCCTTAAAGATCTTCTCTTGGCAGTGCTGAAGGTCCTTGGACTTGGTCAGAAGGATGCGCTCAGCCTTTACGTCCTCAGTAATGGCATACAGGGTCTTGCATACACCCTGAGCTCCAGACTGAGAGATATTTGGGAAAGGTTACTGGAGAGCTCCCACTTTCTGACATGGATTTTTATGTAGCTGCAAGGGCTTTTGGACAAACCTCCTGCAGCTCGTAGACATTCTGAGTCTTCTTAACGTTGAGCTGAAGGACGTTGAGGATGCCTCTGTAGATGTTCAACACCATTCCCGAGATTCTCTCAGGGGCATACACTTTACCCACAACACCACTGGCATACTCAAACTTGATAGGAATCATGAACTCAGCAGCCAGGGCAGCAGTGAGCTTAGTGGCTGGTATAAATGGATCATTGGGCAGGATACCACTGTACTCATAAAGTTCAGGTTCCACAAGCTATAGGGTATAAAGAACATTGTTTAATGTAAAGGAATGAGTACTTGTTGATATTTTGTTACCTTTGAAAATGACGACCTTTACCATAAGCAGCAAGGTATTGTGGGCAAGAGCACTGATGAGAACTTTGCTGCTGACTTTTATTCCAGCTGTCGCTAGACCCTGATCAGGCAGACCGCCCATGAGCACTGCCTCATACTTGTACACATAGGTCTTAGTTGCAGAAAATTCTGGATCTGTGAATACAATTTCCTTCTATTAGAATAGGAATACAATTTACAATTTACAATTTAGGCATTTAGCAGACGCTCTTAATCCAGAGCGACTTACATTTAAGCATCACATAAAAGCATTTATCATGAAACATGCGTAAGCTAAGAAGGTAACAGTGGAATATCTATATGATGAAACTATACATACACTATACATAATAAACTATACATATTCACTACTATGCTATACATATGTACTATGGCGTGCTATGACTATATACAATACAATTATAGTGCTGTCTACATAACATGCTATAAGTCTGTGTCAAATGCTATCTAAGCCAACAGAAATGCTATCTAAGGGGTTAGGGTAAGTGCTATGGGCCATGATGGAGTCTGAAAAGGTGGGTTTTCAGGCTACGGCGGAAGATTGGGAGTGATGCTGCAGTTCTGACTGCAATGGGAAGTGCATTCCACACAAAAAAAATCTGCTTAATGATGATGTCACTGTTGGACGGTTTCTGAACTGCCCACAGCCCTCCTATGAGACACAGACTGAGTAGAAAGAAATTGTGCCATTTTATCATGATTATTAGTGAGGACCTATTATATGAAGATAGGTTGAAAAGTGGTGAAGTGGTCTGTTTAAGTGCCAGGGACGTTATCCCGTCTTATTGCCGTCTTTGTAATGGGCGTTAAGACGTCCTCCCTTGGGAATTTTTTTTATTCTTATTAAAAAATAAAATTCAACCATATTTAGAGAATTCCTCTAATCTGGTGTACAGGTGATGACATGCACATCACATGCATAATAGAATTACAAATTATTTATTTCTTTATAATGGGAGAATTGGCACTCCATGACCACCAGGTGGCGCTGAAAGAGTGCTATTACTATTTATTATTATTATTATTATTTTATTTTTTCTCCTGGGGTCGAGAAACCAACAAATATTATAATGAAAACAGTGTGCACGTACCAAAGTTAAGGTGTTGACCAGCTAAAAGGAAATGACACAAGATTAGTGTGAACTACCGCCAGAATTCCATTCCATACTTAGTATATTCCTAACTCCTCTTACTCTTTTCAACATACAAAAAAAGCATACCTATACTGCAGAAACATCTACTAATCTTTTCTTTCCATTGAGTTTTCCAATAAATGTGGATAACACTTTACCGGCAAATTGCTATTTTTGAACTTCATAATAATTATTAAGCCATTTTACTCGAAAAACAAACAAAACAAAACAAAAAAAACAACAGCATTACTTTGGACTTCCATAAGAAACCTTTTTCTAGTCAGAAACAGGAAAATACACACTATAACTATAACACTAGAACTGCCTGCCTTGTAGCAGTCTCAAGTAATTTGCACAGTGAGAATTCCCTAGGCATAGTAATGGCATGGTAATGTCATTTATAAAGGTGTAACGCTTTATGAACAGGGCAAATCATACTCACCCACAAGGGCCAGAGTCATTAAGAGCACAAGCCCTCTCATGGCAAACAATCGTACTGATCCTAAGTGATCACGGCGGTCTTGTCTATTGATAACAGTCGAATCGGGTGCTCCAAGCTCCTTTTAACAGAAAAAGGTCCTGGTCCTGGTTCTGCTTTGGCTATGTAAACGTAAGTTTTCTCATGCCAATAATGCCCTTTGAATTGAATTGACAAGGCCCTGGTTAGCATAGTGATCATGACATTGTGATGTAAAGTCACTTCTCACGTATGCCATTGGATGGATTGTTATCTCAGGTTTCAGATTGGGACTGCCCTTTGTTTGTTATTGGTTAGGTTCAGGTTAGGGCCACCTGACTTGTATTCTACTGACATATCCCAGGTCAGCATTAAGCATCGGTTTCCACATTGTTTTTTCGTGTCTCTTTATGCCGCATTTCTTTTGATGATTCAACAATCCAGCTGATTAACTTTATGTAATAGTAAAAGTAGTCTGGATTTAGTTGTTCCTTTGTTTTTGTTTCGTTTTTTGTTTGGTTAGTTTTTTTTAATATATTTATCTCGAATCAGTGTTTGACAGAATGACAAAACCTTTTTTGTTCATATTTGCTTGACCTCTGACAGTCTTCATGAGCCAAATGGTCATCATGAGGCATACATCTGTAACTAAAGTGAAGAAAAGACGTACACCAGTGATTCTATTGCTGGGAGCGAAATTTGTATTGTTTGAGCCTTCATAACCATAGGAAATGTAGTGATAGTATCATGTATTACAGATTTAGAAGCCATTATCTAATGTGGCATGTCTCCTATTCAAAGTTAAAATAACATGGGCACATGGTGACTATACTGTAAGTATTTGCTCACTTTATCTCTCCTTAATGGTCAAGATGACCATTGCTGACATGTCATTGGTACCTATCATGTTTGTTCTTGATGTGATGCCAACATTTAAACATCACTATTGAATTATTTCTGTGAATGTGCAAACACAAAGCTAACATTATTTGAACTTCTTAAACATTATAGCAACTTGAACAAAGCAGCAAAGTTATTCAGCAAAACTTAATTTCCAACTGTTTTGACACGTTTAAATTAATCAACTGTATTGGGACTCTTGGGAGTTAGCTAGGTTACAGTTATGAAATGACAACACTGCATGATATTCATTGATATCACAGAACATTGCAGGCAGACATGATGAATCAAAACAAAAGTTCTGGCACAGGTCACAATCTGTAATATCTTTGACTGAGATGAGATAGATAAAGGCAAAGATGCCTTCACTAAGTATATAATATAGTATTAAGGTAAGTAGATTTAGAAATGTCTGGAAAGGGATTTATGATTGTGTGGCAATTGTATCTTTGACTACCACGTACTAAACAGATGAGGCCTTGCAGCCCCCATGTGATCCTAATTAAACCCTCCAATACCACACCGCAATTAGGGAACCATGCACTGCTTGACCAGGGGTGGACAAACAAACACCCAAAACAATATTTGTGATAATTGATTAACAGGCCCTAATTGATATTTACAACTGTCATCCCAAACAACCAGGCCAAACAGTTTTTAAAATCCTGATTTACTGAAGATTTTTTTTAAATAAAGAAAATTAAATTAAATATCACCAGAGGGTGGGACCATGCAGATACAAAATATCTAACCTAAACTAACAAAAACATAGAAATTAACTAATGAAAGGTCGCTTAGGTCGGCCACCCCTACGCACGCACACACACACACACACACACACACACACACACACACACACACACACACACACACACACACACACACACACACACACACATTTAACCGATGGTGTTTGGAGGCTGGCTAGGAGGAAGATGTCTGAAGCCTCAGTGGAGACACCCCACAGGACCCAATCAGGTCCCATGGCCCAGACTATGCTTTTCTTTTCACACTGTCCGTCCGTTTGTCTGTAAACAGCAATCTCCAGCACCATTGGCCCGATCGACACACTGAATTGTTCAGATCGGCCTGTTATAGTGCCATCAGGAGGCTGATTTTGGTTCAAACATCACATACATCGGTACACACTACACAGTATCTCTAGTCTTGTGATCCACAGATTACCTCCTGATTGGTCAATTCTGAACACTGCTGGCCCACAATAACCTACCTGACCTGGCGGAGTGAGTTCTATTTCATAGTAGGGTTAGAAGTCATCACCATGAGAATTCAGCCTTACAGTATGTAAGAAAGAATACCCGGGCCTGAGATTCCACTGGCACATGTAACAGGTGTTCACATACTGTACATTTCCTATTTGTTTGATGACATGATGGGTTGTGTTATTACAATGGTAATGAAATAAAGGAACTTTATTGGAACTTTTTCATTAACATGTTGATGGGAAAAAGGTTTGATGAAAGAATAATACTCTATGGGTTAACTTCTGTGTTGTAAAGGTTGTGTACTGTTTAAACCATACCTTTAGCATCTGCTAAATGCCTAAATTGTAATAATTGTAATAATTGAAATTGTAATAATTGACTGACCACACAATGACCGACCATAATTCTCCCAATTTCACCTGCATTACATGATATGTATAATTGCCGTTCAATATAGCACAGTAATAACATTCACACAATATAATTATGTTGAAATGCTTGATGATGGAAATCTTTATTTATAATAACGGTTTAAAGCTCCTATAAAGACATTTTTTATATTTTTTTCCCCCTGGAATTCAGACAGCCAGAAATGGGTAGAACGCTCCAAAACAAATTTAGTCTCTGTGACTCATCTAGGGGCTGCAATCTGCATTCAAAGATGTTCCTAGAAGCTTTGTCATTGGTCGAAGAAAAAAAAAACCCCGGTCGCAATGACTAACCAATCAGGAAGCAGACAGGCAAAACGACCAGGAAAACCTTTGAATGCAGATTGCGCGCCCCTAGATGTGTGTCAGAGAGGGAGCGTTCTACCCATTGCTGGCTGTCTGAATACCAGAAAAAAAAGGTTTTGACATATTATTGCTTATAGCAGCTTTAAGTAATATTGGTGATATAACAAACAAAACAGAATGTGACAGAATGCTATGAGATTAAGCACACTGAGGAGAACAGTGGCAGACCACATGGGCTTGTGTGGTCTCCCTCACGTCCACACTCTTCTCATAGATGTTGGCGATAACATTCATGTTAGAATCTGCAACGAGGAAGACAGCAAAGTGTTATGTCATGTTGCTGTTATTTTTTCTATAATATTTAAGGTGAAACTTGTGAAAGTGTATGTTTGTTTTCTAAACTCACCATTTGGTACGCAGTGGTAGCCGACAGTGACAGGAGTGGTCTTCACAGGGACACAACCAGGCAGACAACGCAGAACAGGTTCAACAGAGTAACATTTGGACATCTGGCCATGAACCACGATTTGCTTCTCCAGCTTGACAGATTCAAGCTTCATGAAACATTCTGTAAAAGTAAGGTGAACACAAGGGTCATTCTACGAAAATGTGCCGCACTAAATGAGCTGGGTTAAGTCCAGTGTTTTTTTTTACTATGTTGCTTGTACTTAATTAAAAGAGAGCTGGTTTGTTTCAAGACCAACCATAGTCATTATAGTTGGTCTAGATCTAGAATAATACACACGTAAAGACTCAATACTTTCTCAATACAGAATGATCTGAATTAGACGAATAGCAACTTTTGATGCTGTGTTGCCAATGTTCATGTGAAGGAAACATGTTTTACCAGTAGTGTCACGGCAGCTCTGAGGGAGAAGCACCCATTGATGGGCGAAGCTGACTGAGCTCTTGGTCAGATGTCCGTTGGGGGTGCTGTACTCTTCTCTGACTTCCCCATCAGCCTTACCGCAGATTCCACAGGTCTTTCCCTTCATCCAGTCCACCACTTTAACCTGAGAACAAAGAAAGTCTTTGTGGTTTATGGACATAGAGTTTAGTTGAGAATCATTATTTATAAATTAGAGAGTTAGGTCGCATTCATACCAGAGAGCTTTGCTGCGATTAAAACGAATCCTGCTGCGCATTGTCAGAAAGTGCGCTTCGTTTGGCAGGTGTGAAGGCTCATTCGAATCCTAATGCGCAGCAAATAACCGCATTTTACTCCGCCCAAAAACGTGGGTTTCGCTTCGCTTCGAATCGCACTTGACTACGATTCGGTGCAGGTGTGAATGCAATCCGCAGTAAATAAAGGAAATGAAGCAAACATAATGTGGCGGGTGAGGAGCTGAACACAGTTGGAGACGGTTAAGGCATATTTTACGCAGCGCAAAGATGTCCCGTTACTGTGGATAGACGTGGTCGAATAAGGAGACTGAAGCCCTGATCGAAATGAGGACGTGTAGGCTACATTAATCAATTGCTTAAGAAAACACATAAAAACACTGCAGTGTATTATAGCCTACATAATATTCTGTCTGTCTGTCTGTCTGTCTGTGCGTGCCGTAAACATGGAGTGCTGTCACTGTGTGGGACTGGGGAGTTATATCAGTGCGCTCATGCAGCGCTGTGCTGCATGCCCAAAAGAACAGTGTGTGGCGGCTGCGTGCGTAGAGAGAGAGAGAGAGAGAGGGGGGGGGGGTCCCAGACGGCACGACACATGCACGTTATGAGTGTAATTTTATCACCATAGATTTCACTGTGTAGGCTATAGTTTATGAACGGAACACATTGATAAAGGTCCCCCCTGCTGCGTTTCCAATTGCTGCGAATGACAGTGTGAAGGCAAACCCCAGCCAATTAAATATGCAAGAATCCCCTTTCCCCGCCCATACGGATCTGAGTCTACCGAAGTATTAGGTGAGAATGTGACCTTAGTGAGTCCCAGTAGTTCCATTATAAATGTGTCACCTTCCATGTCTTCTTATCAAAGTAGACCTCCTGAAGACCCAGGCTTGGTGCATGGAGAGCGATACCGTCACCTGTCTGTTTGATCTGGATTTTGGCTGTAATTGTTACAAAAACAAATTATGTACAGTAGGATATTTGTCTGCTAACAATGTGAATAATTTCAGATTGACAGATTAATTTTAATATATAGGAGACCTGTGGGATGCTGGTATGGGAGGTTGCTGATGGGAACTTCCATTCCATTCACCTTCACAACAACATCATTGTTCTTGGGGACTAGGTCAACATCGCTGTTGAAAGAGAGTTCAGAAATGAATGAACTGTCAAATCTCTTAAATCAAAAAATGTAATACATTCTTAGACATTTTATACTTACATGTCAGCAATCTTTACGTTGATCTCGTTTTGTTGAAGTGTGAGATCTTTCTTCAGTAGAACCAGGAACTTGAGCTCATCTGTGCAATCCTGAGCCAGAACCTGCTGGCAAGAGATGGGCATCTCATTCTTGTAGCTCTTGTTGTTAAACGTGATCAGTTGGTCACCACCCATGGAGCACTCAGCTAGAATAAAAATAAACAGAATATTTGTAGTTAATTTGTATAGCTGCGTAAAATGCGATATTCGGGGCTTGATTAGAGCTTGATTTGACTTAGTTATTAAAATAAACGATGATCGCTTATCATCACTTATGTGTAACACAGTGCAGAAAGCTAGTGGATGTTGTGATCCGTTTAACCAGAAATGACATCACCAGATTCGCTCTTTTCGGTAAAAATCTGCATAATGGTGAAGTTACCGCCACCATCAGGACTGGGTCTCTAATACTATAGGATTGCCGTGCTAAAATGAGATATACTGTGAATATCACAGAATTTTCTATTGGCATTAAAATGATTAATTAAAAATATGAATAGAGCTGGCAGAAGGCACTGAAAAGCTGCTATTGTGGTGGCAGTCCAAGGAGAAAAGCATTGTTTTCAGTACAATAGTTTTACCTGCATGAGCCTTATTAAACATGTAGGAGATCTTGTCAAGCAGGCTGTCCTGATAGGCGTCCAACTCAGCGGCTGTGTGTCCAATGGGCAGATAAACAGGGAGACCACATCCCAGTTTGTACATGATCCTCTGTTGAAATTGACACCAAGACAGACATTAACCAGACATGATTAATAATGTAAAAGATAAAATGGTATACAGGCTATGCAAAGCTAACTAAACAAGAAATAATTAGATTGAGCAATAAAAGTGTACCTTTGGTGTCTTCAGCACAACATTCAGGGTTCTCTCAGAGGCAACAGCCACAGTCAGTATGATCTGTTTGGGAGCATTCTTGACCTTTGCCAAGCTTACACCAAGTGCTGGGGCAATGTTTGGAATGTATTCAGAGATCCTAAGGACACATTCATATTTGATGAACATTGCATACAGATACAGTTGATTTTATTTAAGAGCACTTCGAAACAAGGTTTGAAAGTGATATTGTGATTTGTGGGCTTTACCACTTTCCATAGCGTTGCCAATTTGACGGAAGCCTTCCCCATGTATACTTCATGCGGAAAGCATGGTCTGGGCCAACAAGACCAGTTTCAGCTGTTATCTTAGTCTCATACTGCATGCACTCCTTACCCCAGGCAATCCTAGCCTAAGAGAATGATATGGGAAACAATCAAGCCCATTTGAAACAAAAATGCCAACTAAGTTGAAGTCAAATGATATTGGATTCTGAGATGCAAGACTGACCGTGAGTTTGTGGCTGCTTAGCATCACGCCATCAGCACAGAATCTCCAGTTGTCATTTTCAGCAAGGTTTGTGAAGATAATCTGCAATCTGGAAGTAGCTCTGTCGATGTAAACTGCAGTCTGGTACCCTTGATCTATCTGGCCAATTCTCTTCGCACGGATGAGGATAGTCACGGCAGGAGTGGCAAGATATTTGTCCTGAAGATGGAAATTATGTTATTGCAAGTTGTTAAAAATGTCTTCAACACCTTTGATTCTTATCAAAATGTTTCTTTGAATATTTTGATTGAAAATGCCCCACCTTTTTATAGATGGCCTCAAAGCTAGAGGCACTGCTCATGGTGGAAACCCTAGCAGTGGAAATTGCATGCTGCAAACAAAAAAGGCACATATATGATGTCTGTCAAAACAGAACATGATAGCTTGATGAAGAACCATTCTTTAGACAGCTGTTAGATAATTACCTGGTGAATGTGCTTCTTTCTAAACTCCATGTCATACACCTCCTGCTGTAATGACAAAGACAACAGATCAACTCACTGTTCCGAAATTTGCCCAAGAGAAAAGAAGACCTTCAAGATGACTTTGAGCATTACCCTTGAGACACGGGAGCTGGAGGAACTGGATTTGGAAGAGCGACTGCTGGATGAAGACTTGGAACTAACACTAGAACGAGAGCTGGAGCGGCTGCTGGAGGATGATGATGATGAAGGCCCTGAACTGACCAAGATCTTCTTGAGCCTCAGGAGGACATTCTTGTCCTCTTGGATTTCCTCCTCCTCGCTCATGTTGATCACTTTGAGAATCTTCTCAGCTGCCTTTTCTCCAATCTGAACCTCAACCTCAATCAGCACAATGGCTGGTCCAGCAGCTGCATCAAAACAGAACAATACATGACTTATTATTCTTAACAACCTCTGTTACTCAATAAGATGATTTAATGTACTTTACTTGCCTGGACCAACCTCAACCATTACTTCATGGTTTCCAATCAGGGTGTAGAGTGCATGGCCTTCCCTGCTGAGGAAGGCAGCATTGTGAGACACAACATCAGCAGCAACCATGATTCCAAAGGTCTCGGATGCAGCAGACATTTTCTTCTTAAAGAAGGCCTTCAGGGCTTTCATCTTGTGGACAATGTTGGCTGGCAGATCAACAGGAATGATTTCAGATGACCTTGACTAGAAAAACAGAAAATACAATCTCATAAGGGACCAGTCGAAATTTAGCAAAAGGGGGGCTGGAGGAAAATAGGGGAGGATGATGCCTTTCTAATTTTAGTCCAAGGGAGGGTGATCCAATTTTGATAATACAATAGGCTGTGTTTTTATAGGCCTATATATATATTTTACTATACAGCTTTTCTGAATTCAAGTACAACTTTGCCTGGGGACGGTAGCCTAGCACACACTGCCAGCCTGTCAGAGCCAGACCGAGGGTCCTTTTAGAGATCACAACACCATGTGCAACCTAGATTCGGCACAAACAAGGGACTAAATTATTTTCGCTCCTATGCCACCAAAATGTGGAACGCCCTACCAACTGTCATTAAGACATGCAAATCCCATGACTCCTTCAAAACCGCTCTCAAAGGGCACCTACGGATGGCTGCAATTTGAAACTGGCCCCTGTAAAATCTGATTTTTCCACCCACCCTTTTTTCGTTTTTACCTCTATGATGATTTTCTGTGGCTATATAGAAGTGTATAATTGTACGTCTCTAAATGTTATGATGAATTGAACATGGTGGACCCTATTGTAAACAAAGTGTCCACAGCTGACAGTTTTGTATTGAGTTGTCCTTAAAATGTACTGTAATTCTCCAATCTGTTAATAAATCTTTCAATCAATCAATCAATCAGGCCCAGGCCGTAGCGTAACGGTCTGGGCACCGGACTGGTAATCCAGTCGCAGTGTGCCGCGGGTTCGACTCCCGGACCCGACACGGCCTTTACTGCATGTCATCCCCCATCTCTCTCCCGTTTCCTGTCAGCCTACTGTCTGTCCCTTCAAAAATCAATAAAAGGCGTAAGCCGCAAAAAAATATCTTAAAAAAAAAAAAAAAAAATCAATCAATCAATCCAGTGTCAGTCAGTCAGTCAGGTTAATCCATACATTCGGTCTTCGGTGTTCATTTACAGAGAGTTTTGTCCACTCCACCACTCGCGCAATGTGCAACAAACCAGACTGCCTGGCCCTGTGGCCTGGACTCGCTGGGACCAAGCCCCTAGTGAGGCTCTCCAACGTTGAGGCGCTCAGCCCTAGTGGTAAGAGCGGGGACTGCAGGTGGACCCATGGAGTTATGACGAGGAAACCCTGTGCATCTGGGCTTTAACATTGAGCGCTCGTTTGCACCTTAGAGTATATATGAATAGAGACGTCACCCGGAGGAAACCCTGAGGCGAAATGGACATAGTGGCCGAATTTGGTATTGCAGCGTGGGTCCAAACACATGAACGCGCTGGTCCGTTGACTATCATTGTGCACGTTCATGATGACACGTGAACGCAATGATGGTTAACTGCAGCGCGTTCATGTGTTTGGGCCCAATCCATCCCAGAATGCACTCTGTTCCTACTCGGAAGGAGGAGTGAAATCGCCTCATGCGCTTTAACTTAATGCAAGTGGATGGGAGGAGAACTCGGGTGCCGTCTCTATTCATATATACTCTAAGGTTTGCACTTCCGGGGGGGGGGGGGGGGGGGGGGGGGGGCTATTGCTCCGGTTGGTTCAGTCTCTATCCTTTTAATACTATGGCTGGGACTCATAACTCTATGGGCTCGCTCAGTTCACTTTGTAGTTGGAGATCCGGTTTTTAATATTACCGAATACAGTAGGCGGGCTACGACGATAATTACATTTAAAAAATGTTTGTGGTTGACTGTCAGACTATCAGTTATCATAGTTAGTTATGATCGGTTCAAATCATAGTCACGTGTCTTTTCTGGAAGGAAAAAAATGAAAACACATGCAACTTAAATAAGAAATGAAGCACGTTGCAACAATTACTCAGAAGAAAAAAGAGTTGAAGGAGCTGATAATGTGGACTTTTTGAGAAAAACATACTATACGCTACTATAGCCAGGCTAGACACCCTGCAATGAGAGAAGTGACAGCAGGACAACAGCAAACACAGGTCGTTAATAATAATAACTGTAAGGAAGGGGCATGGTATTTTAAATCAGGGCACATACATTTCCTCCAGGGGTATCCCTACTTAGATAACGACCGTCCCTAATCACATAAGCAAGACAATAAATTACTTATTAGTATTGTATAGCACTTTATATGGAAAATAAGGCCAGGAATAAAATGCACCAAACCACGTACCATAGAGGATGCAGCAGATGTGATTGCAGAAGTGAAAGACTCCCTGGAAATGTCTCTTGCAACTGCAGCTGGGACCATTGGTGTGATTCTTGCAGCTGCAAGATCTTCCACATCTCTTGCAATAGCAACAGTCTCAAAACTGCAGTGAAAGGTGGAAACGGAATGAATTTAAATATGGTGATAAATAATAAATGGTGAATCGTACAATTGATTTGGTGAAAATGATACATACACTGCTACTACAATCTTATTCCAGGTCTGAACAGGTGGAACGTGAATCTTGAGGTTTCCCTTATTCAGGTCAGCTCTTAATTCTATCTTTGCAGGTAAAACGGTGTGGACTCTGGCTCTTGATACCAAAGCAGCCTGGATTAAAGCAGTATTCACTCCCATAACTGCATATGTGTGCACGGCAACACTGAAAGGTAAAGAAAATGTGAACTTAAAGTCAAAGCCAGGTATATTTCACATCAATGGATGAAAGTAAATCATAAATAATACATAATAGTATAATTAATACTATAATAATTAAAGAACGAGTTGCCATTTGTTTTACCTTGGAACCACTGCAGCCCTCATCTGAATCTCAGCATTAAGAAGCATGGAAGGATGGAAGTTCTCCGAGAAAGGTGATGGGTTCACATTTGCACGGACTGAAGTTGAAAGATTATCTTCAGTCAAGTTTAAAAGGTCAAAGCACCAAGGTTTCTATTAGGCTTAAGCTAATATTAACTTACACTCAACAACAGCAGTAGCCACAGCAACGGTGTAGAAACTCAGCTCCATAGGCAGACCAATGGTAGTGGGGAAGATACGACGTACCTCAGCGGCAAGTATGGGTTTAGTGTACTGGAATTCAATACCAGCCATCAGAGCATCAAATGCCCTCCTTCCCTCAGCCTTAATCATAGGACCAGTGGCAAGCTGTAGGAAAACATGCATGGTGTACATGATGACATGCAGTGTTCAATTCAGAGTAAAATGATTATTGATTATAAACAAGTTAATGTAACTGTACAACATTCAGTACCTCAATAACCTGGTCGACGAAGGCTTTGTCCACGTTTGCAAATGCAATTTCCTGTCCGAAGAATTTGACATACACAGAGGCCAGAGGCTGGCTTGAAGGATGAGCTCTCCATTCATTAAGCTGAGGGATGATGACAGTAAACCTACCTGAGTTAGTCCAGCTTTTGTAATGAAATTGTTCTGTGATCACATACGGTTCTTTAAAGAGAGAATGTAATAAGAGAGTAATAATTATATGTCCTTCTACTCACAGCCCTGATAACATTCCTCATCTTTGTAATTCTGTCAGCATCTTCAGGAATCGGAGGCATTTTCAGAATAGCCTCCTGAACTCCTTCAGTTCTTACTCCCACCTAATAAAAGAAATATGAAGAGAAAAATAATTATGTAATCAGTGTAAGATGTTTCAGTGAGTCCACAATGCATCTTAGAATAGAGCACTAGGGGACATTCGTCAATTAAGTACCCAACAAACAGAAAGAAGTCTATCTAAAACGATGAAGAGAAAAGATTGTAACATCAGAGTCCTTGTCGGAAATTAGCTAATAAAGTTTTAGCTACATCATACCATTATGGTAAAGTCAAACAAGGTGACACATGAAGTGTATGGATCTGAGCCCTGCATAAACCTTAACATGCGAGGAAAGGAGGGCTATCTTTTACCTCAAGAACATCAGCATATGCTCCAGCCAGGTAAGTGCGGGCTTTGGCCACAACAGCTTTTGGCAAAAGTGTTGCTGCGTCATTGATGTAGAAAGCAGTGGCAGCAGCACCCATCATCCATGGATCTGAAAACGTCAAAATCATCAGATGTCTGATGTTTTCCTCCACCCCTTTCTCCCCATACTGTATGTGTACATGATGATTGTACAGTATGGGGCACTGTACACTGTATGATGATTTCCTGTTTTTTTTATAGAAGTGAATTGAAAAAGGTGGACCCTGTTGTAAACAAGTTTAGTGCTTTATCATGGTTCATCCACAAAGTAACAGTTTTTGTATTAACTTGTGCTTTAACTTGTACCCATTCTGCATACTGTGAAATAAATATTTCAATCAATCAATGAGTGTAATAACTAATGGTAAATAAATGTTTATGCTCATACTGTAATAGGCATCATAATAGATGGTTCTGCTGTAGTGGTAACTCATTCTCTCAAACTTGGGGCTGAGGATCTTGATGGCAACATTACAGGCAGCAGCACTGAAATCGGGAGATAAACATTTATGAGATATACCATCCTTTTAAAATAACAAGGGAAACAAGTGATTACTAGCTGTTAGGATTCTTACACTTGAGCAAAGTCAGGTGCTGTGCTCCTGGTCATGGCCTTCATATAGGAGTAGACCAAAGTAGCAACTTGCAGGTTAGTTTCAGTCATCATGGCTTCAGCAAGTGTGGTCACCAGGCCCATGGGGAGCTTAGTCTCAAACAGGACAATAGCAGCAACCATGCGGACCTCCGGTTGCAGAGCCTTGTTGATGAACAGCTGAATAACCACTTGCTGGACCTAAATCACAAGGTCATGAACACATTTGAATTTAATAGGGCATGTTAAAACTGTTGGTAAGGAGACAGACAGAGGAGCAGCTGTTCTTACCATCATGGGTTCGTTCTTTGCAATATTTCTTAGAGCCAGGAGTGCATCAACGTGGACTCTGTCTCTCATTGGCAGAGAGGCAGCAGCAGCGCCAAATCCAGGGAGAAGCTTCATGATTGGTTTAAGACTGGCGGGATGACCAGCATTACCCAGAACTTTAAGGGCAAGTACTAGTTCCTCAACTTTACCCTCTGTCACAGCCGCTGCGACAAGGTCATGGATTGGCTATGGAAGGCACAGGAGAACAATAATATTACCAATAAAATGTTACTTTCATTAACTGAAGCTAAGGTTTTTATGGACGTAACAATTACATAAGCCAACCTTAACTAGGGCAGCTGGGCATTCTGGGTTCTCAACACAGAATTTGGCAACCATGGTACCATAGCCCAGCATGGCAATTTCACGCAGAACTGGGACTTCCTTAACCTTGGGGTTAAAAGCCAGGTGCTGAAGAGAGTGAAGAGAAAGAATTGTTATTACATCTTAATTACTTGCGCAAGCAGAGCACGCAAGTATATTTTCGCCCGGTCCGTATGCACCGTCCCAGCCAACCCGCCACTTTTGATGCGTATACAAATAAAACAGCAAATTTGTGCCTGATTTGCTGGGACCAGATTACATACATGACCATATTTCTTACGTCATCATTGAGAGCTAGTCATACATATACTATATAATCTGTAAAATAAAATAGAAAATTGTGCCTGATTTGCTGGGACCAGAGTACATGGTGTGTATATGTATGACTAGCTCTCAATGATGACGTAAGAAATATGGTCATGTATGTAATCTGGTCCCAGCAAATCAGGCACAAATTTGCTGTCTTATTTGCATACGCATCAAAAGTGGCGGGTTTCATTGAGAGCTAGTCATACATATACTATATATATAATCTGTAAAATAAAATAGAAAATTGTGCCTGATTTGCTGGGACCAGAGTACATGGTGTGTATATGTAGGACTAGCTCTCAATGATGACGTAAGAAATATGGTCATGTATGTAATCTGGTCCCAGCAAATCAGGCACAATTTGCTGTTTTATTTGCATACGCATCAAAAGTGGCGGGTTGGCTGGGACGGTTTTTTGCGCAAAGTAACCACAGTATACCGCTAATCAACTTACAAATTACATATATATAGTATATGTATGACTAGCTCTCAATGATGACGTAAGAAATATGGTCATGTATGTAATCTGAGAGCTATAACTAGCTCTCAATGATGACGCAAGAAATATGTGGATTAAAGGACCCAATGCCAGAGTGTAATTGGTTTTCGATGGTGACGTAATGACGATATGTTTTAGTGTTGGGAGGATTAAAGGTAATGCTCTTGTGTATACATGTATGTAATCTGGCACCACTGCCGTATCAGGCACAAGTAGTCATTACTGAGATTTGACAGTTTGTAGCGGTCGAAAGTACTTGCGCGCTCTGCTTGCGCACTAGTTGGCCATTTATGGCCTACTAGTGTGCAACAAGCAAGTATGCACTCGACAGAGTGCAGTTCTAGTTAATTAAAGGTATATTCAGTGATTTCACTCAAAAAACCTTAGGTTTCGTTTTTGGCTGTGGGACCCAGCCTTTCGTCCAATCAGGATAGAGAGTAAAAAACGAAACCTAAGGTTTTTTGACCCCCAGGGGTTAACTGGGGACAGGGAGGAACTCCTTATATGGCCAGCACACTCTATAGTAGGGAGGATTATCACAACAAAACAAAAAAATAAGTGATATTTGAATTAAGTGAAATCACTGAATATACCTTTAATGTGATGAAATACATAATTAATTTAAATGTACAATCTCATTAAGGATTGACCTATAGTACCTCAATGAGCTTGATGGCCTCCATGTCAGCTGTCACCATGTGCACCGATGCCAGCAGAGCTTGACTGGCCTCAACAATAGTGATGTCATCAGCATTAAACTTCTCCTTGATGAACTTCAAAGCAGCATGAGTTCCAATGGCAGGAACAGCACTCAGGATCCATTGTCTGATAATGAAGAAACTATCCTTGTTTCTTTTCTAGACATTTTTATAATCAATCTTACTTTATTTTTTAGATGTTGTTGTCGCTACCTGTAAGCTGGCCTGTGTTTAAACCGAGTCCAGATATCCTCAATCATCTCAAATTTGGCCACACGCAGCAGCTGGACGAGTTCAATAAACTTCAGGGGGGCATCTAACGCGACCTCCTTGCCTACATTATAGGTCACCACATGGTGCAGAACCTCAACAATCTGTCAGGAAGAGGAAAAAGAAATCACACATTTGTGAAGTGCGGGGCACCCTTTGCTTTTGTATGTCACTGGGGTCAAGTAAGTAAGTGCTCTAAGTATACATGCTCTGGGGTAGAGTGGCCAGATGGTAACCGCAAGGTTGCCAGTTCCAACCCGGGCTCCCCCAGAGTTAGTGACGAATTGTCCTTGAGCAAGACACTGAACCCCTAATTGCTCCTGATGTGCTGGTTGGTGCCTTGCATGTTTTCCGCCGCCATCGGTGCACAATTTACCATTTAAAAACAAACATTAAATCCTCAAAAGCCATGTATTGGAGTGGCTAGCGCCCCTCAACAAACAATGCTTCCAATTTTACATCGTGTTTGCCAGTCTGCCAGAAGAGAAAGTTGAAAATAATCTGCAGAGCAGAAACTGGTTCTCAGTACCTGAGCCTCTGGGTTGGTGATCCTCAGCAGCTGGATGGGTGTCTGTAAAAGCTCAGTGGTAAACTCATACTGCAGGGATCCACGGTGGATATACTCTACCCTAATGGGCTCCACCACGGTATCCACGATGTGATGGAACTTCAGAAATTGTCTGTGAAGAAGTTTTCAGGAATAAGATCTTTTGTTTCGTGAGTCATATACATTTGAGCCGGTAACAAGTTGTGCGCGAACATTTTGTGCGCAGTTCAGTTCGGCAAGTCATAGACCGTGATGCATGCTGAGCATGCCCGGCTCCATGGCCGGATACATCACCGACACTATCCCTGTGTTTACACCCCATGTCCATGTATTCCCTCTCTGTGATGTGCACGGAAGGGAAAAACAACACGTGCGCACATTCACAGAGAAACAACAACATGGAACAACAACAGATAATATATTGTATTGTTCAAAAAGAGAGAAAAAAGTCAACTACATACTTAGCCTCCATCTCGGCAGCACCATTCATGATGTTGAAAGGTGAGAACTGAATGCGCTCATTGGCCGTTGCCTCCAGTATCAGAGCACCAGTGCGCATAGGCTTCATGACGTAGTTGAAGACATTACCACCCTTCATTAGCGCTCCTCTCTGCATAGACACAATTCACAATTAACCTCAGCAGCAGTTAGAACACACCCACATGTGTTTAAACATACAGTATGCTGTTCAGGAAAATGTAAGCATCGTTTAAAAGAAATGTCCCTTACAGTTGAATACTCGCACTCAACACAGTGCTTGGTGTAAGCCAAACCGATGTCTTTCATGATTCTCTCCTGGCATTGGTTTAGGTCCTTGGTCTTGGTCACATGGATATATTCATTCCTGGGGTCCTCAATAATGACATATTGAGTCTTGCACACACCCTGGGTTCCAACCTGGAGTATTAAAGAGAACAGACATTATTTGGGAGTTCAATTATCACCCTGGCTTTTTTGTTTATAATCATGTAGAATAGGAATTATTTGAACCTCTTGCATCTCGTAAAAATGGGTCTTCTTGATGTTGAGCTGAAGGATGTTCAGGATACCTCTGTATTTATTCAGCACACAAGTGGGGAGCCCTTCTGGTGCAAACACCTTGCCCACAATACCATTTGCATACTCAAACTTGATGGGAATCGAGAGCTGAGCAGCCATGGCTGAAAGGAGCTTAGTTGCAGGTACAAAGGGGTCTTTCGGCCAGATGCCACTGTACTCAAAGATCTCAGGATCCACAAGCTAGAGGGGGGAAAGCCAATTTTCAATTACAAATAATTTATGTAGAGGGGTCTAGAATTCCTGTCCATAACCCACATATAAATACTTTATATATACTTAATATAGATCAGTACATGTAATTTATTTCAGTTTCATTCAAAGCTATTTGTAGTCTTTACCTTCATAATGTAGATCCCTGTGCTCATTTCGCGGATCATAACTTTGGCTGTGATTTTGATTCCAGCTTTAGCCAGGCCTTTCTCAGGCAGACCTCCCAAGATAACGGCTTCATACTTGTACACATAGGTCTTACCGGGTGCAAACTCAGGTTCTAAAACAAGAAGTTATAACACATGATATCTATGCAGAATTTAGCATCAACTAGAAAAAGTGCCCCTCGGGGCACAGGTCTCCACCAGGGCAGGCCTCCTGCAGTTATTGTAGTTTCAAAAATCATGTAGCTTAGGAAAAATATTTTAAAAATAATGTATAAGAAATATACATGTAGCTTTCACAATGTGCACATTTCCTGTTCATGTATAAACTTACCATAGTTAATATGAGCGCCCGCTGCAAATTAAGAATAATCTGATGTAAAAATACAGTTGGTATCTGAAAACATTGTTTAATCGTATAGAGATTGAACAGAAACATTTGTTTCAAATGTGTATTTCATGAACACTGCTATACTGTATAAAAAATCATCACACCAAAATCAAGTGAGGGGCGCTCTTATCATCTTAAGATGATTTAGGTGAAAAAAACGGTTTCAAAACAAACATTAAATTCTCTTTATTTTCCCTTCATTGTCAATGGCGTTTTTAAAACAAACATTTAACTAGGAACAAACATTAAACCCTCTTTATTGTCAATGACTAAAAACTAGCGCCCCTCAACACGTGTGATACCAGTTGTACTCCTACATCTTTAAACTCTTTTTAACCCTTTTCTGTGCAAATGGCCATAATTTACTTATGTGCCCCCTCCTTTACTATGGCAACAAACAACAAAATGAGCAAAAACACATGGATTAAATAGATATATAGAAAGATATACTTACCCACAAGGGCTATACTCAGGGCAAGCACAATCCCCCTCATGGTTGGTAGAATGTAGCCTACGGATTACATTCAGGTGTTGTCTTTATAGCAAAATGTTGCTGACTGTATGTATATCTGTTGAAATCTGTCATTAACTAAACATGACCGTTTGCCATTATCAGCATCATTGATGGTACCTTGCTCTAGTATCATAAAGTAAATCTAAAGAGAAATGTCACAGTCAGTCAAGGTTAGGTTAACCTGGCCCTTGCCTTGTCTGTGAAGAGCTCAATGTCCAGGTTGCAAATACGTTTGAACACTTCCTTTATCACAATATTCAGCATTGTTTTGTCCGTCGCTCCGTCACGCCTCCATATCTAGTTGTCAGTCCATCACGCCTCGTGACACGGTCCATATATGGCTGTCTGCATATATGGAGATCACTAAACTGACCTCATCAAACCCTGGATAGCCATACATGGAGAAGACTGGATCAGCATATATGGAGCCGGCCAGCAACTCTACATCTGACATCAAACCTCAAACCAGATCTCCATCTATGGAGCTGACCTGTTCTGACATTCCAAATATTGACCCTTCCTCACCCGTCCTTCTTCTTCGATGTCTCCCTTTTGACCATGGATACCTGTCCATTCAAACTCTAGACGGGCCGCCCCAAAAGAAAATGGTAAATGGTGCATTTATATAGCGCCTTTATCCAAGGAGCTTTACATAGATTGTGCATTACATTCACCCATTCACACACATTCATCTACCGATGGCGGCGGAAACCATGCAAGGCACCGACCAGCACATTTGGCTGTGTTCTAAATTAAAGTGTTAGTGTTAAACTAAATACTATTATACTAAAAAAGATAAAGATCAGGGGAAAAGATAACTTTTTACAGTAGGCCTACAATAATGTTTCAAGTTTACACATGTTGACATGTAAACAAATAAACAGGAATAAACGGCATAAACAACATTAGTTTGCCTCTTCTGTTTCAATAATTTGATTGCAGTCTGCTTATGGCAAATTAAATTGATTTAATCCATGGAAAAAGTCCATGGATGCTGATACTGTCTGTTTCTATTTGCCCATTTGCCAAAGAAGCTTGCAATTTACTTTGGGAAAGAGAACATACATAGGCAAGACAACCTTGCATGTTTGGTGGTCTAGAATAGTCTATAGGCTGAGGTTAGAGACAACATGCAACACATACAGAATACAGAATCTAACCGGGGACATTTTGATGCTATGGCCAGTGGAAAGCTGGACTAAGTGTGGCCCCTAGGAATTACACTAACTCTGAAACACTACCTACCACCCTCCATTTAAAAGTGTACAGACATTCAATCCCACTGTTTTGTGCCTGACAACAGTAACAGTAAGAGGACAGCAGAGGGCGCTCTGAGGCTTTGTTACATGTGGTCTCTGGCACACGTTAAACAGGAAGTACTAGTATGCAGATCAGATCAGTGGCTCAGTACAGACTGAGTGATACACTGAATGTAAACTGATGTGTGATCTAAATCTGTTTCACAGGTAAGAGCTGCTATAAGGACCAAAGAGTACATCCCCAAGTGTTATACATGTGCATGAATAGGGATCAGATGGGGCAGAGATGAGTTCAGTATAAGATGAGTGTTTTATGATGAGTGAGTTTAGCCCCTGGTCCAGTGCTTACAGCGAGCCTCTCTCTGACGCCTTGTGGAAATACCTTCCACAGCCCTCTGGTCATATTTACACTCCCGTGCGTGTTTTTCTAATACCAGCAAATAAACAAAACGACGTAAACACTCACCGAAACAAAGCCTGCTAGACCTTGGTAAAAGTCTATTCTCCAACCTGGGAATCCTCAGGTCCCCAGTTTCTCTCCTAAATGCACTTTGTGCCATTTTAATAACGCAATGTACCCTGAATTTAACTAGGTAACGCTATCCTACACTCGCGAACCGCCAGTAATGTGATCCTGGCGGTTCGCGAGTGTAGGATAGCGTTACCGTCTGAATATCACAAAATTCCCATTGCTCAAAGTACACAACGACATTCTTCATCTGTTGACTCTTCATGGTTCTTGTGCCATTTTCTTCCTCAAACTATATAGTGTACATGACATGATGGTATTATTTTGAAACGTCTAGAGGATGCAGTTAATTTTAAGCTTCAGAACTAAACAAACTGATATGACTACTTCTCTGCCTTAAGCCACCGAATTCCAACACGCTTTGCTAGTTAAGGCTCAGGGTAGAAGACAGGGTTAAGCACATACCACTGGGATTGGTATTTAAGATAGTCAGTGATCTCAATATCCATTCCTCATACGTACGAATAAGTTTCTAAAGTGAGAGCCACAACACCAGAGGTAGCAACCATGATCTGACTGGTACCACTAAGCCCAGCTCTTTGGGGATGATGGGTATTTGCCAGGTTTGGGGATTGCAACCACTGTCATCGATAGAATAAATTGATAGTGGCAGCCCCAAAAATCAACAATCAAGCTGTGCTTCATTTATAGAGAAATTCTTAACTGAAATGTCATGAGAGGTCCCTGTGTCCTTCAGCAACGCACTGAACCCTGATCTTGCTCCACTCAATCTTATCTATATGAATTTTTATCCCACGATTTTGTAACCCATTCTTCACCCCTCTGTCAATTATCTAATGTGATCCTGGGCTCTACACACCCTCCACCAACCTAGTCCCCATATATGGGGGACAAGGGGAGAGCAACAGACTTGAACTCATGCTTCCTTCATGCCTGAGTGTCCAAGTTGCTCCTTTACACCTGACAGGGGGGAATTTCCCTGGTTGGACGTAGCGTGTGGAAGGAACACATTATTCCAACCAGTTCCTTTCCCCTCCATCAGGGAGGCAGTTTAGAGACCAGGATTACTCAATCTTATGAATGGAGCAGGATAAGAAAAATGGAAATATAAAAACCCTCAACAACTCTCTCTTGAGAGAGAGAAATCCCATTTGCTTTCTGAAAAGAGTGTGATTTAAATTTGTGCGGCGGCACAAAACAATAATCCCCCTATCTGCACTAAAGAGGATTAAGTCAGGTGATGATAGGGTCTACTCTGCACAGTAAATCACAGCTTGCCTCATTCGTCGACTTTTCTTCACAGAAACAACGGTTGGCCAACCTCTCCATGTTCAAGTCCAACGTCTACAAGATCCTGGTTGCCACAGACGTGGCGGCGAGGTAACCGTGTTCCTCGTCTGCGACACTTCGTATGATGGAGACATGAGATGAATTGATTGATTGGATCCTTTAACAGTTTGCAAAGAGACACAGTGGTACAATTATACAAAAGGTGCTTAAAGGATAACACGGAAAGCCATGAGGCGTTGCTTCCATTGTGGGCCTGTGTATTCAATTCATAAAGACATACAATAATATCTACACTCAGAGTTAAATTAACTTTGATTGAATATAGCCTACATTGGGGTCCCAGAGATCCGTAGCATAATTCATCCTTGAAATGAAAATCTGTGAAAATCACTGCCAGAGCCGTAAAGATCTTCTCTTGTGGGGCTTCCTTGGCATATATTTTCTACTTTCCGTGTGTCAATTTGGGGGTCCTTGACATGGAAAAGTTTAGGAACCACTGATCTATACTAGTAGCAATAAATAAATAAAAATCGCACCCAAAACAGGAGTGGCGCGAGTGGCGCGCTACGAGCTTGTAGTTCTGCTATTTTTGAAAAATCGTGAAAATAAAAGTTTTTTTATTTTATTTCGAGGTCAGGCCTAAATGGGTTAAAGGTGGTCTCTGACTGTGGTATCTGTGTGTTCACATCCCCAGGGGTCTGGACATCCCTACTGTCCAGACCCCAGGGGTCCCCAGGGGTCTGGACATCCCCCCAGGGGTCCCCAGGGGTCTGGACATCCCCCCAGGGGTCCCCAGGGGTCTGGACATCCCTACTGTCCAGGTGGTCATCATCCCCAGGGGTCTGGACATCCCTACTGTCCAGGGGTCTGGACATCCCTACTGTCCAGGGGTCTGGACATCCCTACTGTCCAGGTGGTCATCAACCACAACACCCCAGGACTGCCCAAGACCTACATCCAGAGTGGGGCAAACGGCCAGAGCTGGTAACATCAGCTCCACACACACACACACACACACACACACTAAGGCTGTCCCCAAACATTCAAGGTTCGAATGTTCGCTCGTTAGGGTTGGCACTCAAATCTTAATTATTGGGTTTGAACCATTCTTTTTTTTCGTTTTTTTATAAAAATAAAAATATATATATTTTTTCCTTTTTTATTAACTCGAAAATATATCTCGGCGAGAATGTGATATATGTTAAAAAGTAAGTTTCTCGTGCATTCCTGTCAGAAGTTATGTCTATCTCCTTGTGCTGTCCCTCTCCAAAATCCCCTGTGCACATTAATTTGGTGATGGGCCTGCAGCCAATCAGCCAATCAGCAACAAACACACACACACACACACACACACACACACACACACACACACACACACACACACACACACACACACACACACACACACACACACACACACACCAGCACGTCACAATTTGAGAAAAAGGTTAGTTCTCTCTCTCTCTCTCTCTCTCTCTCTCTCTCGCTGCGCTGTTGCGTCTGTCTGTCTGTGTGTGTGTGTGTGTGTGTGTGTGTGTGTGTGTGTGTGCACGCGCATGTGCGTGTGTGTGTGTGACACTGATTTATTGAATATTCTGACTTTCAATTCAAATGTACATACATTTAGTTTTGATTGTATTGTTAATTTGTTGTATTGTGCTTTTTGCCTTGCTCTCAATGCCAATAAAGCTCCTTTGAATTGAAAAAAGGTGTGGTGACTGCGTGTGATTGTTTAGGAGGAGCCAGGCTGCTGATTGGCTCCTGTGATGGCCTCAACTATATAAAGCTGTGTGTGGAAGCAGCATTCTGATGTATTCTTCCTGGTGTGTGTTTGGTCTGTCTGTAGCAAGAAGTTATACACACCGTCTGTCTGTCTGTCTGTCTGTAGCAAGAAGTTACACACCGTCTGGCTGTAGCAAGAAGGTAACTACATGTTAAACTTAAACCTTTAGCTTTGTTTTAAATGATTAAGTTTGGGTAACTTGATCTGTGAATGAATGCCACTGAGATGTGGAGTTTTATAACAAGAGTTAAGGTAACTGTTCCAATAGCTCATAGTGTCTTTTTGACTGGCATTCAAACTCTTCAGACAGTGGACAGGGTCCATTTGGTTCCATTTGTACACCGAGAGCTGTAAGGGTCCATTTGGTTCCATTTGTACACCGAGAGCTGTAAGGGTCCATTTGGTTCCATTTGTACACCGAGAGCTGTAAGGGTCCATTTGGTTCCATTTGTACACCGAGAGCTGTAAGGGTCCATTTGGTTCCATTTGTACACTGAGAGCTGTAAGGGTCCATTTGGTTCCATTTGTACACTGAGAGCTGTAAGGGTCCATTTGGTTCCATTTGTACACTGAGAGCTGTAAGGGTCCATTTGGTTAAACATGCTAACACTTCATCTTCAATATAAAATTGGTATTGTCACAAACGCACAATACAATGTTGGGCTTAAACTTCATTCAAAGCTTATTTGAAAAGTTGTTTCAAAAGTTGGGGGGGGAAATTTATATATTAAAAATGTAAGCTTGGGAGAGGGATGTTAAATTGTAAAATATGGGTTGTGGGGGCTGACAAGGCTATACAGCCACATGTGTTTCTAATGTGATGTAGGCCTACATAACACTAATGCCACTTATCTTTTCTCTTCATGTAATTCCAGAATATGAAGAGTCACTGCACCAGTGGTGTAGGCAGCACCAAGCCCTGGACCCTGAGACGAGCCATGTCCGTGGGCCCCACAGCCCCACCAATTTAGGCTTCCGAGGACCCCCACCCTGGAGCCCATGTGAAGTGTCCCAGACCGATGCCCCCCTCCCTGCACAAGACATTGAGGTAGGAACTGTACACTATAGCTGCTGCTGGGAAGAGCTGCTTGCTGCGCAGTGAGTACAAATCTTGCTTATTGTCCTGCTGTCGCGTTTAAGCAGGGTACTGATGGTGTTGCTCTCGTTTGCGTTTGCGTTCCGGCTTCCTGCGGTTGCATCACATCGTCGTTTGCGTTGCGTCTTTTGCGTCGACTGCCACAATTTCGTCCGGTTCCCTCATTTCACCTAACTTGTGGACACTGCCGGTCATCTGCAGAAGAACGTGATGGTTCACGGTAAGTATCCTTTTTTTTTTGTATTCTTTGCTGCTGGTAGGGTAGGGCTGGTAGGGTAGGGTTCCTACTAGGGTAGGTTTTTGCGTTGCATCGCAAACTAAGCACTTTGGCACAGGCATGGAGCTCCTGGTTTACTGGGATGGGGTTCGATTCCCTGCTGCGCCCTGCTGATTACATTTAATCTGTTAAACGGGCATCTTTTTGCACAATGGAGCGTCTCAGTCCCTCCCCCATTGATTGATTGAAATATTTATTAACAGTTTGTAGAATTTACAGTACATTTTAAGCACAAACTCAATACAAAGACTGTCAACTGAGTGGACGACCCAATTAAGCATTACACTTGTTTACAACAGGGTCCACATTGTTCAATTCATCAAAACATTTAAAGACATACAAACATTTAGACATACAAATAGACATTTCTATGTAGCTAAAGAACAGAACAGGAATTCATCATATGGGAAGCAAAAAAGGGAAAAGATACAATATACAGTGAGGGGAAATGGGGGGGGTGGGGTGGGGGGATTCAGATTTTACAGAGGCCAGTTTCGAATTGCAGCCATCCGTAGGTGCCCTTTGAGAGCGGTTTTGAAGGAGTCAAGGGATTCACATGTCTTAATGACTGTTGGTAGGGCGTTCCACATTTTGGTGGCATTTCAGAACGACGAGTGGCCCAGGAAATTATTCTCCATTTCATTTTCTCCATAGGCATTTCAAATTTATTTAAAGACCTTTAAGCGTTGTACGAAGCCAACTCTTGTCGTGACAAATCATGACGACACACACAATATTTTGGACCAAATAATTACAAAGAAGAACAAAACGTGTTGTAACCTGCTGTTTTTTCTACTTTCTAATTCTTTGGCCCGGAAAATTGTGTTTGTCATGATTGGTCCGAATGTTCACTCGAAAATTCCTGCCGAAGTTCGAGTCCTAAAATAAGGGCTAGGGTACAGCCTTAACACACACACACACACACACACACACACACACACACCACACCACACTCACTGTCCTTTGTTCTATCCCTGCAAGACCCCATTACATGAATTAATGTTCTCAGTCACCACAAATAATTTCAGTCATTTGGATACTACAGAAGTCTTCCATTCAAGTCACCCCAAAAATAGCCTATCTACAAGCTCACAATAGACAATGTACAACCGTGAGCTTGTAGATAGGCTATTTTTGAAAGAGTTATTGAAGTGTTCAAACTAGCAATAGATTAGATTTAACCTTGTTTTTCATACTTTTTGAACATGGGCTATAGCCCATACCGTATCATCATTTTTGAGGATTTGAAAAGAATGAAAAAAAGTAAAAAAAAAAAAAAGATTGGTTATAGCCCATCGTTCTTTTTTTATTTAGATTTTTTTTTAATCCTCGTTTTTCATCATTTTGGACCATGGGCTATAGCCCATATCGTACGGCATACTATAGCACGCCGTTTTTCATCATTTTTGAGGATAAAAAAAAAAAATCATTATAGCCCATCGTTTTTTTAATTAAAAAAGAAATTACCTCGTTTTTCATCATTTTTGAAGATTTGAAAAAAAAATTAAATTAAAAAAACATGGGTTATAGCCCATCGTTTTTTGAATTTTAGAAAAAAAATGTAAACCTTGTTTTTCCACATTTTTGAACCTGGGCTATAGCCGATACCGTACGGCATACTATAGCACGCCGTTTTTCATCATTTTTGAGGATTTGAAAAAAAAATTAAATTAAAAAAACATGGGTTATAGCCCATCGTTTTTTGAATTTTTGAAAAAAAATGTAAACCTTGTTTTTCCACATTTTTGAACATGGGCTATAGCCGATACCGTACGGCATACTATAGCACGTCGTTTTTCATCATTTTTGAGGATTTGAAAAAAAAAAACATGGGTTATAGCCCATCGTTTTTTTATTTAAAAAAAATTAACCTCGTTTTTCATCATTTTTGACCATGGGCAATATATAGCCCATACCGTACGGCATACTATAGCACGCCGTTTTTCATTATTTTTGAGGATTTGAAAAAAATGAAAAATCCAAAAAACATGGGTTATAGCCCATCGTTTTTTTTTTTTTTTTTAACCTTGTTTTTCATCATGGGCTATAGCCCATACCGTACGCCGTACGATATGGGCTATTAGACGAGCGTCTAAAAATGGGATGAAAAACGGCGTGCTATAGTATGCCGTACGGTATTGGCTATAGCCCATGGTCAAAAATGATGAAAATCGAGGATACTTGGGCGATATGGGCTATTAGACGAGCGTCTAAAAATGGGATAAAAAACGTCTAAAAATAGACGTGTTTTAGACGTCTATTTTTAGAAATTTTTTAGACGTTTTTTAGACGTCTATTTTTAGACGTTTTTTAGACGTCTATTTTTTGACGTTTTTTATCCCATTTTTAAACGCACGTCTAATAGCTGGCTATTGCTCAGTGGGATGGTCAAAATAGCCGGCTATTAGACGTGCGTTTAAAAATGGGATAAAAAACGTCAAAAAAGTAGACGTCTAAAAACTTCTAAAAATAGACATCTAAAAAACGTCTAAAAATAGACGTCTAAAAATATACGTCTATTTTTAGACGTTTTTTATCCCGTTTTTAGACGCTTGTCTAATAGCCCATTTTTGAGGATTTGAAAAAAAACAAACAAAAAAAAACATGGGTTATAGCCCATCGTTTTTTGAATTTTTGAAAAAAAAAAATATATCCTCGATTTTCATCACTTTTGACCATGGGCTATAGCCCATACCGTACGGCATACTATAGCACGCAGTTTTTTTTTTTTTTAAATGAAAAAACCAAAAAACGATAGGTTATAGCCCATCGTTTTTGGATTTTTGGATTTTCTTTTTTAATCCTCGTTTTCATCATTTTTGACCATCCCACTGAGCAATAGCCGTCTATTAGACGTGCGTTTAAAAATGGGATGAAAAACGTCTAAAAATAGACGTCTAAAAATAGACGTGTTTTAGGCGTCTATTTTTTGACGTTTTTTAGACGTCTATTTTTAGAAGTTTTTTAGACGTCTATTTTTAGACGTTTTTTAGACGTCTATTTTTAGACGTTTTTTAGACGTCTATTTTTTGACGTTTTTTATCCCATTTTTAAACGCACGTCTAATAGCCGGCTATTGCTCAGTGGGGTGGTCAAAAATGATGAAAACGAGGATTAAAAAAGAAAATCCAAAAATCCAAAAACGATGGGCTATAACCTATCGTTTTTCTTTTTTCTTTCATTTTTTTCAAATCCTCAAAAATGATGAAAAACGGCGTGCTATAGTATGCCGTACGGTATGGGCTATAGCCTAAGGTCACAAATGATGAAAAACGAGGATAATTTTTTTTATCAAAAATTCAAAAAACGATGGGCTATAACCCATGTTTTTTTTTTTTTTCATTTTTTTCAAATCCTCAAAAATGTTGAAAAACGGCGTGCTATAGTATGCCGTACGGTATGGGCGTCTAAAAATGGGATAAAAAAAATATATATAAATAAAATGAACGTCTAAAAATAGACGTCTAAAAATAGACGTCTAAAAAACGTCTAAAAATAGACGTCTAAAACACGTCTATTTTTAGACGTTTTTTAGACGTCTATTTTTAGACGTCTATTTTTAGACGTTCATTTTAAAAAAAGAAAAAAAAAGAAAAACGATAGGTTATAGCCCATCGTTTTTGGATTTATGGATTTTCTTTTTTAATCCTCGTTTTCATCATTTTTGACCATCCCACTGAGCAATAGCCGGCTATTAGACGTGCGTTTAAAAATGGGATGAAAAACGTCTAAAAATAGACGTCTAAAAAACGTCTAAAAATAGACGTCTAAAAATAGACGTGTTTTAGGCGTCTATTTTTAGACGTTTTTTAGACGTCTATTTTTAGAAGTTTTTTAGATGTCTATTTTTAGACGTTTTTTAGACGTCTATTTTTTGACGTTTTTTATCCCATTTTTAAACGCACGTCTAATAGCCGGCTATTGCTCAGTGGGATGGTCAAAAATGATGAAAACGAGGATTTAAAAAAAAATACAAAAATCCAAAAACGATGGGCTATAACCTATCGTTTGTTTTTTGTTTTTGTTTTTTTCAAATCCTCAAAAATGATGAAAAACGGCGTGCTATAGTATGCCGTACGGTATGGGCTATAGCCCATGGTCAAAAGTGATGAAAATCGAGGATATATATTTTTTTTTCAAAAATTCAAAAAACGATGGGCTATAACCCATGTTTTTCTTTTTTTTTTTCTTTTTTTTCAAATCCTCAAAAATGGGCTAATAGACAAGCGTCTAAAAATGGGATAAAAAACGTCTAAAAATAGACGTGTTTTAGACGTCTATTTTTAGAAGTTTTTTAGACGTCTATTTTTAGACGTTTTTTTAGACGTCTATTTTTTGACGTTTTTTATCCCATTTTTAAACGCACGTCTAATAGCCGGCTATTGCTCAGTGGGATGGTCAAAAATGATGAAAACGAGGATTAAAAAAGAAAATCCAAAAATCCACAAAACGATGGGCTATAACCTATCGTTTTTTTTTCCATTTTTTTCAAATCCTCAAAAATGATGAAAAACAGCGTGCTATAGTATGCCGTACGGTATGGGCTATAGCCCATGGTCAAAAATGATGAAAAACGAGGATAAAAAATAAATTCAAAAATTCAAAAAACGATGGGCTATACCAACTTTTTGAAATTTTGAATTTTTTTCAATTCCTCAAAAACGATGAAAAACGGCGTGCTATAGTATGCCATACGATATGGGCTATAGCCCATGGTCAAAAATGATGAAAAACGAGGATAATTTCTTTTTCAAAAATTCAAAAAACGATGGGCTATAACCCAACTTTTTGAAATTTTGAATTTTTTTCAAATCCTCAAAAATGATGAAAAACGGCGTGCTATAGTATGCCATACGATATGGGCTATAGCCCATGGTCAAAAATGATGAAAAACGAGGATCTTTTTTTTTTTTCAAAAATTCAAAAAACGATGGGCTATAACCCAACTTTTTGAAATTTTGATTTTTTTTCAAATCCTCAAACATTATGAAAAACGGCGTGCTATAGTATGCCATACGATATGGGCTATAGCCCATGGTCAAAAATGTAGAAAAACGAGGATCTTTTTTTTTTTTTTAATTAAAAAAACGATGGGCTATAACCCAACTTTTTGAAATTTTGAATTTTTTTCAATTCCTCAAAAACGATGAAAAACGGCGTGCTATAGTATGCCATACGATATGGGCTATAGCCCATGGTCAAAAATGATGAAAAACGAGGATATTTAATTTTTCAAAAATTCAAAAAACGATGGGCTATAACCCAACTTTTTGAAATTTTGAATTTTTTTCAAATCCTCAAAAAAGATGAAAAACGGCGTGCTATAGTATGCCATACGATATGGGCTATAGCCCATGGTCAAAAATGATGAAAAACGAGGATCTTTTTTTTTTTTTTTTTTTTTTTAAACGATGGGCTATATATAACCCAACTTTTTGAAATTTTGATTTTTTTTTCAAATCCTCAAAAATGATGAAAAACGGCGTGCTATAGTATGTCATACATTATGGGCTATAGCCCATGGTCAAAAATGATGAAAAACGAGGATATTTTTTTTTTTTAAATTCAAAAAACGATGGGCTATAACCCAACTTTTTGAAATTTTGAATTTTTTTCAAATCCTCAAAAATGATGAAAAACGGCGTGCTATAGTATGCCATACGATATGGGCTATAGCCCATGGTCAAAAATGATGAAAAACGAGGATATTTTTTTTTTCAAAAATTCAAAAAACTATGGGCTATAACCCAACTTTTTGAAATTTTGAATTTTTTTCAAATCCTCAAAAATTATGAAAAACGGCGTGCTATAGTATGCCATACGATATGGGCTATAGCCCATGGTCAAAAATTATGAAAAACGAGGATTTTTTTTTTTTCAAAAATTCAAAAAACGATGGGCTATAACCCAACTTTTTGAAATTTAGATTTTTTTTCAAATCCTCAAAAATGATGAAAAACGGCGTGCTATAGTATGTCATACATTATGGGCTATAGCCCATGGTCAAAAATGATGAAAAACGAGGATTTATTTTTTTCAAAAATTCAAAAAACGATGGGCTATAACCCAACTTTTTGAAATTTTGAATTTTTTTCAATTCCTCAAAAACGATGAAAAACGGCGTGCTATAGTATGCCATAAGATATGGGCTATAGCCCATGGTCAAAAATGATGAAAAACGAGGATATTTTTTTTTTTCAAAAATTCAAAAAACGATGGGCTATAACCCAACTTTTTGAAATTTTGAATTTTTTATAATTCCTCAAAAACGATGAAAAACGGCGTGCTATAGTATGCCATACGATATGGGCTATAGCCCATGGTCAAAAATGATGAAAAACGAGGATAATTCTTTTTTTCAAAAATTCAAAAAACGATGGGCTATAACCCAACTTTTAGAAATTTTGAATTTTTTTCAAATCCTCAAAAATTATGAAAAACGGCGTGCTATAGTATGCCATACGATATGGGCTATAGCCCATGGTCAAAAATGTAGAAAAACGAGGATCTTTTCTTTTTTTTTAATTCAAAAAACGATGGGCTATAACCCAACTTTTTGAAATTTTGATTTTTTTTCAATTCCTCAAAAACGATGAAAAACGGCGTGCTATAGTATGCAACACGATATGGGCTATAGCCCATGGTCAAAAATGATGAAAAACGAGGATTTTATTTTTTTTCAAAAATTCAAAAAACGATGGGCTATAACCCAACTTTTTGAAAATTTGAATTTTTTTCAATTCCTCAAAAACGATGAAAAACGGCGTGCTATAGTATGCAATACGATATGGGCTATAGCCCATGGTCAAAAATGATGAAAAACGAGGATTTGTTTTTTTTTCAAAAATTCAAAAAACGATGGGCTATAACCCAACTTTTTGAAAATTTGAATTTTTTTCAAATCCTCAAAAATGATGAAAAACGGCGTGCTATAGTATGCCATACGATATGGGCTATAGCCCATGGTCAAAAATGATGAAAAACGAGGATATTTATTTTTTCAAAAATTCAAAAAACGATGGGCTATAACCCAACTTTTTGAAATTTTGAATTTTTTTCAATTCCTCAAAAACGATGAAAAACGGCGTGCTATAGTATGCCATAAGATATGGGCTATAGCCCATGGTCAAAAATGATGAAAAACGAGGATATTTTTTTTTTTCAAAAATTCAAAAAACGATGGGCTATAACCCAACTTTTTGAAATTTTGAATTTTTTTCAAATCCTCAAAAATTATGAAAAACGGCGTGCTATAGTATGCCATACGATATGGGCTATAGCCCATGGTCAAAAATGATGAAAAACGAGGATAAAAAATAAATTCAAAAATTCAAAAAACGATGGGCTATAACCCAACTTTTTGAAATTTTGATTTTTTTTCAAATCCTCAAAAATGATGAAAAACGGCGTGCTATAGTATGTCATACATTATGGGCTATAGCCCATGGTCAAAAATGATGAAAAACTAGGATATTTTTTTTTTCAAAAATTCAAAAAACGATGGGCTATAACCCAACTTTTTGAAATTTTGATTTTTTTTCAAATCCTCAAAAATGATGAAAAACGGCGTGCTATAGTATGTCATACATTATGGGCTATAGCCCATGGTCAAAAATGATGAAAAACGAGGATCTTTTTTTTTTTCAAAAATTCAAAAAACGATGGGCTATAACCCAACTTTTTGAAATTTTGAATTTTTTTCAAATCCTCAAAAATTATGAAAAACGGCGTGCTATAGTATGCCATACGATATGGGCTATAGCCCATGGTCAAAAATGATGAAAAACGAGGATAAAAAATAAATTCAAAAATTCAAAAAACGATGGGCTATAACCCAACTTTTTGAAAATTTGAATTTTTTTCAAATCCTCAAAAATGATGAAAAACGGCGTGCTATAGTATGCCATACGGTATGGGCTATAGCCCATGGTCAAAAATGTAGAAAAACGAGGATCTTTTTTTTTTTTTTTTTCAAAAAACGATGGGCTATAACCCAACTTTTTGAAATTTTGAATTTTTTTCAATTCCTCAAAAACGATGAAAAACGGCGTGCTATAGTATGCCATACGATATGGGCTATAGCCCATGGTCAAAAATGATGAAAAACGAGGATATTTTATTTTTCAAAAATTCAAAAAACGATGGGCTATAACCCAACTTTTTGAAATTTTGATTTTTTTTCAAATCCTCAAAAATGATGAAAAACGGCGTGCTATAGTATGTCATACATTATGGGCTATAGCCCATGGTCAAAAATGATGATAAACGAGGATTTTTTTTTTTCAAAAATTCAAAAAACGATGGGCTATAACCCAACTTTTTGAAATTTTGAATTTTTTTCAAATCCTCAAAAATGATGAAAAACGGCGTGCTATAGTATGCCATACGATATGGGCTATAGCCCATGGTCAAAAATGATGAAAAACGAGGATAATTTTTTTTTCAAAAATTCAAAAAACTATGGGCTATAACCCAACTTTTTGAAATTTTGAATTTTTTTCAAATCCTCAAAAATTATGAAAAACGGCGTGCTATAGTATGCCATACGATATGGGCTATAGCCCATGGTCAAAATGATGAAAAACGAGGATAAAAAATAAATTAAAAAATTAAAAAAACGATGGGCTATAACCCAACTTTTTGAAAATTTGAATTTTTTTCAATTCCTCAAAAACGATGAAAAACGGCGTGCTATAGTATGCAATACGATATGGGCTATAGCCCATGGTCAAAAATGATGAAAAACGAGGATTTGTTTTTTTTTCAAAAATTCAAAAAACGATGGGCTATAACCCAACTTTTTGAAAATTTGAATTTTTTTCAAATCCTCAAAAATGATGAAAAACGGCGTGCTATAGTATGCCATACGATATGGGCTATAGCCCATGGTCAAAAATGATGAAAAACGAGGATATTTATTTTTTCAAAAATTCAAAAAACGATGGGCTATAACCCAACTTTTTGAAATTTTGAATTTTTTTCAATTCCTCAAAAACGATGAAAAACGGCGTGCTATAGTATGCCATAAGATATGGGCTATAGCCCATGGTCAAAAATGATGAAAAACGAGGATATTTTTTTTTTTCAAAAATTCAAAAAACGATGGGCTATAACCCAACTTTTTGAAATTTTGAATTTTTTATAATTCCTCAAAAACGATGAAAAACGGCGTGCTATAGTATGCCATACGATATGGGCTATAGCCCATGGTCAAAAATGATGAAAAACGAGGATAATTCTTTTTTTCAAAAATTCAAAAAACGATGGGCTATAACCCAACTTTTAGAAATTTTGAATTTTTTTCAAATCCTCAAAAATTATGAAAAACGGCGTGCTATAGTATGCCATACGATATGGGCTATAGCCCATGGTCAAAAATGTAGAAAAACGAGGATCTTTTCTTTTTTTTTAATTCAAAAAACGATGGGCTATAACCCAACTTTTTGAAATTTTGATTTTTTTTCAATTCCTCAAAAACGATGAAAAACGGCGTGCTATAGTATGCAACACGATATGGGCTATAGCCCATGGTCAAAAATGATGAAAAACGAGGATTTTATTTTTTTTCAAAAATTCAAAAAACGATGGGCTATAACCCAACTTTTTGAAAATTTGAATTTTTTTCAAATCCTCAAAAATGATGAAAAACGGCGTGCTATAGTATGCCATACGATATGGGCTATAGCCCATGGTCAAAAATGTAGAAAAACGAGGATAATTTTTTTTTCAAAAATTCAAAAAACTATGGGCTATAACCCAACTTTTTGAAATTTTGAATTTTTTTCAAATCCTCAAAAATTATGAAAAACGGCGTGCTATAGTATGCCATACGATATGGGCTATAGCCCATGGTCAAAAATTATGAAAAACGAGGATAAAAAATAAATTAAAAAATTAAAAAAACGATGGGCTATAACCCAACTTTTTGAAAATTTGAATTTTTTTCAATTCCTCAAAAACGATGAAAAACGGCGTGCTATAGTATGCAATACGATATGGGCTATAGCCCATGGTCAAAAATGATGAAAAACGAGGATTTTTTTTTTCTTTCAAAAATTCAAAAAACGATGGGCTATAACCCAACTTTTTGAAAATTTGAATTTTTTTCAAATCCTCAAAAATGATGAAAAACGGCGTGCTATAGTATGCCATACGATATGGGCTATAGCCCATGGTCAAAAATGATGAAAAACGAGGATATTTATTTTTTCAAAAATTCAAAAAACGATGGGCTATAACCCAACTTTTTGAAATTTTGAATTTTTTTCAATTCCTCAAAAACGATGAAAAACGGCGTGCTATAGTATGCCATACGATATGGGCTATAGCCCATGGTCAAAAATGATGAAAAACGAGGATTTTATTTTTTTTCAAAAATTCAAAAAACGATGGGCTATAACCCAACTTTTTGAAAATTTGAATTTTTTTCAAATCCTCAAAAATGATGAAAAACGGCGTGCTATAGTATGCCATACGATATGGGCTATAGCCCATGGTCAAAAATGTAGAAAAACGAGGATAATTTTTTTTTCAAAAATTCAAAAAACTATGGGCTATAACCCAACTTTTTGAAATTTTGAATTTTTTTCAAATCCTCAAAAATTATGAAAAACGGCGTGCTATAGTATGCCATACGATATGGGCTATAGCCCATGGTCAAAAATGATGAAAAACGAGGATAAAAAATAAATTAAAAAATTAAAAAAACGATGGGCTATAACCCAACTTTTTGAAAATTTGAATTTTTTTCAATTCCTCAAAAACGATGAAAAACGGCGTGCTATAGTATGCAATACGATATGGGCTATAGCCCATGGTCAAAAATGATGAAAAACGAGGATTTTTTTTTTTTTCAAAAATTCAAAAAACGATGGGCTATAACCCAACTTTTTGAAAATTTGAATTTTTTTCAAATCCTCAAAAATGATGAAAAACGGCGTGCTATAGTATGCCATACGATATGGGCTATAGCCCATGGTCAAAAATGATGAAAAACGAGGATATTTATTTTTTCAAAAATTCAAAAAACGATGGGCTATAACCCAACTTTTTGAAATTTTGAATTTTTTTCAATTCCTCAAAAACGATGAAAAACGGCGTGCTATAGTATGCCATACGATATGGGCTATAGCCCATGGTCAAAAATGATGAAAAACGAGGATAATTTTTTTTTTTAAAAATTCAAAAAACGATGGGCTATAACCCAACTTTTTGAAATTTTGAATTTTTTATAATTCCTCAAAAACGATGAAAAACGGCGTGCTATAGTATGCCATACGATATGGGCTATAGCCCATGGTCAAAAATGATGAAAAACGAGGATAATTTTTTTTTTCAAAAATTCAAAAAACGATGGGCTATAACCCAACTTTTAGAAATTTTGAATTTTTTTCAAATCCTCAAAAATGATGAAAAACGGCGTGCTATAGTATGCCATACGATATGGGCTATAGCCCATGGTCAAAAATGTAGAAAAACGAGGATCTTTTCTTTTTTTTTAATTCAAAAAACGATGGGCTATAACCCAACTTTTTGAAATTTTGATTTTTTTTCAATTCCTCAAAAACGATGAAAAACGGCGTGCTATAGTATGCCATACGATATGGGCTATAGCCCATGGTCAAAAATGATGAAAAACGAGGATATTTTATTTTTCAAAAATTCAAAAAACGATGGGCTATAACCCAACTTTTTGAAATTTTGAATTTTTTTCAATTCCTCAAAAACGATGAAAAACGGCGTGCTATAGTATGCAATACGATATGGGCTATAGCCCATGGTCAAAAATGATGAAAAACGAGGATTTTTTTTTTTTTCAAAAATTCAAAAAACGATGGGCTATAACCCAACTTTTTGAAAATTTGAATTTTTTTCAAATCCTCAAAAATGATGAAAAACGGCGTGCTATAGTATGCCATACGATATGGGCTATAGCCCATGGTCAAAAATGATGAAAAACGAGGATATTTATTTTTTCAAAAATTCAAAAAACGATGGGCTATAACCCAACTTTTTGAAATTTTGAATTTTTTTCAATTCCTCAAAAACGATGAAAAACGGCGTGCTATAGTATGCCATACGATATGGGCTATAGCCCATGGTCAAAAATGATGAAAAACGAGGATAATTTTTTTTTTCAAAAATTCAAAAAACGATGGGCTATAACCCAACTTTTTGAAATTTTGAATTTTTTATAATTCCTCAAAAACGATGAAAAACGGCGTGCTATAGTATGCCATACGATATGGGCTATAGCCCATGGTCAAAAATGATGAAAAACGAGGATAATTTTTTTTTTCAAAAATTCAAAAAACGATGGGCTATAACCCAACTTTTAGAAATTTTGAATTTTTTTCAAATCCTCAAAAATGATGAAAAACGGCGTGCTATAGTATGCCATACGATATGGGCTATAGCCCATGGTCAAAAATGTAGAAAAACGAGGATCTTTTCTTTTTTTTTAATTCAAAAAACGATGGGCTATAACCCAACTTTTTGAAATTTTGATTTTTTTTCAATTCCTCAAAAACGATGAAAAACGGCGTGCTATAGTATGCCATACGATATGGGCTATAGCCCATGGTCAAAAATGATGAAAAACGAGGATATTTTATTTTTCAAAAATTCAAAAAACGATGGGCTATAACCCAACTTTTTGAAATTTTGAATTTTTTTCAAATCCTCAAAAATCATGAAAAACGGCGTGCTATAGTATGCAATACGATATGGGCTATAGCCCATGGTCAAAAATGATGAAAAACGAGGATTTTTTTTTTTCAAAAATTCAAAAAACGATGGGCTATAACCCAACTTTTTGAAAATTTGAATTTTTTTCAAATCCTCAAAAATGATGAAAAACGGCGTGCTATAGTATGCCATACGATATGGGCTATAGCCCATGGTCGAAAATGTAGAAAAACGAGGATCTTTTTTTTTTTTTTTTTCAAAAAACGATGGGCTATAACCCAACTTTTTGAAATTTTGAATTTTTTTTAAATTCCTCAAAAACGATGAAAAACGGCGTGCTATAGTATGCCATACGATATGGGCTATAGCCCATGGTCAAAAATGATGAAAAACGAGGATAAAAAATAAATTCAAAAATTCAAAAAACGATGGGCTATAACCCAACTTTTTGAAAATTAGAATTTTTTTCAATTCCTCAAAAACGATGAAAAACGGCGTGCTATAGTATGCAATACGATATGGGCTATAGCCCATGGTCAAAAATGATGAAAAACGAGGATAATTTCTTTTTTCAAAAATTCAAAAAACGATGGGCTATAACCCAACTTTTAGAAATTTTGAATTTTTTTCAAATCCTCAAAAATGATGAAAAACGGCGTGCTATAGTATGCCATACGATATGGGCTATAGCCCATGGTCAAAAATGTAGAAAAACGAGGATCTTTTTTTTTTTTTTTTCAAAAAACGATGGGCTATAACCCAACTTTTTGAAATTTTGAATTTTTTTAAATTCCTCAAAAACGATGAAAAACGGCGTGGTATAGTATGCCATACGATATGGGCTATAGCCCATGGTCAAAAATGATGAAAAACGAGGACAATTTTTTTTTCAAAAATTCAAAAAACTATGGGCTATAACCCAACTTTTTGAAATTTTGAATTTTTTTCAAATCCTCAAAAATTATGAAAAACGGCGTGCTATAGTATGCCATACGATATGGGCTATAGCCCATGGTCAAAAATGATGAAAAACGAGGATAAAAAATAAATTAAAAAAATCAAAAAACGATGGGCTATAACCCAACTTTTTGAAAATTTGATTTTTTTTCAATTCCTCAAAAACGATGAAAAACGGCGTGCTATAGTATGCAATACGATATGGGCTATAGCCCATGGTCAAAAATGATGAAAAACGAGGATTTCTTTTTTTTTCAAAAATTCAAAAAACGATGGGCTATAACCCAACTTTTTGAAAATTTGAATTTTTTTCAAATCCTCAAAAATGATGAAAAACGGCGTGCTATAGTATGCCATACGATATGTATAGCCCATGGTCAAAAATGATGAAAAACGAGGATATTTTTTTTTCAAAAATTCAAAAAACGATGGGCTATAACCCAACTTTTTGAAATTTTGATTTTTTTTCAATTCCTCAAAAACGATGAAAAACGGCGTGCTATAGTATGCCATACGATATGGGCTATAGCCCATGGTCAAAAATGATGAAAAACGAGGATAATTTTTTTTTTCAAAAATTCAAAAAACGATGGGTTATAACCCAACTTTTAGAAATTTTGATTTTTTTTCAAATCCTCAAAAATGATGAAAAACGGCGTGCTATAGTATGCCATACGATATGGGCTATAGCCCATGGTCAAAAATGTAGAAAAACGAGGATCTTTTTTTTTTTTTTTTTCAAAAAACGATGGGCTATAACCCAACTTTTTGAAATTTTGAATTTTTTTCAATTCCTCAAAAACGATGAAAAACGGCATGCTATAGTATGCCATACGATATGGGCTATAGCCCATGGTCAAAAATGATGAAAAACGAGGATATTTTATTTTTCAAAAATTCAAAAAACGATGGGCTATAACCCAACTTTTTGAAATTTTGAATTTTTTTCAAATCCTCAAAAATGATGAAAAACGGTGTGCTATAGTATGCCATACGATATGGGCTATAGCCCATGGTCAAAAATGATGAAAAACGAGGATATTTTATTTTTCAAAAATTCAAAAAACGATGGGCTATAACCCAACTTTTTGAAATTTTGAATTTTTTTCAAATCCTCAAAAATGATGAAAAACGGCGTGCTATAGTATGCCATACGATATGGGCTATAGCCCATGGTCAAAAATGATGAAAAACGAGGATATTTATTTTTTCAAAAATTCAAAAAACGATGGGCTATAACCCAACTTTTTGAAATTTTGAATTTTTTTCAATTCCTCAAAAACGATGAAAAACGGCGTGCTATAGTATGCCATACGATATGGGCTATAGCCCATGGTCAAAAATGATGAAAAACGAGGATAATTTTTTTTTTCAAAAATTCAAAAAACGATGGGCTATAACCCAACTTTTTGAAATTTTGAATTTTTTATAATTCCTCAAAAACGATGAAAAACGGCGTGCTATAGTATGCCATACGATATGGGCTATAGCCCATGGTCAAAAATGATGAAAAACGAGGATAATTTTTTTTTTCAAAAATTCAAAAAACGATGGGCTATAACCCAACTTTTAGAAATTTTGAATTTTTTTCAAATCCTCAAAAATGATGAAAAACGGCGTGCTATAGTATGCCATACGATATGGGCTATAGCCCATGGTCAAAAATGTAGAAAAACGAGGATCTTTTCTTTTTTTTTAATTCAAAAAACGATGGGCTATAACCCAACTTTTTGAAATTTTGATTTTTTTTCAATTCCTCAAAAACGATGAAAAACGGCGTGCTATAGTATGCCATACGATATGGGCTATAGCCCATGGTCAAAAATGTAGAAAAACGAGGATCTTTTTTTTTTTTTTTTTTTTAAACGATGGGCTATAACCCAACTTTTTGAAATTTTGAATTTTTTTCAAATCCTCAAAAATGATGAAAAACGGCGTGCTATAGTATGCCATACGATATGGGCTATAGCCCATGGTCAAAAATGTAGAAAAACGAGGATCTTTTTTTTTTTTTTTTCAAAAAACGATGGGCTATAACCCAACTTTTTGAAATTTTGAATTTTTTTAAATTCCTCAAAAACGATGAAAAACGGCGTGCTATAGTATGCCATACGATATGGGCTATAGCCCATGGTCAAAAATGATGAAAAACGAGGACAATTTTTTTTTTCAAAAATTCAAAAAACTATGGGCTATAACCCAACTTTTTGAAATTTTGAATTTTTTTCAAATCCTCAAAAATTATGAAAAACGGCGTGCTATAGTATGCCATACGATATGGGCTATAGCCCATGGTCAAAAATGATGAAAAACGAGGATAAAAAATAAATTCAAAAATTCAAAAAACGATGGGCTATAACCCAACTTTTTGAAAATTTGATTTTTTTTCAATTCCTCAAAAACGATGAAAAACGGCGTGCTATAGTATGCAATACGATATGGGCTATAGCCCATGGTCAAAAATGATGAAAAACGAGGATTTCTTTTTTTTTCAAAAATTCAAAAAACGATGGGCTATAACCCAACTTTTTGAAAATTTGAATTTTTTTCAAATCCTCAAAAATGATGAAAAACGGCGTGCTATAGTATGCCATACGATATGGGCTATAGCCCATGGTCAAAAATGATGAAAAACGAGGATATTTTTTTTTTCAAAAATTCAAAAAACGATGGGCTATAACCCAACTTTTTGAAATTTAGATTTTTTTTCAATTCCTCAAAAACGATGAAAAACGGCGTGCTATAGTATGCCATACGATATGGGCTATAGCCCATGGTCAAAAATGATGAAAAACGAGGATAATTTTTTTTTTCAAAAATTCAAAAAACGATGGGCTATAACCCAACTTTTTGAAATTTTGAATTTTTTATAATTCCTCAAAAACGATGAAAAACGGCATGCTATAGTATGCCATACGATATGGGCTATAGCCCATGGTCAAAAATGATGAAAAACGAGGATCTTTTTTTTTTTTTTTTTCAAAAAACGATGGGCTATAACCCAACTTTTTGAAATTTTGAATTTTTTTCAATTCCTCAAAAACGATGAAAAACGGCGTGCTATAGTATGCCATACGATATGGGCTATAGCCCATGGTCAAAAATGTAGAAAAACGAGGATCTTTTTTTTTTTTTTTTTCAAAAAACGATGGGCTATAACCCAACTTTTTGAAATTTTGAATTTTTTTCAATTCCTCAAAAACGATGAAAAACGGCGTGCTATAGTATGCCATACGATATGGGCTATAGCCCATGGTCAAAAATGATGAAAAACGAGGATATTTTATTTTTCAAAAATTCAAAAAACGATGGGCTATAACCCAACTTTTTGAAATTTTGAATTTTTTTCAAATCCTCAAAAATGATGAAAAACGGTGTGCTATAGTATGCCATACGATATGGGCTATAGCCCATGGTCAAAAATGATGAAAAACGAGGATATTTTATTTTTCAAAAATTCAAAAAACGATGGGCTATAACCCAACTTTTTGAAATTTTGAATTTTTTTCAAATCCTCAAAAATGATGAAAAACGGCGTGCTATAGTATGCCATACGATATGGGCTATAGCCCATGGTCAAAAATGATGAAAAACGAGGATATTTATTTTTTCAAAAATTCTAAAAACGATGGGCTATAACCCAACTTTTTGAAATTTTGAATTTTTTTCAATTCCTCAAAAACGATGAAAAACGGCGTGCTATAGTATGCCATACGATATGGGCTATAGCCCATGGTCAAAAATGATGAAAAACGAGGATATTTTTTTTTTTCAAAAATTCAAAAAACGATGGGCTATAACCCAACTTTTTGAAATTTTGAATTTTTTATAATTCCTCAAAAACGATGAAAAACGGCGTGCTATAGTATGCCATACGATATGGGCTATAGCCCATGGTCAAAAATGATGAAAAACGAGGATAATTTTTTTTTTCAAAAATTCAAAAAACGATGGGCTATAACCCAACTTTTAGAAATTTTGAATTTTTTTCAAATCCTCAAAAATGATGAAAAACGGCGTGCTATAGTATGCCATACGATATGGGCTATAGCCCATGGTCAAAAATGTAGAAAAACGAGGATCTTTTCTTTTTTTTTAATTCAAAAAACGATGGGCTATAACCCAACTTTTTGAAATTTTGATTTTTTTTCAATTCCTCAAAAACGATGAAAAACGGCGTGCTATAGTATGCCATACGATATGGGCTATAGCCCATGGTCAAAAATGATGAAAAACGAGGATTTTATTTTTTTTCAAAAATTCAAAAAACGATGGGCTATAACCCAACTTTTTGAAAATTTGAATTTTTTTCAAATCCTCAAAAATGATGAAAAACGGCGTGCTATAGTATGCCATACGATATGGGCTATAGCCCATGGTCAAAAATGTAGAAAAACGAGGATCTTTTTTTTTTTTTTTTTCAAAAAACGATGGGCTATAACCCAACTTTTTGAAATTTTGAATTTTTTTAAATTCCTCAAAAACGATGAAAAACGGCGTGCTATAGTATGCCATACGATATGGGCTATAGCCCATGGTCAAAAATGATGAAAAACGAGGACAATTTTTTTTTCAAAAATTCAAAAAACTATGGGCTATAACCCAACTTTTTGAAATTTAGAATTTTTTTCAAATCCTCAAAAATTATGAAAAACGGCGTGCTATAGTATGCCATACGATATGGGCTATAGCCCATGGTCAAAAATGATGAAAAACGAGGATAAAAAATAAATTCAAAAATTCAAAAAACGATGGGCTATAACCCAACTTTTTGAAAATTTGAATTTTTTTCAATTCCTCAAAAACGATGAAAAACGGCGTGCTATAGTATGCAATACGATATGGGCTATAGCCCATGGTCAAAAATGATGAAAAACGAGGATTTCTTTTTTTTTCAAAAATTCAAAAAACGATGGGCTATAACCCAACTTTTTGAAAATTTGAATTTTTTTCAAATCCTCAAAAATGATGAAAAACGGCGTGCTATAGTATGCCATACGATATGGGCTATAGCCCATGGTCAAAAATGATGAAAAACGAGGATATTTTTTTTTTCAAAAATTCAAAAAACGATGGGCTATAACCCAACTTTTTGAAATTTTGAATTTTTTATAATTCCTCAAAAACGATGAAAAACGGCATGCTATAGTATGCCATACGATATGGGCTATAGCCCATGGTCAAAAATGATGAAAAACGAGGATAATTTTTTTTTTCAAAAATTCAAAAAACGATGGGCTATAACCCAACTTTTAGAAATTTTGAATTTTTTTCAAATCCTCAAAAATGATGAAAAACGGCGTGCTATAGTATGCCATACGATATGGGCTATAGCCCATGGTCAAAAATGTAGAAAAACGAGGATCTTTTTTTTTTTTTTTTTTCAAAAAACGATGGGCTATAACCCAACTTTTTGAAATTTTTATTTTTTTTCAATTCCTCAAAAACGATGAAAAACGGCGTGCTATAGTATGCCATACGATATGGGCTATAGCCCATGGTCAAAAATGATGAAAAACGAGGATATTTTATTTTTCAAAAATTCAAAAAACGATGGGCTATAACCCAACTTTTTGAAAATTTGAATTTTTTTCAAATCCTCAAAAATGATGAAAAACGGCGTGCTATAGTATGCCATACGATATGGGCTATAGCCCATGGTCAAAAATGATGAAAAACGAGGATATTTATTTTTTCAAAAATTCAAAAAACGATGGGCTATAACCCAACTTTTTGAAATTTTTAATTTTTTTCAATTCCTCAAAAACGATGAAAAACGGCGTGCTATAGTATGCCATACGATATGGGCTATAGCCCATGGTCAAAAATGATGAAAAACGAGGATATTTTTTTTTTTCAAAAATTCAAAAAACGATGGGCTATAACCCAACTTTTTGAAATTTTGAATTTTTTATAATTCCTCAAAAACGATGAAAAACGGCGTGCTATAGTATGCCATACGATATGGGCTATAGCCCATGGTCAAAAATGATGAAAAACGAGGATAATTTTTTTTTTCAAAAATTCAAAAAACGATGGGCTATAACCCAACTTTTAGAAATTTTGAATTTTTTTCAAATCCTCAAAAATGATGAAAAACGGCGTGCTATAGTATGCCATACGATATGGGCTATAGCCCATGGTCAAAAATGTAGAAAAACGAGGATCTTTTCTTTTTTTTTAATTCAAAAAACGATGGGCTATAACCCAACTTTTTGAAATTTTGATTTTTTTTCAATTCCTCAAAAACGATGAAAAACGGCGTGCTATAGTATGCCATACGATATGGGCTATAGCCCATGGTCAAAAATGATGAAAAACGAGGATTTTATTTTTTTTCAAAAATTCAAAAAACGATGGGCTATAACCCAACTTTTTGAAAATTTGAATTTTTTTCAAATCCTCAAAAATGATGAAAAACGGCGTGCTATAGTATGCCATACGATATGGGCTATAGCCCATGGTCAAAAATGTAGAAAAACGAGGATCTTTTTTTTTTTTTTTTTCAAAAAACGATGGGCTATAACCCAACTTTTTGAAATTTTGAATTTTTTTAAATTCCTCAAAAACGATGAAAAACGGCGTGCTATAGTATGCCATACGATATGGGCTATAGCCCATGGTCAAAAATGATGAAAAACGAGGACAATTTTTTTTTTCAAAAATTCAAAAAACTATGGGCTATAACCCAACTTTTTGAAATTTTGAATTTTTTTCAAATCCTCAAAAATTATGAAAAACGGCGTGCTATAGTATGCCATACGATATGGGCTATAGCCCATGGTCAAAAATGATGAAAAACGAGGATAAAAAATAAATTCAAAAATTCAAAAAACGATGGGCTATAACCCAACTTTTTGAAAATTTGAATTTTTTTCAATTCCTCAAAAACGATGAAAAACGGCGTGCTATAGTATGCAATACGATATGGGCTATAGCCCATGGTCAAAAATGATGAAAAACGAGGATAATTTCTTTTTTCAAAAATTCAAAAAACGATGGGCTATAACCCAACTTTTAGAAATTTTGAATTTTTTTCAAATCCTCAAAAATGATGAAAAACGGCGTGCTATAGTATGCCATACGATATGGGCTATAGCCCATGGTCAAAAATGTAGAAAAACGAGGATCTTTTTTTTTTTTTTTTTTTTTTAAACGATGGGCTATAACCCAACTTTTTGAAATTTTGAATTTTTTTAAATTCATCAAAAACGATGAAAAACGGCGTGCTATAGTATGCCATACGATATGGGCTATAGCCCATGGTCAAAAATGATGAAAAACGAGGATCTTTTTTTTTTTTTTTTTTCAAAAAACGATGGGCTATAACCCAACTTTTTGAAATTTTTATTTTTTTTCAATTCCTCAAAAACGATGAAAAACGGCGTGCTATAGTATGCCATACGATATGGGCTATAGCCCATGGTCAAAAATGATGAAAAACGAGGATATTTTATTTTTCAAAAATTCAAAAAACGATGGGCTATAACCCAACTTTTTGAAAATTTGAATTTTTTTCAAATCCTCAAAAATGATGAAAAACGGCGTGCTATAGTATGCCATACGATATGGGCTATAGCCCATGGTCAAAAATGATGAAAAACGAGGATATTTATTTTTTCAAAAATTCAAAAAACGATGGGCTATAACCCAACTTTTTGAAATTTTGAATTTTTTTCAATTCCTCAAAAACGATGAAAAACGGCGTGCTATAGTATGCCATACGATATGGGCTATAGCCCATGGTCAAAAATGATGAAAAACGAGGATAATTTTTTTTTTCAAAAATTCAAAAAACGATGGGCTATAACCCAACTTTTAGAAATTTTGAATTTTTTTCAAATCCTCAAAAATGATGAAAAACGGCGTGCTATAGTATGCCATACGATATGGGCTATAGCCCATGGTCAAAAATGTAGAAAAACGAGGATCTTTTCTTTTTTTTTAATTCAAAAAACGATGGGCTATAACCCAACTTTTTGAAATTTTGATTTTTTTTCAATTCCTCAAAAACGATGAAAAACGGCGTGCTATAGTATGCCATACGATATGGGCTATAGCCCATGGTCAAAAATGATGAAAAACGAGGATTTTATTTTTTTTCAAAAATTCAAAAAACGATGGGCTATAACCCAACTTTTTGAAAATTTGAATTTTTTTCAAATCCTCAAAAATGATGAAAAACGGCGTGCTATAGTATGCCATACGATATGGGCTATAGCCCATGGTCAAAAATGTAGAAAAACGAGGATCTTTTTTTTTTTTTTTTTCAAAAAACGATGGGCTATAACCCAACTTTTTGAAATTTTGAATTTTTTTAAATTCCTCAAAAACGATGAAAAACGGCGTGCTATAGTATGCCATACGATATGGGCTATAGCCCATGGTCAAAAATGATGAAAAACGAGGACAATTTTTTTTTTCAAAAATTCAAAAAACTATGGGCTATAACCCAACTTTTTGAAATTTTGAATTTTTTTCAAATCCTCAAAAATTATGAAAAACGGCGTGCTATAGTATGCCATACGATATGGGCTATAGCCCATGGTCAAAAATGATGAAAAACGAGGATAAAAAATAAATTCAAAAATTCAAAAAACGATGGGCTATAACCCAACTTTTTGAAAATTTGAATTTTTTTCAATTCCTCAAAAACGATGAAAAACGGCGTGCTATAGTATGCAATACGATATGGGCTATAGCCCATGGTCAAAAATGATGAAAAACGAGGATAATTTCTTTTTTCAAAAATTCAAAAAACGATGGGCTATAACCCAACTTTTAGAAATTTTGAATTTTTTTCAAATCCTCAAAAATGATGAAAAACGGCGTGCTATAGTATGCCATACGATATGGGCTATAGCCCATGGTCAAAAATGTAGAAAAACGAGGATCTTTTTTTTTTTTTTTTTTTTTTAACGATGGGCTATAACCCAACTTTTTGAAATTTTGAATTTTTTTAAATTCATCAAAAACGATGAAAAACGGCGTGCTATAGTATGCCATACGATATGGGCTATAGCCCATGGTCAAAAATGATGAAAAACGAGGACAATTTTTTTTTCAAGAATTCAAAAAACTATGGGCTATAACCCAACTTTTTGAAATTTTGAATTTTTTTCAAATCCTCAAAAATTATGAAAAACGGCGTGCTATAGTATGCCATACGATATGGGCTATAGCCCATGGTCAAAAATGATGAAAAACGAGGATAAAAAATAAATTCAAAAATTCAAAAAACGATGGGCTATAACCCAACTTTTTGAAAATTTGAATTTTTTTCAATTCCTCAAAAACGATGAAAAACGGCGTGCTATAGTATGCAATACGATATGGGCTATAGCCCATGGTCAAAAATGATGAAAAACGAGGATTTCTTTTTTTTTCAAAAATTCAAAAAACGATGGGCTATAACCCAACTTTTTGAAAATTTGAATTTTTTTCAAATCCTCAAAAATGATGAAAAACGGCGTGCTATAGTATGCCATACGATATGGGCTATAGCCCATGGTCAAAAATGATGAAAAACGAGGATATTTTTTTTTTCAAAAATTCAAAAAACGATGGGCTATAACCCAACTTTTTGAAATTTTGAATTTTTTTTCAATTCCTCAAAAACGATGAAAAACGGCGTGCTATAGTATGCCATACGATATGGGCTATAGCCCATGGTCAAAAATGATGAAAAACGAGGATATTTTTTTTTTTCAAAAATTCAAAAAACGATGGGCTATAACCCAACTTTTTGAAATTTTGAATTTTTTATAATTCCTCAAAAACGATGAAAAACGGCATGCTATAGTATGCCATACGATATGGGCTATAGCCCATGGTCAAAAATGATGAAAAACGAGGATAATTTTTTTTTTCAAAAATTCAAAAAACGATGGGCTATAACCCAACTTTTAGAAATTTTGAATTTTTTTCAAATCCTCAAAAATGATGAAAAACGGCGTGCTATAGTATGCCATACGATATGGGCTATAGCCCATGGTCAAAAATGTAGAAAAACGAGGATCTTTTTTTTTTTTTTTTTTCAAAAAACGATGGGCTATAACCCAACTTTTTGAAATTTTTATTTTTTTTCAATTCCTCAAAAACGATGAAAAACGGCGTGCTATAGTATGCCATACGATATGGGCTATAGCCCATGGTCAAAAATGATGAAAAACGAGGATATTTTATTTTTCAAAAATTCAAAAAACGATGGGCTATAACCCAACTTTTTGAAAATTTGAATTTTTTTCAAATCCTCAAAAATGATGAAAAACGGCGTGCTATAGTATGCCATACGATATGGGCTATAGCCCATGGTCAAAAATGATGAAAAACGAGGATATTTATTTTTTCAAAAATTCAAAAAACGATGGGCTATAACCCAACTTTTTGAAATTTTGAATTTTTTTCAATTCCTCAAAAACGATGAAAAACGGCGTGCTATAGTATGCCATACGATATGGGCTATAGCCCATGGTCAAAAATGATGAAAAACGAGGATATTTTTTTTTTTCAAAAATTCAAAAAACGATGGGCTATAACCCAACTTTTTGAAATTTTGAATTTTTTATAATTCCTCAAAAACGATGAAAAACGGCGTGCTATAGTATGCCATACGATATGGGCTATAGCCCATGGTCAAAAATGATGAAAAACGAGGATAATTTTTTTTTTCAAAAATTCAAAAAACGATGGGCTATAACCCAACTTTTAGAAATTTTGAATTTTTTTCAAATCCTCAAAAATGATGAAAAACGGCGTGCTATAGTATGCCATACGATATGGGCTATAGCCCATGGTCAAAAATGTAGAAAAACGAGGATCTTTTCTTTTTTTTTAATTCAAAAAACGATGGGCTATAACCCAACTTTTTGAAATTTTGATTTTTTTTCAATTCCTCAAAAACGATGAAAAACGGCGTGCTATAGTATGCCATACGATATGGGCTATAGCCCATGGTCAAAAATGATGAAAAACGAGGATTTTATTTTTTTTCAAAAATTCAAAAAACGATGGGCTATAACCCAACTTTTTGAAAATTTGAATTTTTTTCAAATCCTCAAAAATGATGAAAAACGGCGTGCTATAGTATGCCATACGATATGGGCTATAGCCCATGGTCAAAAATGTAGAAAAACGAGGATCTTTTTTTTTTTTTTTTTCAAAAAACGATGGGCTATAACCCAACTTTTTGAAATTTTGAATTTTTTTAAATTCCTCAAAAACGATGAAAAACGGCGTGCTATAGTATGCCATACGATATGGGCTATAGCCCATGGTCAAAAATGATGAAAAACGAGGACAATTTTTTTTTTCAAAAATTCAAAAAACTATGGGCTATAACCCAACTTTTTGAAATTTTGAATTTTTTTCAAATCCTCAAAAATTATGAAAAACGGCGTGCTATAGTATGCCATACGATATGGGCTATAGCCCATGGTCAAAAATGATGAAAAACGAGGATAAAAAATAAATTCAAAAATTCAAAAAACGATGGGCTATAACCCAACTTTTTGAAAATTTGAATTTTTTTCAATTCCTCAAAAACGATGAAAAACGGCGTGCTATAGTATGCAATACGATATGGGCTATAGCCCATGGTCAAAAATGATGAAAAACGAGGATAATTTCTTTTTTCAAAAATTCAAAAAACGATGGGCTATAACCCAACTTTTAGAAATTTTGAATTTTTTTCAAATCCTCAAAAATGATGAAAAACGGCGTGCTATAGTATGCCATACGATATGGGCTATAGCCCATGGTCAAAAATGTAGAAAAACGAGGATCTTTTTTTTTTTTTTTTTTTTTTTAACGATGGGCTATAACCCAACTTTTTGAAATTTTGAATTTTTTTAAATTCATCAAAAACGATGAAAAACGGCGTGCTATAGTATGCCATACGATATGGGCTATAGCCCATGGTCAAAAATGATGAAAAACGAGGACAATTTTTTTTTCAAGAATTCAAAAAACTATGGGCTATAACCCAACTTTTTGAAATTTTGAATTTTTTTCAAATCCTCAAAAATTATGAAAAACGGCGTGCTATAGTATGCCATACGATATGGGCTATAGCCCATGGTCAAAAATGATGAAAAACGAGGATAAAAAATAAATTCAAAAATTCAAAAAACGATGGGCTATAACCCAACTTTTTGAAAATTTGAATTTTTTTCAATTCCTCAAAAACGATGAAAAACGGCGTGCTATAGTATGCAATACGATATGGGCTATAGCCCATGGTCAAAAATGATGAAAAACGAGGATTTCTTTTTTTTTCAAAAATTCAAAAAACGATGGGCTATAACCCAACTTTTTGAAAATTTGAATTTTTTTCAAATCCTCAAAAATGATGAAAAACGGCGTGCTATAGTATGCCATACGATATGGGCTATAGCCCATGGTCAAAAATGATGAAAAACGAGGATATTTTTTTTTTCAAAAATTCAAAAAACGATGGGCTATAACCCAACTTTTTGAAATTTTGAATTTTTTTTCAATTCCTCAAAAACGATGAAAAACGGCGTGCTATAGTATGCCATACGATATGGGCTATAGCCCATGGTCAAAAATGATGAAAAACGAGGATATTTTTTTTTTTCAAAAATTCAAAAAACGATGGGCTATAACCCAACTTTTTGAAATTTTGAATTTTTTATAATTCCTCAAAAACGATGAAAAACGGCATGCTATAGTATGCCATACGATATGGGCTATAGCCCATGGTCAAAAATGATGAAAAACGAGGATAATTTTTTTTTTCAAAAATTCAAAAAACGATGGGCTATAACCCAACTTTTAGAAATTTTGAATTTTTTTCAAATCCTCAAAAATGATGAAAAACGGCGTGCTATAGTATGCCATACGATATGGGCTATAGCCCATGGTCAAAAATGTAGAAAAACGAGGATCTTTTTTTTTTTTTTTTTTCAAAAAACGATGGGCTATAACCCAACTTTTTGAAATTTTTATTTTTTTTCAATTCCTCAAAAACGATGAAAAACGGCGTGCTATAGTATGCCATACGATATGGGCTATAGCCCATGGTCAAAAATGATGAAAAACGAGGATATTTTATTTTTCAAAAATTCAAAAAACGATGGGCTATAACCCAACTTTTTGAAAATTTGAATTTTTTTCAAATCCTCAAAAATGATGAAAAACGGCGTGCTATAGTATGCCATACGATATGGGCTATAGCCCATGGTCAAAAATGATGAAAAACGAGGATATTTTATTTTTCAAAAATTCAAAAAACGATGGGCTATAACCCAACTTTTTGAAATTTTGAATTTTTTTCAAATCCTCAAAAATGATGAAAAACGGCGTGCTATAGTATGCCATACGATATGGGCTATAGCCCATGGTCAAAAATGATGAAAAACGAGGATCTTTTTTTTTTCAAAAAATCAAAAAACGATGGGCTATAACCCAACTTTTTGAAATTTTGAATTTTTTGAAATTCCTCAAAAACGATGAAAAACGGCGTGCTATAGTATGCCATACGATATGGGCTATAGCCCATGGTCAAAAATGATGAAAAACGAGGATAATTTTTTTTTTCAAAAATTCAAAAAACGATGGGCTATAACCCAACTTTTAGAAATTTTGAATTTTTTTCAAATCCTCAAAAATGATGAAAAACGGCGTGCTATAGTATGCCATACGATATGGGCTATAGCCCATGGTCAAAAATGTAGAAAAACGAGGATCTTTTTTTTTTTTTTTTTTTTTAAACGATGGGCTATAACCCAACTTTTTGAAATTTTGAATTTTTTTCAATTCCTCAAAAACGATGAAAAACGGCGTGCTATAGTATGCCATACGATATGGGCTATAGCCCATGGTCAAAAATGATGAAAAACGAGGACAATTTTTTTTTCAAAAATTCAAAAAACTATGGGCTATAACCCAACTTTTTGAAATTTTTAATTTTTTTCAAATCCTCAAAAATTATGAAAAACGGCGTGCTATAGTATGCCATACGATATGGGCTATAGCCCATGGTCAAAAATGATGAAAAACGAGGATAAAAAATAAATTCAAAAATTCAAAAAACGATGGGCTATAACCCAACTTTTTGAAAATTTGAATTTTTTTCAATTCCTCAAAAACGATGAAAAACGGCGTGCTATAGTATGCAATACGATATGGGCTATAGCCCATGGTCAAAAATGATGAAAAACGAGGATTTCTTTTTTTTTCAAAAATTCAAAAAACGATGGGCTATAACCCAACTTTTTGAAATTTTGAATTTTTTATAATTCCTCAAAAACGATGAAAAACGGCATGCTATAGTATGCCATACGATATGGGCTATAGCCCATGGTCAAAAATGATGAAAAACGAGGATAATTTTTTTTTTCAAAAATTCAAAAAACGATGGGCTATAACCCAACTTTTAGAAATTTTGAATTTTTTTCAAATCCTCAAAAATGATGAAAAACGGCGTGCTATAGTATGCCATACGATATGGGCTATAGCCCATGGTCAAAAATGTAGAAAAACGAGGATCTTTTTTTTTTTTTTTTTCAAAAAACGATGGGCTATAACCCAACTTTTTGAAATTTTTAATTTTTTTCAATTCCTCAAAAACGATGAAAAACGGCGTGCTATAGTATGCCATACGATATGGGCTATAGCCCATGGTCAAAAATGATGAAAAACGAGGATATTTTATTTTTCAAAAATTCAAAAAACGATGGGCTATAACCCAACTTTTTGAAATTTTGAATTTTTTTCAAATCCTCAAAAATGATGAATTACGGCGTGCTATAGTATGCCATACGATATGGGCTATAGCCCATGGTCAAAAATGATGAAAAACGAGGATATTTTATTTTTCAAAAATTCAAAAAACGATGGGCTATAACCCAACTTTTTGAAATTTTGAATTTTTTTCAAATCCTCAAAAATGATGAAAAACGGCGTGCTATAGTATGCCATACGATATGGGCTATAGCCCATGTTCAAAAATGATGAAAAACGAGGATATTTTTTTTTTCAAAAATTCAAAAAACGATGGGCTATAACCCAACTTTTTGAAATTTTGAATTTTTTTCAATTCCTCAAAAACGATGAAAAACGGCGTGCTATAGTATGCCATACGATATGGGCTATAGCCCATGGTCAAAAATGATGAAAAACGAGGATTTTTTTTTTTTTCAAAAATTCAAAAAACGATGGGCTATAACCCAACTTTTTGAAATTTTGAATTTTTTATAATTCCTCAAAAACGATGAAAAACGGCATGCTATAGTATGCCATACGATATGGGCTATAGCCCATGGTCAAAAATGATGAAAAACGAGGATAATTTTTTTTTTCAAAAATTCAAAAAACGATGGGCTATAACCCAACTTTTAGAAATTTTGAATTTTTTTCAAATCCTCAAAAATGATGAAAAACGGCGTGCTATAGTATGCCATACGATATGGGCTATAGCCCATGGTCAAAAATGTAGAAAAACGAGGATTTTTTTTTTTTTTTTTTCAAAAAACGATGGGCTATAACCCAACTTTTTGAAATTTTTAATTTTTTTCAATTCCTCAAAAACGATGAAAAACGGCGTGCTATAGTATGCCATACGATATGGGCTATAGCCCATGGTCAAAAATGATGAAAAACGAGGATATTTTATTTTTCAAAAATTCAAAAAACGATGGGCTATAACCCAACTTTTTGAAATTTTGAATTTTTTTCAAATCCTCAAAAATGATGAAAAACGGCGTGCTATAGTATGCCATACGATATGGGCTATAGCCCATGGTCAAAAATGATGAAAAACGAGGATAATTTTTTTTTTCAAAAATTCAAAAAACGAAGGGCTATAACCCAACTTTTTGAAATTTTGAATTTTTTATAATTCCTCAAAAACGATGAAAAACGGCATGCTATAGTATGCCATACGATATGGGCTATAGCCCATGGTCAAAAATGATGAAAAACGAGGATATTTTATTTTTCAAAAATTCAAAAAACGATGGGCTATAACCCAACTTTTTGAATTTTTGAATTTTTTTCAAATCCTCAAAAATGATGAAAAACGGCGTGCTATAGTATGCCATACGATATGGGCTATAGCCCATGGTCAAAAATGATGAAAAACGAGGATATTTTATTTTTCAAAAATTCAAAAAACGATGGGCTATAACCCAACTTTTTGAAATTTTGAATTTTTTTCAAATCCTCAAAAATGATGAAAAACGGCGTGCTATAGTATGCCATACGATATGGGCTATAGCCCATGTTCAAAAATGATGAAAAACGAGGATATTTTTTTTTTCAAAAATTCAAAAAACGATGGGCTATAACCCAACTTTTTGAAATTTTGAATTTTTTATAATTCCTCAAAAACGATGAAAAACGGCATGCTATAGTATGCCATACGATATGGGCTATAGCCCATGGTCAAAAATGATGAAAAACGAGGATAATTTTTTTTTTCAAAAATTCAAAAAACGATGGGCTATAACCCAACTTTTAGAAATTTTGAATTTTTTTCAAATCCTCAAAAATGATGAAAAACGGCGTGCTATAGTATGCCATACGATATGGGCTATAGCCCATGGTCAAAAATGTAGAAAAACGAGGATTTTTTTTTTTTTTTTTCAAAAAACGATGGGCTATAACCCAACTTTTTGAAATTTTTAATTTTTTTCAATTCCTCAAAAACGATGAAAAACGGCGTGCTATAGTATGCCATACGATATGGGCTATAGCCCATGGTCAAAAATGATGAAAAACGAGGATATTTTATTTTTCAAAAATTCAAAAAACGATGGGCTATAACCCAACTTTTTGAAATTTTGAATTTTTTTCAAATCCTCAAAAATGATGAAAAACGGCGTGCTATAGTATGCCATACGATATGGGCTATAGCCCATGGTCAAAAATGATGAAAAACGAGGATATTTTTTTTTTCAAAAATTCAAAAAACGATGGGCTATAACCCAACTTTTTGAAATTTTGAATTTTTTTCAAATCCTCAAAAATGATGAAAAACGGCGTGCTATAGTATGCCATACGATATGGGCTATAGCCCATGTTCAAAAATGATGAAAAACGAGGATTTTTTTTTTTTTTTTAATTCAAAAAACGATGGGCTATAACCCAACTTTTTGAAATTTTGAATTTTTTTCAATTCCTCAAAAACGATGAAAAACGGCGTGCTATAGTATGCCATACGATATGGGCTATAGCCCATGGTCAAAAATGATGAAAAACGAGGATAATTTTTTTTTCAAAAATTCAAAAAACGAAGGGCTATAACCCAACTTTTTGAAATTTTGAATTTTTTATAATTCCTCAAAAACGATGAAAAACGGCATGCTATAGTATGCCATACGATATGGGCTATAGCCCATGGTCAAAAATGTAGAAAAACGAGGATTTTTTTTTTTTTTTTTCAAAAAACGATGGGCTATAACCCAACTTTTTGAAATTTTTAATTTTTTTCAATTCCTCAAAAACGATGAAAAACGGCGTGCTATAGTATGCCATACGATATGGGCTATAGCCCATGGTCAAAAATGATGAAAAACGAGGATATTTTATTTTTCAAAAATTCAAAAAACGATGGGCTATAACCCAACTTTTTGAAATTTTGAATTTTTTTCAAATCCTCAAAAATGATGAAAAACGGCGTGCTATAGTATGCCATACGATATGGGCTATAGCCCATGGTCAAAAATGATGAAAAACGAGGATATTTTTTTTTTCAAAAATTCAAAAAACGATGGGCTATAACCCAACTTTTTGAAATTTTGAATTTTTTTCAAATCCTCAAAAATGATGAAAAACGGCGTGCTATAGTATGCCATACGATATGGGCTATAGCCCATGTTCAAAAATGATGAAAAACGAGGATTTTTTTTTTTTTTTAATTCAAAAAACGATGGGCTATAACCCAACTTTTTGAAATTTTGAATTTTTTTCAATTCCTCAAAAACGATGAAAAACGGCGTGCTATAGTATGCCATACGATATGGGCTATAGCCCATGGTCAAAAATGATGAAAAACGAGGATAATTTTTTTTTCAAAAATTCAAAAAACGAAGGGCTATAACCCAACTTTTTGAAATTTTGAATTTTTTATAATTCCTCAAAAACGATGAAAAACGGCATGCTATAGTATGCCATACGATATGGGCTATAGCCCATGGTCAAAAATGATGAAAAACGAGGATATTTTATTTTTCAAAAATTCAAAAAACGATGGGCTATAACCCAACTTTTTGAATTTTTGAATTTTTTTCAAATCCTCAAAAATGATGAAAAACGGCGTGCTATAGTATGCCATACGATATGGGCTATAGCCCATGGTCAAAAATGATGAAAAACGAGGATATTTTTTTTTTCAAAAATTCAAAAAACGATGGGCTATAACCCAACTTTTTGAAATTTTGAATTTTTTTCAATTCCTCAAAAACGATGAAAAACGGCGTGCTATAGTATGCCATACGATATGGGCTATAGCCCATGGTCAAAAATGTAGAAAAACGAGGATCTTTTTTTTTTTTTTTTTTCAAAAAACGATGGGCTATAACCCAACTTTTTGAAATTTTGAATTTTTTTCAATTCCTCAAAAACGATGAAAAACGGCGTGCTATAGTATGCCATACGATATGGGCTATAGCCCATGGTCAAAAATGATGAAAAACGAGGATATTTTATTTTTCAAAAATTCAAAAAACGATGGGCTATAACCCAACTTTTTGAAATTTTGAATTTTTTTCAAATCCTCAAAAATGATGAAAAACGGCGTGCTATAGTATGCCATACGATATGGGCTATAGCCCATGGTCAAAAATGATGAAAAACGAGGATATTTTATTTTTCAAAAATTCAAAAAACGATGGGCTATAACCCAACTTTTTGAAATTTTGAATTTTTTTCAAATCCTCAAAAATGATGAAAAACGGCGTGCTATAGTATGCCATACGATATGGGCTATAGCCCATGGTCAAAAATGATGAAAAACGAGGATATTTTTTTTTTCAAAAATTCAAAAAACGATGGGCTATAACCCAACTTTTTGAAATTTTGAATTTTTTTCAATTCCTCAAAAACGATGAAAAACGGCGTGCTATAGTATGCCATACGATATGGGCTATAGCCCATGGTCAAAAATGATGAAAAACGAGGATAATTCTTTTTTTCAAAAATTCAAAAAACGATGGGCTATAACCCAACTTTTTGAAATTTTGAATTTTTTATAATTCCTCAAAAACGATGAAAAACGGCATGCTATAGTATGCCATACGATATGGGCTATAGCCCATGGTCAAAAATGATGAAAAACGAGGATAATTTTTTTTTTCAAAAATTCAAAAAATGATGGGCTATAACCCAACTTTTAGAAATTTTGAATTTTTTTCAAATCCTCAAAAATGATGAAAAACGGCGTGCTATAGTATGCCATACGATATGGGCTATAGCCCATGGTCAAAAATGTAGAAAAACGAGGATCTTTTTTTTTTTTTTTTTCAAAAAACGATGGGCTATAACCCAACTTTTTGAAATTTTGAATTTTTTTCAATTCCTCAAAAACGATGAAAAACGGCGTGCTATAGTATGCCATACGATATGGGCTATAGCCCATGGTCAAAAATGATGAAAAACGAGGATATTTTATTTTTCAAAAATTCAAAAAACGATGGGCTATAACCCAACTTTTTGAAATTTTGAATTTTTTTTAATTCCTCAAAAACGATGAAAAACGGCGTGCTATAGTATGCCATACGATATGGGCTTTAGCCCATGGTCAAAAATGATGAAAAACGAGGATATTTTTTTTTTTCAAAAATTCAAAAAACGATGGGTTATAACCCAACTTTTTGAAATTTAGATTTTTTTTCAAATACTCAAAAATGATGAAAAACGGCGTGCTATAGTATGCCATACGATATGGGCTATAGCCCATGGTCAAAAATGACGAAAAACGAGGATCTTTTTTTTTTTTTTTTTTTCAAAAAACGATGGGCTATAACCCAACTTTTTGAAATTTTGAATTTTTTTCAATTCCTCAAAAACGATGAAAAACGGCGTGCTATAGTATGCCATACGATATGGGCTATAGCCCATGGTCAAAAATGATGAAAAACGAGGATAATTTTTTTTTTCAAAAATTAAAAAAACGATGGGCTATAACCCAACTTTTTGAAATTTTGAATTTTTTTCAAATCCTCAAAAATGATGAAAAACGGCGTGCTATAGTATGCCATACGATATGGGCTATAGCCCATGGTCAAAAATGACGAAAAACGAGGATCTTTTTTTTTTTTTTTTTTCAAAAAACGATGGGCTATAACCCAACTTTTTGAAATTTTGAATTTTTTTCAATTCCTCAAAAACGATGAAAAACGGCGTGCTATAGTATGCCATACGATATGGGCTATAGCCCATGGTCAAAAATGATGAAAAACGAGGATAATTCTTTTTTTCAAAAGTTCAAAAAACGATGGGCTATAACCCAACTTTTTGAAATTTTGATTTTTTTTCAAATCCTCAAAAATGATGAAAAACAGCGTGCTATAGTATGCCATACGATATGGGCTATAGCCCATGGTCAAAAATGATGAAAAACGAGGATAATCTTTTTTTTTCAAAAATTCAAAAAACGATGGGCTATAACCCAACTTTTTGAAATTTTGAATTTTTTTCAATTCCTCAAAAACGATGAAAAACGGCGTGCTATAGTATGCCATACGATATGGGCTATAGCCCATGGTCAAAAATGATGAAAAACGAGGATATTTTATTTTTCAAAAATTCAAAAAACGATGGGCTATAACCCAACTTTTTGAAATTTTGAATTTTTTTCAAATCCTCAAAAATGATGAAAAACGGCGTGCTATAGTATGCCATACGATATGGGCTATAGCCCATGGTCAAAAATGATGAAAAACGAGGATATTTTATTTTTCAAAAATTCAAAAAACGATGGGCTATAACCCAACTTTTTGAAATTTTGAATTTTTTTCAAATCCTCAAAAATGATGAAAAACGGCGTGCTATAGTATGCCATACGATATGGGCTATAGCCCATGGTCAAAAATGATGAAAAACGAGGAAATGTTTTTTTTCAAAAATTCAAAAAACGATGGGCTATAACCCAACTTTTTGAAATTTTGAATTTTTTTTAATTCCTCAAAAACGATGAAAAACGGCGTGCTATAGTATGCCATACGATATGGGCTTTAGCCCATGGTCAAAAATGATGAAAAACGAGGATATTTTTTTTTCTCCAAAAATTCAAAAAACGATGGGTTATAACCCAACTTTTTGAAATTTAGATTTTTTTTCAAATACTCAAAAATGATGAAAAACGGCGTGCTATAGTATGCCATACGATATGGGCTATAGCCCATGGTCAAAAATGACGAAAAACGAGGATCTTTTTTTTTTTTTTTTTTTTCAAAAAACAATGGGCTATAACCCAACTTTTTGAAATTTTGAATTTTTTTCAATTCCTCAAAAACGATGAAAAACGGCGTGCTATAGTATGCCATACGATATGGGCTATAGCCCATGGTCAAAAATGATGAAAAACGAGGATATTTTATTTTTCAAAAATTCAAAAAACGATGGGCTATAACCCAACTTTTTGAAATTTTGAATTTTTTTCAAATCCTCAAAAATGATGAAAAACGGCGTGCTATAGTATGCCATACGATATGGGCTATAGCCCATGGTCAAAAATGATGAAAAACGAGGATATTTCATTTTTCAAAAATTCAAAAAACGATGGGCTATAACCCAACTTTTTGAAATTTTGAATTTTTTTCAAATCCTCAAAAATGATGAAACACGGCGTGCTATAGTATGCCATACGATATGGGCTATAGCCCATGGTCAAAAATGATGAAAAACGAGGAAATGTTTTTTTTCAAAAATTCAAAAAACGATGGGCTATAACCCAACTTTTTGAAATTTTGAATTTTTTTTAATTCCTCAAAAACGATGAAAAACGGCGTGCTATAGTATGCCATACGATATGGGCTTTAGCCCATGGTCAAAAATGATGAAAAACGAGGATATTTTTTTTTTCCAAAAATTCAAAAAACGATGGGCTATAACCCAACTTTTTGAAATTTTGAATTTTTTTTAATTCCTCAAAAACGATGAAAAACGGCGTGCTATAGTATGCCATACGATATGGGCTTTAGCCCATGGTCAAAAATGATGAAAAACGAGGATATTTTTTTTTTTCAAAAATTCAAAAAACGATGGGTTATAACCCAACTTTTTGAAATTTAGATTTTTTTTCAAATACTCAAAAATGATGAAAAACGGCGTGCTATAGTATGCCATACGATATGGGCTATAGCCCATGGTCAAAAATGACGAAAAACGAGGATCTTTTTTTTTTTTTTTTTTTTCAAAAAACGATGGGCTATAACCCAACTTTTTGAAATTTTGAATTTTTTTCAATTCCTCAAAAACGATGAAAAACGGCGTGCTATAGTATGCCATACGATATGGGCTATAGCCCATGGTCAAAAATGATGAAAAACGAGGATAATTTTTTTTTTCAAAAATTAAAAAAACGATGGGCTATAACCCAACTTTTTGAAATTTTGAATTTTTTTCAAATCCTCAAAAATGATGAAAAACGGCGTGCTATAGTATGCCATACGATATGGGCTATAGCCCATGGTCAAAAATGACGAAAAACGAGGATCTTTTTTTTTTTTTTTTTTCAAAAAACGATGGGCTATAACCCAACTTTTTGAAATTTTGAATTTTTTTCAATTCCTCAAAAACGATGAAAAACGGCGTGCTATAGTATGCCATACGATATGGGCTATAGCCCATGGTCAAAAATGATGAAAAACGAGGATAATTCTTTTTTTCAAAAATTCAAAAAACGATGGGCTATAACCCAACTTTTTGAAATTTTGATTTTTTTTCAAATCCTCAAAAATGATGAAAAACAGCGTGCTATAGTATGCCATACGATATGGGCTATAGCCCATGGTCAAAAATGATGAAAAACGAGGATAATCTTTTTTTTTCAAAAATTCAAAAAACGATGGGCTATAACCCAACTTTTTGAAATTTTGAATTTTTTTCAATTCCTCAAAAACGATGAAAAACGGCGTGCTATAGTATGCCATACGATATGGGCTATAGCCCATGGTCAAAAATGATGAAAAACGAGGATATTTTATTTTTCAAAAATTCAAAAAACGATGGGCTATAACCCAACTTTTTGAAATTTTGAATTTTTTTCAAATCCTCAAAAATGATGAAAAACGGCGTGCTATAGTATGCCATACGATATGGGCTATAGCCCATGGTCAAAAATGATGAAAAACGAGGATATTTTATTTTTCAAAAATTCAAAAAACGATGGGCTATAACCCAACTTTTTGAAATTTTGAATTTTTTTCAAATCCTCAAAAATGATGAAAAACGGCGTGCTATAGTATGCCATACGATATGGGCTATAGCCCATGGTCAAAAATGATGAAAAACGAGGAAATGTTTTTTTTCAAAAATTCAAAAAACGATGGGCTATAACCCAACTTTTTGAAATTTTGAATTTTTTTTAATTCCTCAAAAACGATGAAAAACGGCGTGCTATAGTATGCCATACGATATGGGCTTTAGCCCATGGTCAAAAATGATGAAAAACGAGGATATTTTTTTTTCTCCAAAAATTCAAAAAACGATGGGTTATAACCCAACTTTTTGAAATTTAGATTTTTTTTCAAATACTCAAAAATGATGAAAAACGGCGTGCTATAGTATGCCATACGATATGGGCTATAGCCCATGGTCAAAAATGACGAAAAACGAGGATCTTTTTTTTTTTTTTTTTTTTCAAAAAACAATGGGCTATAACCCAACTTTTTGAAATTTTGAATTTTTTTCAATTCCTCAAAAACGATGAAAAACGGCGTGCTATAGTATGCCATACGATATGGGCTATAGCCCATGGTCAAAAATGATGAAAAACGAGGATATTTTATTTTTCAAAAATTCAAAAAACGATGGGCTATAACCCAACTTTTTGAAATTTTGAATTTTTTTCAAATCCTCAAAAATGATGAAAAACGGCGTGCTATAGTATGCCATACGATATGGGCTATAGCCCATGGTCAAAAATGATGAAAAACGAGGATATTTCATTTTTCAAAAATTCAAAAAACGATGGGCTATAACCCAACTTTTTGAAATTTTGAATTTTTTTCAAATCCTCAAAAATGATGAAACACGGCGTGCTATAGTATGCCATACGATATGGGCTATAGCCCATGGTCAAAAATGATGAAAAACGAGGAAATGTTTTTTTTCAAAAATTCAAAAAACGATGGGCTATAACCCAACTTTTTGAAATTTTGAATTTTTTTTAATTCCTCAAAAACGATGAAAAACGGCGTGCTATAGTATGCCATACGATATGGGCTTTAGCCCATGGTCAAAAATGATGAAAAACGAGGATATTTTTTTTTTCCAAAAATTCAAAAAACGATGGGTTATAACCCAACTTTTTGAAATTTAGATTTTTTTTCAAATACTCAAAAATGATGAAAAACGGCGTGCTATAGTATGCCATACGATATGGGCTATAGCCCATGGTCAAAAATGACGAAAAACGAGGATCTTTTTTTTTTTTTTTTTTTTCAAAAAACGATGGGCTATAACCCAACTTTTTGAAATTTTGATTTTTTTTCAATTCCTCAAAAACGATGAAAAACGGCGTGCTATAGTATGCCATACGATATGGGCTATAGCCCATAGTCAAAAATGATGAAAAACGAGGATAATTTTTTTTTTCAAAAATTAAAAAAACGATGGGCTATAACCCAACTTTTTGAAATTTTGAATTTTTTTCAATTCCTCAAAAACGATGAAAAACGGCGTGCTATAGTATGCCATACGATATGGGCTATAGCCCATGGTCAAAAATGATGAAAAACGAGGACAATTTTTTTTTCAAAAATTCAAAAAACTATGGGCTATAACCCAACTTTTTGAAATTTTGATTTTTTTTCAAATCCTCAAAAATTATGAAAAACGGCGTGCTATAGTATGCCATACGATATGGGCTATAGCCCATGGTCAAAAATGATGAAAAACGAGGATAAAAAATAAATTCAAAAATTCAAAAAACGATGGGCTATAACCCAACTTTTTGAAAATTTTAATTTTTTTCAATTCCTCAAAAACGATGAAAAACGGCGTGCTATAGTATGCAATACGATATGGGCTATAGCCCATGGTCAAAAATGATGAAAAACGAGGATTTCTTTTTTTTTCAAAAATTCAAAAAACGATGGGCTATAACCCAACTTTTTGAAAATTTGAATTTTTTTCAAATCCTCAAAAATGATGAAAAACGGCGTGCTATAGTATGCCATACGATATGGGCTATAGCCCATGGTCAAAAATGATGAAAAACGAGGATATTTTTTTTTTCAAAAATTCAAAAAACGATGGGCTATAACCCAACTTTTTGAAATTTTGATTTTTTTTCAATTCCTCAAAAACGATGAAAAACGGCGTGCTATAGTATGCCATACGATATGGGCTATAGCCCATGGTCAAAAATGATGAAAAACGAGGATATTTTTTTTTTTCAAAAATTCAAAAAACGATGGGCTATAACCCAACTTTTTGAAATTTTGAATTTTTTATAATTCCTCAAAAACGATGAAAAACGGCATGCTATAGTATGCCATACGATATGGGCTATAGCCCATGGTCAAAAATGATGAAAAACGAGGATAATTTTTTTTTTCAAAAATTCAAAAAACGATGGGCTATAACCCAACTTTTAGAAATTTTGAATTTTTTTCAAATCCTCAAAAATGATGAAAAACGGCGTGCTATAGTATGCCATACGATATGGGCTATAGCCCATGGTCAAAAATGTAGAAAAACGAGGATATTTTTTTTTTTTTTCAAAAAACGATGGGCTATAACCCAACTTTTTGAAATTTTTAATTTTTTTCAATTCCTCAAAAACGATGAAAAACGGCGTGCTATAGTATGCCATACGATATGGGCTATAGCCCATGGTCAAAAATGATGAAAAACGAGGATATTTTATTTTTCAAAAATTCAAAAAACGATGGGCTATAACCCAACTTTTTGAAATTTTGAATTTTTTTCAAATCCTCAAAAATGATGAAAAACGGCGTGCTATAGTATGCCATACGATATGGGCTATAGCCCATGTTCAAAAATGATGAAAAACGAGGATATTTTTTTTTTCAAAAATTCAAAAAACGATGGGCTATAACCCAACTTTTTGAAATTTTGAATTTTTTTCAATTCCTCAAAAACGATGAAAAACGGCGTGCTATAGTATGCCATACGATATGGGCTATAGCCCATGGTCAAAAATGATGAAAAACGAGGATAATTTTTTTTTTCAAAAATTCAAAAAACGATGGGCTATAACCCAACTTTTTGAAATTTTGAATTTTTTATAATTCCTCAAAAACGATGAAAAACGGCATGCTATAGTATGCCATACGATATGGGCTATAGCCCATGGTCAAAAATGATGAAAAACGAGGATATTTTATTTTTCAAAAATTCAAAAAACGATGGGCTATAACCCAACTTTTTGAAATTTTGAATTTTTTTCAAATCCTCAAAAATGATGAAAAACGGCGTGCTATAGTATGCCATACGATATGGGCTATAGCCCATGGTCAAAAATGATGAAAAACGAGGATTTTTTTTTTTTCAAAAATTCAAAAAACGATGGGCTATAACCCAACTTTTTGAAATTTTGAATTTTTTTCAATTCCTCAAAAACGATGAAAAACGGCGTGCTATAGTATGCCATACGATATGGGCTATAGCCCATGGTCAAAAATGTAGAAAAACAAGGATCTTTTTTTTTTTTTTTTTCAAAAAACGATGGGCTATAACCCAACTTTTTGAAATTTTGAATTTTTTTCAATTCCTCAAAAACGATGAAAAACGGCGTGCTATAGTATGCCATACGATATGGGCTATAGCCCATGGTCAAAAATGATGAAAAACGAGGATATTTTATTTTTCAAAAATTCAAAAAACGATGGGCTATAACCCAACTTTTTGAAATTTTGAATTTTTTTCAAATCCTCAAAAATGATGAAAAACGGCGTGCTATAGTATGCCATACGATATGGGCTATAGCCCATGGTCAAAAATGATGAAAAACGAGGATATTTTATTTTTCAAAAATTCAAAAAACGATGGGCTATAACCCAACTTTTTGAAATTTTGAATTTTTTTCAAATCCTCAAAAATGATGGAAAACGGCGTGCTATAGTATGCCATACGATATGGGCTATAGCCCATGGTCAAAAATGATGAAAAACGAGGATATTTTTTTTTTCAAAAATTCAAAAAACGATGGGCTATAACCCAACTTTTTGAAATTTTGAATTTTTTTCAATTCCTCAAAAACGATGAAAAACGGCGTGCTATAGTATGCCATACGATATGGGCTATAGCCCATGGTCAAAAATGATGAAAAACGAGGATAATTTTTTTTTTCAAAAATTCAAAAAACGATGGGCTATAACCCAACTTTTTGAAATTTTGAATTTTTTATAATTACTCAAAAACGATGAAAAACGGCATGCTATAGTATGCCATACGATATGGGCTATAGCCCATGGTCAAAAATGATGAAAAACGAGGATAATTTTTTTTTTCAAAAATTCAAAAAACGATGGGCTATAACCCAACTTTTAGAAATTTTGAATTTTTTTCAAATCCTCAAAAATGATGAAAAACGGCGTGCTATAGTATGCCATACGATATGGGCTATAGCCCATGGTCAAAAATGTAGAAAAACGAGGATCTTTTTCTTTTTTTTTTTCAAAAAACGATGGGCTATAACCCAACTTTTTGAAATTTTGAATTTTTTTCAATTCCTCAAAAACGATGAAAAACGGCGTGCTATAGTATGCCATACGATATGGGCTATAGCCCATGGTCAAAAATGATGAAAAACGAGGATATTTTATTTTTCAAAAATTCAAAAAACGATGGGCTATAACCCAACTTTTTGAAATTTTGAATTTTTTTCAAATCCTCAAAAATGATGAAAAACGGCGTGCTATAGTATGCCATACGATATGGGCTATAGCCCATGGTCAAAAATGATGAAAAACGAGGATATTTTATTTTTCAAAAATTCAAAAAACGATGGGCTATAACCCAACTTTTTGAAATTTTGAATTTTTTTCAAATCCTCAAAAATGATGAAAAACGGCGTGCTATAGTATGCCATACGATATGGGCTATAGCCCATGGTCAAAAATGATGAAAAACGAGGAAATGTTTTTTTTCAAAAATTCAAAAAACGATGGGCTATAACCCAACTTTTTGAAATTTTGAATTTTTTTTAATTCCTCAAAAACGATGAAAAACGGCGTGCTATAGTATGCCATACGATATGGGCTTTAGCCCATGGTCAAAAATGATGAAAAACGAGGATATTTTTTTTTTTCAAAAATTCAAAAAACGATGGGTTATAACCCAACTTTTTGAAATTTAGATTTTTTTTCAAATACTCAAAAATGATGAAAAACGGCGTGCTATAGTATGCCATACGATATGGGCTATAGCCCATGGTCAAAAATGACGAAAAACGAGGATCTTTTTTTTTTTTCTTTTTTCAAAAACGATGGGCTATAACCCAACTTTTTGAAATTTTGAATTTTTTTCAATTCCTCAAAAACGATGAAAAACGGCGTGCTATAGTATGCCATACGATATGGGCTATAGCCCATGGTCAAAAATGATGAAAAACGAGGATAATTCTTTTTTTCAAAAATTCAAAAAACGATGGGCTATAACCCAACTTTTTGAAATTTTGATTTTTTTTCAAATCCTCAAAAATGATGAAAAACAGCGTGCTATAGTATGCCATACGATATGGGCTATAGCCCATGGTCAAAAATGATGAAAAACGAGGATAATTTTTTTTTTCAAAAATTCAAAAAACGATGGGCTATAACCCAACTTTTTGAAATTTTGAATTTTTTATAATTCCTCAAAAACGATGAAAAACGGCATGCTATAGTATGCCATACGATATGGGCTATAGCCCATGGTCAAAAATGATGAAAAACGAGGATAATTTTTTTTTTCAAAAATTCAAAAAACGATGGGCTATAACCCAACTTTTAGAAATTTTGAATTTTTTTCAAATCCTCAAAAATGATGAAAAACGGCGTGCTATAGTATGCCATACGATATGGGCTATAGCCCATGGTCAAAAATGTAGAAAAACGAGGATCTTTTTCTTTTTTTTTTTCAAAAAACGATGGGCTATAACCCAACTTTTTGAAATTTTGAATTTTTTTCAATTCCTCAAAAACGATGAAAAACGGCGTGCTATAGTATGCCATACGATATGGGCTATAGCCCATGGTCAAAAATGATGAAAAACGAGGATATTTTATTTTTCAAAAATTCAAAAAACGATGGGCTATAACCCAACTTTTTGAAATTTTGAATTTTTTTCAAATCCTCAAAAATGATGAAAAACGGCGTGCTATAGTATGCCATACGATATGGGCTATAGCCCATGGTCAAAAATGATGAAAAACGAGGATATTTTATTTTTCAAAAATTCAAAAAACGATGGGCTATAACCCAACTTTTTGAAATTTTGAATTTTTTTCAAATCCTCAAAAATGATGAAAAACGGCGTGCTATAGTATGCCATACGATATGGGCTATAGCCCATGGTCAAAAATGATGAAAAACGAGGAAATGTTTTTTTTCAAAAATTCAAAAAACGATGGGCTATAACCCAACTTTTTGAAATTTTGAATTTTTTTTAATTCCTCAAAAACGATGAAAAACGGCGTGCTATAGTATGCCATACGATATGGGCTTTAGCCCATGGTCAAAAATGATGAAAAACGAGGATATTTTTTTTTTCCAAAAATTCAAAAAACGATGGGTTATAACCCAACTTTTTGAAATTTAGATTTTTTTTCAAATACTCAAAAATGATGAAAAACGGCGTGCTATAGTATGCCATACGATATGGGCTATAGCCCATGGTCAAAAATGACGAAAAACGAGGATCTTTTTTTTTTTTTTTTTTTTTTTTAAACGATGGGCTATAACCCAACTTTTTGAAATTTTGATTTTTTTTCAATTCCTCAAAAACGATGAAAAACGGCGTGCTATAGTATGCCATACGATATGGGCTATAGCCCATAGTCAAAAATGATGAAAAACGAGGATTTTTTTTTTCAAAAATTCAAAAAACGATGGGCTATAACCCAACTTTTAGAAATTTTGAATTTTTTTCAAATCCTCAAAAATGATGAAAAACGGCGTGCTATAGTATGCCATACGATATGGGCTATAGCCCATGGTCAAAAATGTAGAAAAACGAGGATCTTTTTCTTTTTTTTTTTCAAAAAACGATGGGCTATAACCCAACTTTTTGAAATTTTGAATTTTTTTCAATTCCTCAAAAACGATGAAAAACGGCGTGCTATAGTATGCCATACGATATGGGCTATAGCCCATGGTCAAAAATGATGAAAAACGAGGATATTTTATTTTTCAAAAATTCAAAAAACGATGGGCTATAACCCAACTTTTTGAAATTTTGAATTTTTTTCAAATCCTCAAAAATGATGAAAAACGGCGTGCTATAGTATGCCATACGATATGGGCTATAGCCCATGGTCAAAAATGATGAAAAACGAGGATATTTTATTTTTCAAAAATTCAAAAAACGATGGGCTATAACCCAACTTTTTGAAATTTTGAATTTTTTTCAAATCCTCAAAAATGATGAAAAACGGCGTGCTATAGTATGCCATACGATATGGGCTATAGCCCATGGTCAAAAATGATGAAAAACGAGGAAATGTTTTTTTTCAAAAATTCAAAAAACGATGGGCTATAACCCAACTTTTTGAAATTTTGAATTTTTTTTAATTCCTCAAAAACGATGAAAAACGGCGTGCTATAGTATGCCATACGATATGGGCTTTAGCCCATGGTCAAAAATGATGAAAAACGAGGATATTTTTTTTTTCCAAAAATTCAAAAAACGATGGGTTATAACCCAACTTTTTGAAATTTAGATTTTTTTTCAAATACTCAAAAATGATGAAAAACGGCGTGCTATAGTATGCCATACGATATGGGCTATAGCCCATGGTCAAAAATGACGAAAAACGAGGATCTTTTTTTTTTTTTTTTTTTTTTTTAAACGATGGGCTATAACCCAACTTTTTGAAATTTTGATTTTTTTTCAATTCCTCAAAAACGATGAAAAACGGCGTGCTATAGTATGCCATACGATATGGGCTATAGCCCATAGTCAAAAATGATGAAAAACGAGGATTTTTTTTTTCAAAAATTAAAAAAACGATGGGCTATAACCCAACTTTTTGAAATTTTGAATTTTTTTCAAATCCTCAAAAATGATGAAAAACGGCGTGCTATAGTATGCCATACGATATGGGCTATAGCCCATGGTCAAAAATGACGAAAAACGAGGATCTTTTTTTTTTTTTTTTTTTCAAAAAACGATGGGCTATAACCCAACTTTTTGAAATTTTGAATTTTTTTCAATTCCTCAAAAACGATGAAAAACGGCGTGCTATAGTATGCCATACGATATGGGCTATAGCCCATGGTCAAAAATGATGAAAAACGAGGATAATTCTTTTTTTCAAAAATTCAAAAAACGATGGGCTATAACCCAACTTTTTGAAATTTTGATTTTTTTTCAAATCCTCAAAAATGATGAAAAACAGCGTGCTATAGTATGCCATACGATATGGGCTATAGCCCATGGTCAAAAATGATGAAAAACGAGGATAATCTTTTTTTTTCAAAAATTCAAAAAACGATGGGCTATAACCCAACTTTTTGAAATTTTGAATTTTTTTCAAATCCTCAAAAATGATGAAAAACGGCGTGCTATAGTATGCCATACGATATGGGCTATAGCCCATGGTCAAAAATGATGAAAAACGAGGATCTTTTTTTTTTTTCAAAAATTCAAAAAACGATGGGCTATAACCCAACTTTTTGAAATTTTGAATTTTTTTCAATTCCTCAAAAACGATGAAAAACGGCGTGCTATAGTATGCCATACGATATGGGCTATAGCCCATAGTCAAAAATGATGAAAAACGAGGATAATTTTTTTTTTCAAAAATTAAAAAAACGATGGGCTATAACCCAACTTTTTGAAATTTTGAATTTTTTTCAAATCCTCAAAAATGATGAAAAACGGCGTGCTATAGTATGCCATACGATATGGGCTATAGCCCATGGTCAAAAATGACGAAAAACGAGGATCTTTTTTTTTTTTTTTTTTTCAAAAAACGATGGGCTATAACCCAACTTTTTGAAATTTTGAATTTTTTTCAATTCCTCAAAAACGATGAAAAACGGCGTGCTATAGTATGCCATACGATATGGGCTATAGCCCATGGTCAAAAATGATGAAAAACGAGGATAATTCTTTTTTTCAAAAATTCAAAAAACGATGGGTTATAACCCAACTTTTTGAAATTTTGATTTTTTTTCAAATCCTCAAAAATGATGAAAAACAGCGTGCTATAGTATGCCATACGATATGGGCTATAGCCCATGGTCAAAAATGATGAAAAACGAGGATAATCTTTTTTTTTCAAAAATTCAAAAAACGATGGGCTATAACCCAACTTTTTGAAATTTTGAATTTTTTTCAAATCCTCAAAAATGATGAAAAACGGCGTGCTATAGTATGCCATACGATATGGGCTATAGCCCATGGTCAAAAATGATGAAAAACGAGGATAATTTTTTTTTTCAAAAATTCAAAAAACGATGGGCTATAACCCAACTTTTAGAAATTTTGAATTTTTTTCAAATCCTCAAAAATGATGAAAAACGGCGTGCTATAGTATGCCATACGATATGGGCTATAGCCCATGGTCAAAAATGATGAAAAACGAGGATAATTTCTTTTTTCAAAAATTCAAAAAACGATGGGCTATAACCCAACTTTTTGAAATTTTGATTTTTTTTCAAATCCTCAAAAATGATGAAAAACAGCGTGCTATAGTATGCCATACGATATGGGCTATAGCCCATGGTCAAAAATGATGAAAAACGAGGATCTTTTTTTTTTTTCAAAAATTCAAAAAACGATGGGCTATAACCCAACTTTTTGAAATGTTGATTTTTTTTCAAATCCTCAAAAATGATGAAAAACGGCGTGCTATAGTATGTCATACATTATGGGCTATAGCCCATGGTCAAAAATGATGAAAAACGAGGATATTTTTTTTTTCAAAAATTCAAAAAACGATGGGCTATAACCCAACTTTTTGAAATTTTGAATTTTTTTCAATTCCTCAAAAACGATGAAAAACAGCGTGCTTATAGTATGCCATACGATATGGGCTATAGCCCTGTGTCAAAAATGATGAAAAACGAGGATAATTCTTTTTTTCAAAAATTCAAAAAACGATGGGCTATAACCCAACTTTTTGAAATTTTAATTTTTTTTCAAATCCTCAAAAATGATGAAAAACGGCGTGCTATAGTATGCCATACGATATGGGCTATAGCCCATGGTCAAAAATGATGAAAAACGAGGATCTTTTTTTTTTCAAAAATTCAAAAAACGATGGGCTATAACCCAACTTTTTGAAATTTTGAATTTTTTTCAATTCCTCAAAAACGATGAAAAACGGCGTGCTATAGTATGCCATACGATATGGGCTATAGCCCATGGTCAAAAATGATGAAAAACGAGGATAATTTCTTTTTTCAAAAATTCAAAAAACGATGGGCTATAACCCAACTTTTTGAAATTTTGAATTTTTTTCAAATCCTCAAAAATGATGAAAAACAGCGTGCTATAGTATGCCATACGATATGGGCTATAGCCCATGGTCAAAAATGATGAAAAACGAGGATCTTTTTTTTTTTTCAAAAATTCAAAAAACGATGGGCTATAACCCAACTTTTTGAAATTTTGATTTTTTTTCAAATCTTCAAAAATTATGAAAAACGGCGTGCTATAGTATGTCATACATTATGGGCTATAGCCCATGGTCAAAAATGATGAAAAACGAGGATATTTTTTTTTTCAAAAATTCAAAAAACGATGGGCTATAACCCAACTTTTTGAAATTTTGATTTTTTTTCAATTCTTCAAAAACGATGAAAAACGGCGTGCTTATAGTATGCCATACGATATGGGCTATAGCCCCGTGTCAAAAATGATGAAAAACGAGGATAATTCTTTTTTTCAAAAATTCAAAAAACGATGGGCTATAACCCAACTTTTTGAAATTTTGAATTTTTTTCAATTCCTCAAAAACGATGAAAAACGGCGTGCTATAGTATGCCATACGATATGGGCTATAGCCCATGGTCAAAAATGATGAAAAACGAGGATAATTTCTTTTTTCAAAAATTCAAAAAACGATGGGCTATAACCCAACTTTTTGAAATTTTGAATTTTTTTCAAATCCTCAAAAATGATGAAAAACAGCGTGCTATAGTATGCCATACGATATGGGCTATAGCCCATGGTCAAAAATGATGAAAAACGAGGATCTTTTTTTTTTTTCAAAAATTCAAAAAACGATGGGCTATAACCCAACTTTTTGAAATTTTGAATTTTTTTCAAATCCTCAAAAATGATGAAAAACGGCGTGCTATAGTATGCCATACGATATGGGCTATAGCCCATGGTCAAAAATGATGAAAAACAAGGATAATTTTTTTTTTCAAAAATTCAAAAAACGATGGGCTATAACCCAACTTTTTGAAAGTTTGAATTCTTTTCAATTCCTCAAAAACAATGAAAAACGGCGTGCTATAGTATGCCATACGATATGGGCTATAACCCATGGTCAAAAATGTTGAAAAACGAGGATAATTTTTTTTTCAAAAATTCAAAAAACGATGGGCTATAACCCAACTTTTTGAAATTTTGAATTTTTTTCAAATCCTCAAAAATGATGAAAAACGGCGTGCTATAGTATGCCATACGATATGGGCTATAGCCCATGGTCAAAAATGATGGAAAACGAGGATATTTTTTTTTTCAAAAATTCAAAAAACGATGGGCTATAACCCAACTTTTTGAATTTTTGATTTTTTTTCAATTCCTCAAAAACGATGAAAAACGGCGTGCTATAGTATGCCATACGATATGGGCTATAGCCCATGGTCAAAAATGATGAAAAACGAGGATAATTTCTTTTTTCAAAAATTCAAAAAACGATGGGCTATAACCCAACTTTTTGAAATTTTGAATTTTTTTCAAATCCTCAAAAATGATGAAAAACAGCGTGCTATAGTATGCCATACGATATGGGCTATAGCCCATGGTCAAAAATGATGAAAAACGAGTTTTTTTTTTTTTTTTCAAAAATTCAAAAAACGATGGGCTATAACCCAACTTTTTGAAATTTTGATTTTTTTTCAAATCCTCAAAAATTATGAAAAACGGCGTGCTATAGTATGTCATACATTATGGGCTATAGCCCATGGTCAAAAATGATGAAAAACGAGGATATTTTTTTTTTCAAAAATTCAAAAAACGATGGGCTATAACCCAACTTTTTGAAATTTTGATTTTTTTTCAATTCTTCAAAAACGATGAAAAACGGCGTGCTTATAGTATGCCATACGATATGGGCTATAGCCCCGTGTCAAAAATGATGAAAAACGAGGATAATTCTTTTTTTCAAAAATTCAAAAAACGATGGGCTATAACCCAACTTTTTGAAATTTTGAATTTTTTTCAAATCCTCAAAAATCATGAAAAACGGCGTGCTATAGTATGCCATACGATATGGGCTATAGCCCATGGTCAAAAATGATGAAAAACGAGGATATTTTTTTTTTCAAAAAACGATGGGCTATAACCCAACTTTTTGAAATTTTGAATTTTTTTCAAATCCTCAAAAATGATGAAAAACGGCGTGCTATAGTATGCCATACGATATGGGCTATAGCCCATGGTCAAAAATGATGAAAAACAAGGTTAATTTTTTTTTTCAAAAATTCAAAAAACGATGGGCTATAACCCAACTTTTTGAAAGTTTGAATTCTTTTCAATTCCTCAAAAACAATGAAAAACGGCGTGCTATAGTATGCCATACGATATGGGCTATAACCCATGGTCAAAAATGTTGAAAAACGAGGATAATTTTTTTTTCAAAAATTCAAAAAACGATGGGCTATAACCCAACTTTTTGAAATTTTGAATTTTTTTCAAATCCTCAAAAATGATGAAAAACGGCGTGCTATAGTATGCCATACGATATGGGCTATAGCCCATGGTCAAAAATGATGGAAAACGAGGATTTTTTTTTTTTCAAAAATTCAAAAAACGATGGGCTATAACCCAACTTTTTGAATTTTTGATTTTTTTTCAAATCCTCAAAAATGATGAAAAACGGCGTGCTATAGTATGCCATACGATATGGGCTATAGCCCATGATCAAAAATGATGAAAAACGAGGATCTTTTTTTTTTCTTCAAAAATTCAAAAAACGATGGGCTATAACCCAACTTTTTGAAATTTTGAAATTTTTTCAATTCCTCAAAAACGATGAAAAACGGCGTGCTATAGTATGCCATACGATATGGGCTATAGCCCATGGTCAAAAATGATGAAAAAGAAGGAAAATTTTTTTTTTCAAAAATTCAAAAAACGATGGGCTATAACCCAACTTTTTGAAAGTTTGAATTCTTTTCAATTCCTCAAAAACAATGAAAAACGGCGTGCTATAGTATGCCATACGATATGGGCTATAACCCATGGTCAAAAATGATGAAAAACGAGGATTTATTTTTTTTCAAAAATTCAGAAAACGATGGGCTATAACCAAACTTTTTGAAATTTTGATTTTTTTTCAATTCCTCAAAAACGATGAAAAACGGCGTGCTATAGTATGCCATACGATATGGGCTATAGCCCATGGTCAAAAATGATGAAAAACGAGGATTTTTTTTTTTAATTCAAAAAACGATGGGCTATAACCCAACTTTTTGAATTTTTTAATTTTTTTCAAATCCTCAAAAATGATGAAAAACGGTGTGCTATAGTATGCCGTACGGTATGGGCTATAGCCCATGGTCAAAAATGATGAAAAACGAGGATAATTTTTTTTTTCAAAAATTCAAAAAACGATGGGCTATAACCCATGTTTTTTTTTTTTTTTCATTTTTTTCAAATCCTCAAAAATGGGCTATTAGACGAGCGTCTAAAAATGGGATAAAAAACTTCTAAAAATAGACGTCTAAAAATAGACGTGTTTTAGACGTCTATTTTTAGACGTTTTTTAGACGTTTATTTTTAGACGTTTTTTAGACGTCTATTTTTAGACGTTTTTTATCCCATTTTTAAACGCACGTCTAATAGCCGGCTATTGCTCAGTGGGATGGTCAAAAATGATGAAAACGAGGATTAAAAAAGATAATCCAAAAATTAAAAAAACGATGGGCTATAACCCATGTTTTTTTTTAGTTTTTTTTCTTAATTTTTTTCAAATCCTCAAAAATGATGAAATACGGCGTGCTACAGTATGCCGTACGATATGGGCTATTAGACGAGCGTCAAAAAATGCGATAAAAAACGTCTAAAAATAGACGTCTAAAAATAGACGTGTTTTAGACGTCTATTTTTAGATGTTTTTTAGACGTCTATTTTTTGACGTTTTTTAGACGTCTATTTTTTGACGTTTTTTAGACGTCTATTTTTTGACGTTTTTCATCCCATTTTTAAACGCACGTCTAATAGCCGGCTATTGCTCAGTGGGATGGTCAAAAATGATGAAAACGAGGATTAAAAAATAAAATCCAAAAATCCAAAAACGATGGGCTATAACCTATCGTTTTTTGTTTGTTTTTTTCATTTTTTTCAATTCGATGGGCTATAACCCATGTTTTTATTTTTATTTTTTTCAAATCCTCAAAAATGATGAAAAACGGCGTGCTACAGTATGCCGTACGATATGGGCTATTAGACGAGCGTCTAAAAATGGGATAAAAAACTTCTAAAAATAGACGTCTAAAAATAGACGTGTTTTAGACGTCTATTTTTAGACGTCTATTTTTAGACGTTTTTTAGACGTCTATTTTTAGACGTTTTTTAGACGTCTATTTTTAGACGTTTTTTAGACGTCTATTTTTAGACGTTTTTTATCCCATTTTTAAACGCACGTTTAATAGCCGGCTATTGCTCAGTGGGATGGTCAAAAATGATGAAAACGAGGATTTTTTTAAAAAATCCAAAAATCCAAAAACGATGGGCTATAACCTATCGTTTTTTTAGCGTCTGCACGCGCGAGGTCGAGGTCTTGCCCTGAATTTTTTTTTTTTTTTCAGGGCAAGACCCCATTTGAAAAGGATGCCCAGTTTGACATGCATAGGCTACTGACCCCCATTTAATGCCATTTATATCTGGGACCCTTAAAAAAAAAAAAAAAAAAACATTTTTTTTTCTTTTTTTTTTAAATTCTTTCATGGGCCACAAGGGGGCGCTCTGTAGGCCGCAAATGGCCCGCGGGCCGCCTATTGGGGAACCCTGCCGTACGGCATACTATAGCACGCCGTTTTTCATTATTTTTGAGGATTTGAAAAAAATGAAAAATCCAAAAAACATGGGTTATAGCCCATCGTATTTTGAATTTTAGATATTTTTTTTAACCTCGTTTTTCATCATTTTTGAACATGGGCTATAGCACATACCGTACGGCATACTATAGCACGTCGTTTTTCATCATTTTTGAGGATTTTTGTTTTTTTTAAACGATGAATCATTTTTATTTATTTTTTAATCTTTTTTAAATCCTCTTTTTCATCATTTTGTACGTAGGACTAGTAGAATGCCAAAGTTTGTGCTATTGCCATAGAGAATGCATTGGGCGTTTAAGTTAAATAACTCATAAACTACAAAACATTTCAAAATAAAGTTCCAGCATGTGTCTCCACAGTAAGCTGAATAATAAAAAGTGTGAATGGAGTTTCTAGGTGAAAGTTATTTTTGACCTGCCAATGTCTGCCATTGAGCCCCATTGTAAATTTGCAGTGGCGTTCACAGATAGACACTAGGGGGTGCTAGAGCACCCCCTGCCCTTTTGGCAATGTGCCCTTTTGAGAAAGAAAAAAATGGTGGGAACCCCTTTTGGTGTTAGCATTATGTTATGCTTTAGCTATTGAAAAATAGCAGATCTACAACGAGTTTGTAGGTCTGCTATTTTATTTATTTATCGAAGAACGACTGACATAGAAACATAGCTTTTTCAGAAAACTGTGGGGATGTAGAAGACGTTTTTTAGAATCTGATCTCAGGTCAGAATGGGTTAAGGCAACCGGCCGGTTCCACGTGCTAGGTGCCCTTTTTTTCACTTGAGCACCTGCCCCTCTAAATGTCTGTGCACGCCACTGTAAATTTGAAAGCACTATATTTCTAAAACTATGAAACATTTCAAAGATTCTGTGGTATCTTCCCTGTTCTGAAGAAATAAAAACCAGCGTGCAGCCGTGTAAGGAGAAAAACCAGGTCAGGATACAAAAGAGTGAGTTTAAAACAGGCGTCTTTATTTGCAGTAAAAAGAGCGATCCACGCGTCAAGACAAATCACAAAGGAAAAACCGTCCTCGGGGGACTCTGGAGAAAACACACAGTAACTCGGCCAAAAATGAGTACCGGAACCAGCAGTAACCCTGAACAGAACCCAAGCCTTTGCTTATATATTGTAACTAGTCCCTCCTCTCCTCGGGCATACAGCAGGCGTTTCCTGTCTTTTGACCAATGAGATAGCTCTTTCCGGTTGGAGAGAGAGGCGGGACTAGTCTAGCAGAGAGGACAACAATGCCTGATCCTGTTTCAAATGAATACATAGTTTAAAACTTAACAAGACTTAAATGTAAACTGAACAGATTCTTATGAACATGGTTAAACATACCTAAAAGTATATGAAATGGAAACATAGGAAATGTTTAACGGAACTATAAAATAAAACTGAACACTCGTTTAATAAAAAGTGTGAATGAAAATGAAAAAAAAAAAAAACACTTGAGACAATGGACTATAGCCCATGGTCTCGGACGGCATACTATAGCATGCTGTTTTTCATCATTTGAGGATTTGAAAAAAAAGACGAAATCGGTAAAAACGACTACAGTATGCCCTCAGAGACCATTGACTATAGCCTTTCGTTTTTCCGTGATTTTCACCTTTTTAAATTTAAAAAAATATATATATATATTAAAAAAAAAATGTTCTGGGTCTAGTGAACAGAAATCATATCGAACTAGACAAAGTGCCAATCGGCACAGGTCTCCACCAGGGCAGGTCAGGTTGTGGCCTCATGGTGGCACTATAACAGGCTGTTGAGGAAGATTTGGGCCGGAGGTTCGTATTGGAGGGATGCAGGTACAATGTTTTTCCATGTGTGCATACATAAGTTGTATACAGATCGATGCAGTTATAGCTAAAAACAGGAATTGGCCTGTTATAGCGCCACCGTGAGGCTGATTTTGAGGAATAAATTGTGGCAAGTCGTCCTCGGCCTAGTGAAAATGTGCGTGTATAATGTAATGGAAATTGCACACTGTGTTTGTGATTTGTGGGTTTTTTTCGAAATGGACGAATCGTGTGAGCTTTGGAAGCCAATCTTAGCCAATCAGGATGGAATATGAGAAATCAAACGAACCTGTCTTGATCACATGACTATGGAGATCATGTGTACCGATTTGCGTGAAATTTGTAGTAATAATAGAAAATGTGTTTTACATATGTCGGCCTCCTGGTGGCGCTATAAAGAGCAGATGTGAAAAATTCCAGGCAAAGGTTTTTCCTTGGCCTCTAGGGAGTTGGCATACAGATTAGGGAGTTATCCACAGATCCGTGCAGTTAGAGGTAAAAACAGTTTTCGGCCAGTTATAGCGCCACCTTGAGGCTGAGTTGAAATTGTTCATGTGGCATTTCGTCCTCGGCCTAGTGGGAATGTGGGTGCACAATTTCACGGAAATCCCGCGATGTGTTCATGATTTGCAGCATTTTGTTTGAAACTGAGCACTCCTGTGAACTTTGGAAGCCAATCTTAGCCAATCAGGATGGAGTCTGAGAAATGTGAAAGACCGGTTTGGTTGAATGGCTGTAGAGAGACTGTGTACCAATTTGCGTGATGTTTGGACAAAATCTGTAGGTGTACTGTGCAAAAACTTGTTTAGCACAAAGCGGCCTCCTGGTGGCGCTATAACAGGCCGTTGTGGAAAGTTTGGGGCAGAGGTTCATCGTTGGCATCCAGGGAGTGTGTGTGCAAAATTTGGCATCGACCGGGTTAACGGTGGCCGAGATTAGCTCCTCACGGACGGACGGACGGACAGACACACACACACACACACACGGACGGACACACGGACGGACGGAGTGCAAAACATACTCTCCCCACATGCCTTCGGCCTGGTGGAGACAATAAATAGACGTGGCAACCTAACTGTAGGGAGTACAAACACAGTAGAGAACCTTGGGGTTATCATCTATGAAAAGGCAAAACAATGAGCAGAACATTTAAATAAACCATGTAAATACAACAAATTGAGCAGAGCACTGCAGGGACTTGAACCCCGTTCTGGTAAACCAGGAGTACCACACCAGTGCCTTAGTTTGTTTTGTTGTAATTTACAGGTCCATTATACCTTTTTTTGTGATTCATCTTTTTTTTATATCCTCCAAAATCTTGAAAATCACCCCTGTGTGAAGTAAGTGCTGCTGGGTTGCACCACGGCATACTATAGAGCATCACAGTCCCGCCCCCTCGAGAGACCCGGAAAATAAATCCCCGTTCATTTTCCTCAGACTTTTCAGAAAGTATTTATTTAAAGACGTTTACGCCGTGGACAAAGCCAACTCTTGTGACAAATCATGACAATAAACACAATGTTTTGGGCCAAACAAAGAATTAGAAAAAAAAGGCAGGTACAACACTTTGTTTTTCTTCTTTGTAATTATTTGTTTGGTCCAAGATCGTGCGTTTGTTGTCATGGTTTGTCACGACTCGGCTTCGTACGACACTTAGGTCTTTAAATACTTTTTGAAATGTCTATGGGAAAAATGCACTGGGATTAATTTCCTCTGCCTGGCATCATCATGAAAGGGGGCGGGACTGCGACGCTCTATAGTATGCCGTCCGAGACCATGGACTGTCATTTTCTTTTCAAATCCTCTTAAATCAAGCTTGTAGATCAGATCTTTTTGCTAATGTTCCCCTCAGAAGTGATTTTAGGGTTAATGTAATTAATGTAGTAAATACATAAATGGAAATTGTATTTATTTATTACATTAACGATATGAACGAATGAATGAATATTAAATGAAAAAAGTTGCAATCAAGATTTGGAACTCCTGTAGTAACGAGGAACCCCTATACTAGGGGTCGGAGAACCATGTGATCAGAACCTGCATCACTGGCCTCTCTACACTGGCTCCTGGTTAAATACAGAATAGAGTTCAAAATCCTCCTCACCTATAAAGCTCACAATGGTCAGTCACCACAATATCTCAAAGAACTCATCGATCCCTACAATCTTAACAGAACAGTGCGTTCATAGTTTACAAAAATGTTAAGTCCTGAATATCAAAAGTTACAATAGGAGGCAGGGCGTTTAAGTCCCGGGCACCTTCTCCCGGCATCCGTCCTCAGGGGTGACACGCTCTGCACAGTCAAGACTAGATTAAAAACCTCTATGACAAAGGTCATCCGACAGAGTAAAAAGGGTGAGAAGAGAACCCCTCCACCCAACCCCTCGGCGGGGTCACGTCCATATGGTTACATGTGAGCCAGGTCTCCCCATTGACTTTCAATGGGGTATTTTGTCTTAGTTTATTGCGCATTACGTTGCCACCAACATTCTAATGCTAACATGCTAGCATGCTAATACTATCATGCTAACATGCTAGCATGCTAACATTTTAATGCTAACATGCTAATGCTAACATGCTAATGCCAACATGCTAATGCCAACATGCTAACATGCTATCATGCTAACATGATAATGCTAACATGCTAATGCTATCACGCTAACATGCTAATGCTAACATGCTAATGCTAACATGCCAACATGCTAATGCTAACATGCAAATATGATAACATACTAATGCTAACATGCTAATGCTAAGATGTCTGAGCTGTAAGGGTCCATTTGGTTTCGTTCAGGGGGGTGGCCCGGTTCCGGCGAGCCGCCCCGCTTCTGAAACTGTTGAGAAATGACAGAGTTACGCGTTTCCGATTGTTTTCATTGACTTTCAGTGTGTGTGTGTGTGTGTGTGCGTGCACATTTGTGCATGTGCGTGTGTGCGTGCGCGTGTGTGAGTGGTGGTCAACTTGACCTTGAATCATTAACAAAGTATCATTTTCAGCTGAGCTGAGTCTATGCGAATGCAACCACTATTGAAAGTTTAAAGCACACTGATTCAGTGAGAGAACGTATGTCCGAACAAATTGCTCCATGACAAAAAGTAAAAGTCGAATGAGATTTTTGTTTTCGCCGTGAGTGACCCGAGACATTAAGGTACGCCGTGTGCGATCGTGGTATTGGTACGATAAGAAATGTGGTTATACGAGCGAGTTAAGAAATAGTGTTTGTGATGAAAAAAATGCTGACTCATTCAGGCATTTAACATGTAGTTTCATGACACATTATGATGGTACACCTGTCGCTTTCAGGGCTGTAGTTCACGTACCGTATGTATCTGGGCTGTGGTTGTGACATTGGGTGAAAGAGGACGAGTGTGGCTACAAAATTACCGAAACCCATGCGTGTAAAGTTAATATTTTGGCCGTGAGGACGATTTGTTCGGAGAATTTCGCTACAGTCTTCACATTGGCTTGTCCCTCTGACCCACTCTCTGGCCGTGCGACACTGAGTCGAGATTTTTGCTCAGACCACACACTTTGAACTGCGATAGCGGGCAAACCGTGCAACGTATTCGAATTCCGTCTGAACCACAACAAAGTCGATGGCCTCGTGTGCTGTTTGAGGTTTAAATCGTGTTTCTACGCAACAGTATGCCAGAGCAATGTGGCTCCAAAGTAACGTGTCGTTTTGTTTTTACCCGCATTTCCCCATTGACTTTGCATGGGGCATTTTTCGCGTAGTTTATTGCGAACACCATTCCCGGCCGAGCCGCACGTTTCGATGTATATATTGTGGGGCTTTGGTAAACCGTGCGGCCGGCCATAGACGTCAAAGTTTTGTGTCTTGAGGACGATTATTATTATTTATGTAGGGTAGGGTAGGAGCTCATTATGTTATTGATAACGATCAGGCTTCTTAGAGCAATTTCAATTATTTTGTGGAAAGACGGGAGACAAACTCTGAAGAGAACCATTATCTTATACTAGGGCAGACGGAAGGCAATTGACCTTTTTACCAATAAAATATTAAATAAACTGTTAACAGGTTAATATATGTTCCGCCACTTTAAAAGCGTAAGTGTTGCCCAGGCGGTGGCGTAACCGTCTGGTAATCCAGTCGCAGTGTGCCGCGGGTTTGAACTCCCGAGCCCGACACGGCCTTTACTGCATGTCATCCCCCATTTCCTGTCAGCCTACTGTCTGTCACTTCAAAAAACCAATAAAAGGTGTAAGCAGCAAAAATAAATCTTAAAAAAAAAAAAAAAAAAAAAAAAAAAAAAAAAAGCGTAAGTGTTTACCCGGATAGTGCTGGTAGGCATTTGTTGATCGCCTCTTGTCTTGATTATTTAAACATGACCGGGCCACTATACCGCTATGCTCAATAACAAGCTTGATAAGCCCAAAGCTTATTGATAACTGGTACTCAAAAAGCTATCAACGTTTTATTGCTCACGGTCAAGCGGTTCATGAGCTATGTCCGTTTAAAGTTTGAATTTTCAGTTGAGTGCTATAGCGCCACCCATTGGCCAATGGTTGTGGGCTTTGCGTCCTCACCGTTTGGCATTGTCCCGATCAGATGGGGTGATGGGAAGTCAGGGCCAAGTCATTTTCAAATGATTGGAATTGGGGAGCAAAAAAATAAAGTAGAGGGCTATGATATTGCCAAGTTTCACGAAAATCCGACAGCACAGTTCAGCCAGAACTGACATTTTTGGTGGAAGGAGAAGAGAAAAATAAGGGACCAAGAGTCCCTTTGGGCTTGGCCCCTAAATAGACTTGTAACCCAACTGTAGGGAGTACAAACACAGTAAAGAACCTGGGGGTTATCATCTATGAAAAGGCAACACAATGAGCAGAAAATGAACCATGTAAATACAACAAATTGAGCAGAGCACCGCAGGGAGTTGAACCCCGTTCTGGTAAACCAGGAGAACCACACCAGTGCCTTAGTTTTTGTTTTATAATTTACAGGTCCAAAATCAGTCATTAGTTTCAATTTTGCAAAATATGTTTACTCTTGGCGGCCTCCTGCGGCAAGATAATTAAAAATATAGCCTACACACTCAATTTGAATCATGACTATAAATGATAGCCATGAATATGTCTTTAAACAATTGAAAACCGGAAGACTCACTCCACAAATACCTTAAGGAAAACTCCTCAGACATAAACTAAGAATATCTTATTTTGTCATGCTCATGAAGTGCTGCAAAGTGCTAAAAGTGAAAAGTGCAGCAGAAAACGTTTGGGTAATAGGCCCATCGTCAATGCCTCGCCTACTGACCGGCATGGAAGAGGTTTTAGCTGCAAATGGCAGCATAAATAAATCACATCAATACACACCACATAATGTGATGTTAACTGACACGATGAAGCTTGCACATTATAAGACATACGTCACATCAACCAACATCACATACCTAGCCCTACCCTAACCCTATGTTCATTATGTGATGTGGGATGACATGATGAAGCCTTACTCACAAAATGTGAAATGAGACAAGACATAAACACACATCACATACCGGGCCTGTGTTCACAGGTGATGTGGGCTTACGTAATGAAGCTTTACTCACAAATTAGATCTGATATTATAGCACCAACAATAGTCTTATGACCTAGATGTTTGCAGCTGCACTTTTCACTTTAAGCACTTGGAGCGCTTTATGAACATGAACAAAATAGATTTTCTTGGTCTCTGCCCAAGCAGTTGGCCTTTAGGTTTTCGTGGCGCAAGTATTTTTCTATCTAGTTGTCCCATGTAGGAAACATGGGGCAAGACTGTACAATTTATGCCATTTGTGGACGATTGACATAAATTATATGAGGTAGCAGCATTCTTTGCGCCCCAGTATTTGTCAGCAATACTATGAACATTAGTACACATCAACAGCAATAAACAATTTGTATGGCGCAATGCCAACAGACGTGAATGACGAGCTATCCGCAATTGCTGTGAAATATCACCTTTAAAAAAACACATAAATGCACATCACATATCGGCCTGTGTTCATATCTGATGTGAACTGACGTGTTGACGCTTTACTGGTAAATTACATGAAACAGCTCCAAATGAGAAACTGTACGCGAGACACGACCCAAGTCACACATACACTAGTGAAGAACTAGTGTCATAGATAGGCAAGAAAGAAATAAGAAATTACAATACAATAAAGCAAAATGCGATTAAAAACTCTGAGACCACAAAAACAAATAACTTTATTAAAGCAAAGAAGAAGAGAGAAAAGATGAAGGTTGGGTAGAAACCTTGTACGTCCAAAACGGTTACTTTTATGGACCAAAACAACTGTGATCCAATATTATTAATATAATAATCTGTGTTCCAATGTTATCATTTAGTCACAAGCTCTAGCTGATACTTCACTGGTTTGATACATTAGAAAAAACAGAATACTACAAGTTAAATATTCAATAATGGATTATCTTTGCCTCATGAGATTGGCCATTTGCTACTTGTGTGTGACACTCTAGCATGACCAAGTAAGGAAATTAATTTACTAAAGGTTGAACTATGGAGATACAAGGTTTCTGCCCAACAGTCAAGGATAATAAACTATGCTCACTTACCTTCAATATCAGCACTAAACAAAACACACACCAACCAAGGAAGCAAATGACACAGCGGCCATCATTTGCTTCCTCTTGTTGGTTTGCACAGACCTACAGCATAGTAAGCTGTAAACACAGTGTTAAGGGGCTACATGCTACCATAATGACACAAGACATGAATCACATACCTCCACATCACATTTGTACACATAAAACACTAGTGAAGAACTAGGGCAATAGATGGGCAAGAAGAAAGAAATTACCTAAATAAAATAAAGCAAAAAGCGATTAAAAACTAGAACAAAAAATAAATAACTTTATTAAATCCAAAGAATAGAGAAGAGAAAGGAGACACAAGAGAACATACATATGTGATGTGGATGTGGACAGACTTTACCCGTAAATTATGTTAAACGATAATTAAATCACATGCCTCCAGGCCCTCCACAAACATCACATAACGGTGATGTGGACTGGCATTATACACACAAATTAAGTGAAACTATACATGGCGCGAAAGACAACCTACGGTATGGTAGCATGTAGCCCACTTAAACAAGCAGCAGGAAACAGACGGTTAACTAACCGTCACTGCTAACAGCAGCCAGCAGTGGCAACAGCATGGAGTTCACCCAGCAGTGGCAACAGCATAGAGTTCACCCAGCAGTGGCAACAGCATAGAGTTCACACCTCCAGTCAGCTTCACTTTCTGAAATGGCAGGGGAAAAGAAAATTAGTTGTCGGTTTAAAGGATGACATTTTGGAAGTCATAACAGTCACTGACAGGGCTGTGTCACAATTATTACACACATTCTAGGGCTATAATCTGCCTTGTGCAACCATTTATTTTATGAAGCCTAAAAGCTAAAAAGGAAACTTCGTATTCATATGTTCAACAGCAAACACAATTATTAATCGCAATCCTTTGTATGACAATGAATGGTCAACTTAACATGTTGTAATGGTGACACAGCCCTAGTTTCTACTACAGCCACATGTAATCCAGGTACGCACCGTGGGGGGCCTTCCGTCGCTCGGTTGAAGATGGCCGGTATTAATAGAGCCGCGTAGGTTGTATGGCACAATACGTCCCGAGCACCGTACGCCTCGTAATCTCAGGGAGCGTTCGTTGACACCGTTATTCGTTTCAGCCCAGCCGAGTAGACACTCTATTACCAATACCAGCCATCTCCTGATGACTGCATCCAAGGTCACCGCATGACACCAAGGTCACATGATCAACCTGTAAGACACAAACATAAGCCAACATTACTCTTTATCCAGATTTTATACATTGTAGAAAATACATCTTTAGGAAATTCTTGCATTTTTCTTTTGCAACCAGATCTTATTTTAATGATGTTTGGGAGACAAAAAACACTTTCCTGGGATTTATATGTGTTTAGATATTTTAGTATTTCAAAGAGTACATGATGTCATGGACACTGGGCTCACTTCCTTCCTGGACTACATGTTGTCTCAGTAAGACAGCCCTCCCCCTATCCACAAGGAGGAGCAGTGGACCAAAGCATTGTGGGAATTGTAGTTCAGGAAGGAAGTGAGCCCGGTGTCCATGACATCATGGAGTCCATGGACACTTTGAAATACTAAAATATCAACCAAAAAAAAAAAAAAACACACATAACCCCAGGAAAGTGTTTGTCTCAAAAATCATTCAAATAAGATCTGGTTGCAAAAGGGGTGAAGTGGCCCTTTAAAGTTGAAATCAAGTTGCTCTGTATGGTAGAAATGAGCTTGTAGATCTGCTACTTTTGTATGCATGCATGTGTACGTTTGTACATTTGAGTTTTCCATCCAGCAGAGACATTTAGTTTAATCTTATGAATGTGTCTGAGCCAGTTACAATTTGTGTTACCATTATGTACTAAAGTAAAAGGGTATGGCATCAAAATGCACTTAAAAAATGACCAAATGTAGCTCATTACGCAGAAATGTCCCATTTCAAATGTTTGAAAGAAAGAAAAAAATCTGAATATAGCAGATCTACAATTTCACAATGCATTGCATCACAATGCACTGTGAGATTGTAGATCAGCTACTTCCAAATGGCCAAAATGTGGTTGTAGCCCAGTGGTAAATTGCAATGTAGCCAAAAGGATATATATTTTTAAATAATCCAAATCTACAAAACTAGTAAAGTGTCCAAATAATAGAATATAAAAGTACAATATATTTTCCACAGTACTTCAGTAGATGTAATTATTTACTTTCCACCTGTTTGTTTATTTGTTTGCGTCTCAAAAAGTACCAACACATTCCTCATATTGTTGTCCTTTTAGAGTCACAATAAACAACCAACAGTCCTTCTAGCAACACTAATGTTTAAACAATAACAGCGTTAACGTTGGCTAAAAACCATGCGGTTCTCAAACAAACCTCACCTTGTTGCAGCTCCCCAAACACTCTGCTATGCACCGCGTGCGGCTCCATTTTAAATCATAAGCCCCGCCTACTGTATCCGGATCTAGACCGTCGGTCATTGGTCCGTCAGAGTGAATGGTTCACAGCTGTGTGGATTTACAAGCTGCACGCATGCGCGCGCGCACACACACGCACGCACACAACAGACAGACAGACAGACAGACAGACAGACAAGGACCCACAAATGATATAATATGAAAAGGTTTGTCAAGAACTGCTGCAGATCCATAATAATCTCCAGACATGTATGCAGTGTCTGCTGGTGAACACTAGATGTTAGCAAAACGGTTTCCCAGCCTGTCCATGACAAACGACTTTAAACATGTAGTTTCACATGCTCTCTCTCTCTCTCTCTCTCTCTCTCTCTCTCTCTCTCTCTCTCTCTCTCTCAATCAATATCAATCAATATCAATCACAGACCACCAACACGTATGAATATTTAGTTGTCGTTGGATAAGATGTTGTCCACAATTACATGCTGTGATGGGCTCTAAATGGGTACATTTTGTATAAATTAAGTCAGAGTGATTCGATCATCTGACATCCGCTGCACACTCACACACACTCACACACACACACACACACACACTCATACGCACGCACGCACACACACACACACACACACACACACACACACACACACACACACACACACACACACAATGATTGGTTCCCAAACTTGTTGAATGTCAAGGACCCCCAAAATCACACTCATTAGCCCACGGACCTCCATTTGAAAATATATGCCAGGAGGGACCCCCATAAGAGAAGATTTGTACGGCTCTAGCAGTGATTTTCAACCATTTTAATTTTAAGGGCCCTTCAGGTTTGACCTGAATTAGTCTACGGACCCCCATTTAATGGTATTTCTATCTCTGGGACCCCCAATTTGTATTGAAAAATCAATGTTAATTTAACTCAGAGTGTACAAATGGAACCTAACGGGTCCATTTGGTTCCATTTTCTCGAGTTACAGACCCATAAGGGTCCATTTGGTTCCTAACTATCATTTAGCTGGGGACCCCCTGGTCTTTGGATAATATTTTGTCCACAACTCCATGCTGTATTGATCTTGGTACCATTAGGAGAGATAACAGGCAAACATTGATCAAAACAAATCTACATTCTCTCCGATTTTTTTCCTTTTCTTTTTGTATATGTTTATTTATTTGAGCATCAATTTACAGTATACACATAACATGTGCTTGTATCATTACATTGCAACGTCCCTGTGCATTTCTTATTTTTTTAAGATAGACAAATAATAAACCACCTACATTCAATACATACGTACAAATTGCAAGTACAAAACAGGCTAACAAAGTCAGACAAAAAATAGACAGACAAATACAATATGAAAATAACTAAATATGAAAAAATAATAAAAATGGATCATTGGTTATTTTTGTATTAGTTAATCAGAGCAGTTCATCAGCTATAGCAAATCACAACAAGCATTCGATACAATTAACCAGCTATACAGAGACTCATTAATTCAGAGCAAAAAACTGCTTTACATAGACCCATCAAGCCTTCCCTTCCATTGGTTGAAAACAGTTAAACAGCTATTCAGAGACATTATTAGCTAAGGGCAACTGATGGTAGGTGGTCGAGTAGAGGTTTCCATATTTTGGTAAAAATGTCTTCATTGCCTTTAGACCTAGCACTCATTCTCTCAATGGGTAGGATTGTATATATGTCCCGGTACCACTGTGTAACTGTTGGTGGTTTGTCCATAATCCAATTGAAAAGGATACATTTTCTGGCGAGAACTAGTCATTTTTGAAGAAGCATAACATTAGCTGGGTTCAGGGACAGCGGAGAAAAAAGAGACCTGGTTTCTTTGCAATTATACATTTAAAATTTGTATTTATCTCCTTTTTTTGTCTTTGTTGATTGGAAAGCACTTAACTTCTGTTGTTTTTAACAGATTTAGGCCTGACGTCGAAATAAAAAAGGCCTTCTGAAAGAATATATATTCAAAGATTTGTGCCTCATTTTCACGAAATTTCTAAAATAGCAGACCTACAAGCTCGTAGCGCGCCACTCGGTGGCACACTATGAGCTTGTAGATCTGCTATTTTTCAATAGCTAAAGTATAACATAATGCTTAGTTAAAACATCAAAAGGGGTTCCCGTCCAGAATATGCTATATAAATAAAGCTTAATCTAACATTCTTGAGTGAATAAGAAATGAACTCAGAATGAAGGCAAATGTGCCATGGATTGATATCACATTCTCTTGATATCACATTCTCTGACGCAAGTCATGAGCTGTAATAGTTGAAATATATCTACGATAATGGATGAAATAAAGGTGACAATGCCTTCACTATACAGTAGATACAGTGCAGAATCATCTTTATTTTAAGTTTAAAAAAAAAGGTGTGTGAAATACAGTACAATACAGTAGGAAGTAGATTTAGCAGCGCCTCTTAGCTGAGAAACTCTCTGCCTGAAATCTCAGGCAAGCAAACTGTCCTCTTTTAAATATCTTCTTAAACTCACTTCTATGATTCAGATGTTTCATAATTTATGTATTGTCCTTTATATTATTATCTTGTTTATCCTCTAGTGTAAAGCAATTTGTAACTGAAAGGTGAAAAATTGGCATTCCATGTATACCACATTTGTAATAACTTTACAATTCAGTTGCATTGCTTCATGTTATTTATTTCGAATAACATTTTAAACAATCAGTAATATTAATCTGAAATAACAAAAAAACAAAGAAATGTGACAGATTAAGCACACTGAGGAGTACAGTTACAGGCCACATGGGCTTGTGTGGTCTCCCTCACATCCACACTTTTCTGATAGATGTTGGCGATAACATTCATGTTAGAATCTGCAATGAGGAAGAACACGAAGAAATTAGGACGTGTGTAATTCTTTGTAGAATACATTTTCATTTTTTGCTTTCTAAACTCACCAATTGGTACGCAGTGGTAGTCGACAGTGACAGGAATGGTCTTCACAGGGGCACAACCAGCCATACAACGCAGCACAGGTTCAACAGAGTAGCATTTGGACATCTGGCCATGAACGATTATCTGCTTCTCCAGCTTGACAGATTCTTGCTTCAGGAAACATTCTGTAAAAGTGAGATGAGTTTATTGCACCGGATGTATGCACAGCATTTCGTAGGTCAAATCACCTGAAACTACGAGTTGATATGGATATTTTAACGTTCAGACGTCTGTCTGTAATATTTTCAACTCTAATGCACACTAAATTACCGTGGCTAAGTGCACTTATGAATAAAATAAAACTGATTTATTATTATAGTTGGTCTGTAATGGACACCTTTAACCCATTCTGACCTGAGATCAGATTCATACGAGGTTTCCACTGGACACACACTGGTCTGATGAACCCATTCTGACCTGAGATCAGATTCTAAAAAATGTCAGTCGTTCTTCGATTTTTCAAAAATAGCAGACCTACAAGCTCGTATCGCGCCACTCGGTGGCGCGATATGAGCTTGTAGATCTGCTATTTTTCAATAGCTAAAGCATAACATGATGCTGACACCAAAATGGGTGCCCGTTCAGAATGGGTTAAAGACTTAATTCAAGTGGGAATACTTGAATACAGAATGATAGTGTTAAATAAGCTATAACATTCATTTTAAATTTGTTTTCAATATTGAATATATTGTTTATGCCCCTCAAATGTATTTCTAATGGTTTGAGCCTAAATGACCACTCTGATATAGCCAGTCCAAGTCATTTCTTTCTGGCCTCTGAAGCAGTTTTAACTGCAGTACCACAATGCCCTGAAGGGTTGGGGGCGCTGATATGCAATCTATTTAATCTCAGTCATTATAATACTTATGCTAGATAAACCCAGGCTTGTTTCCATTCCATGCTAGCTTGAAAAATCAACAATGGCAGACATTGTAAACAAAGTGGAAATGCACATTTGGAACTGAAGACTGAAGAGGGGGAGGAATTATACAAAGTAGGGTGATGCTGACATCACGCATATGACCAAATCAGTTGAGCTGTTGAGAGCAATTTCCATAAAAGCCCCTATAATGCCTATATTGTTTGAGGAGAAAACCTGATTGTTTTAGATGCTGTTTTTCCAATCATCATATGAAGTAAACTTGCAAAGATGAGGTGTATGTTTTACCAGTAGTGTCACGGCAGCTCTGAGAAGGAAGCACCCATTGATGGGCGAAGCTGACGGAGCTCTTGGTCAGATGTCCGTTGGGGGTGCTGTACTCTTCTCTGACTTCCCCATCAGCCTTACCGCAGATTCCACAGGTCTTTCCCTTCATCCAGTCCACCACTTTAACCTGAGAACAAAGAAAGCCTTTATGGTTTATGGACCTAGAGTTTAGTCTTTTCAGGACAACGTTGTTAAAAATCCTTGTTTTTAAATTAGTGAAATAGGGTGCTAAATTAATATTCAAATGTCTCACCTTCAATGTGTTAACATCAAAGAAGACCTCCTGAAGACCCAGGCTTGGTGCATGGAGAGCGATACCGTCACCTCTCCGTTTGATCTGGATTTTGGCTGTAATTGTTACAAAAACAGATGTGAAGTAGGATATTTGTCTGCTAACAATGTGAATAATTTCAGATTGACAGATTAATTTTAATATATAGGAGACCTGTGGGATGCTGGTATGGGAGGCTGCTGATGGGAACTTCCATTCCATTCACCTTCACAACAATAGCATTGTTCTTGGGGACTAGGTCAACATCGCTGTTGAAAGAGAGTTCAGAAGTGAATGAACTGAACCACCATATCGCCAAAATCGACAAGGTAATTGGTTCCTTCTTTAGAAATATTAGACATTTGCTACACTTACATATCAGCAATTTTTATATTGATCTCCTTTTGTTGAAGTGTGAGATCTTTCTTCAGTAGAACCAGGAACTTGAGCTCATCTGTGCAATCCTGAGCCAGAACCTGCTGGCAAGAGATGGGCATCTCATTCTTGTAGCTCTTGTTGTTGAACGTGATCAGTTGGTCACCAACCATGGAGCACTCAGCTAGAAAAAAAAAGAAACAAAGAATACTTTAGTTAATTGTTTTTACCATTCAGCTATTAAAACAATAAAAGCACTCTGTAAGGAGACTGCACAATATATCGCTATCGTATTATTATCGAGGTATATGAACATGCACAATATCAGTATCGCAAAAAGGCAACTGTATCGCGATATAGATATGTCGTCGATATATCGATATTTTGCCGATATATCGTCCACTTCTAAAGCCCGCAACATCCCTCTGTTTTAGCCTGTGCCCCTTGATAAATAAACCACCACTCCGTTTCTCCCTTTTTCATGCTCCTGTTGGTGTGTGTGTGTGTGTGCGTGTGCGTGCGTGTGTATGTGTGAGGGGAGAGGGGTCTGTGCTATGTTGCTACGGGGACTGTGCTACAGTCATAGAGTATATATATCTATAGAGAAGACACCCGAGTTCTCCTCCCATCCACTTGCATTAAGTTGCTCAAAAGCGCATGAGGCGGATTCACTCCTCCTTCCTGGTAGGAACAGAGTGCATTCTGGGACGGATTGCAATGGTGAGTGGCCCCAAACACATGAACGCGCTGCCGTTGAACGCGCACAAGCGCCGTCCGTCGTGAACGTGTACAATGACAGTCAACGGACAGAGCGTTCATGTGTTTGGGGCCAGGCTGCAATACCTTCATTCGGCCACTATGTCCATTTCGCCTCAAGATTTCCTCTGGGTGCCTCTATAAATATATATACTCTAAGGCTACAGTACGACGTTGCGTTGTTGTTAGCCCTGGTCCAGTGCGTTAGCGAACTCACGAACACATTATTTTATTTATGTTTAGTTTTCAATGTTGCAACACCTTAAGATATAGAATATGAAAGGTAAATGGTAATATTGTATATCGTATCGATATCATCATGCAGCCCTAGTACAATGTATACTCTTACAGTACCTGCATGAGCCTTATTAACCACATAGGAGATCTTGTCAAGCAGGCTGTCCTGATAGGCGTCCAACTCAGCGGCTGTGTGTCCAATGGGCAGATAAACAGGGAGACCACATCCCAGTTTGTACATGATCCTCTGTTGAAATTGAAAACACCAGACATGATTAATAATGTAAAAGATAAAATGGTACACATGCAATTTATCTGTAGATCGCTATGAAACAAAAATAAGTAAATATATTGAGGAATAAAAGTGTACCTTTGGTGTCTTCAGCACAACATTCAGGGTTCTCTCAGAGGCAACAGCCACAGTCAGTATGATCTGTTTGGGAGCATTCTTCTTCTTTGCAAGGCTTACATCAAGTTCTCTGGCAATTATTGGAATGTAATCAGCGATCCTATTGTGTGAAAAAGACAAAGATATTTGATAAACATTGCATGAATACACTTTTTTATTAAGAATCTGAAAGTGATATTGTGATTTGGAGACCTCTGTTCCCATCTTTTCCATTCTGATGGAATCCTTTCCCATGAAAACTTCATGCGGAAAGCAGGGTCTGGGCCAACAAGACCAGTTTCAGCTATCATCTGAGTCCCATACTGCCTGCACTCCTTACCCCAGGCAACCTTAGCCTAAGAGAATGATATGGGAAACAATTAAGACCATTTGAAACAAATCACAACTAAGTCGAAATCAAATTAAATTGGAGTCTGAGATGCAAGATTCACCATGAGTTTTTGGTAGCTTAGCATCATGCCATCAGCACAGATTCTCCAGTTGTCATTTTCATCAAGGTTAGCGAAAACAATCTGCAATCTGGAAGTAGATCTGTCGAAGTAAGCTGCAATCTGGTACCCTTGAACCTTCTGGTCAACTCTCACCGCACGGATGAGGATAGTCACGGCAGGCGTGACATGGTTAGCAAGATATTTGGCCTGAAGATGCAAATCAAGGAGTGAGGTTAATGGCACTGAAAAGTTCTTCAGATATATCTTAAAGGGATTGTGACATAAACTTATATTTATTTATTTTTAGGTTTTCTGAGCTCAATTGCACCCAAAAAACCTGAACTTTTAACATTCAGTAGATTTTCTGTGGTCTGCATGGGGTTTTCTGGCTCGAACAAGTGCTCTGATTTCCTTGTTGTTTGTGATGTCGCAGCCTGCAAATCCCATATAATGTCAGTGGGATTTGCCAACAGATGTCACTGTTTTCACTGTAGCTCAAAAGGCTTCCAAACCCCAGAGAAAACTCTATACCACAGAATATACACTGTTATGTGTTTTATATGTGTTTTGTTTTCTTTAAGTCATTCATGATGTTAACGTGTCTTATTGTGATTTTTGTCTTAATTAAAAAACATTTGATAACAAAAAAAAAGAATATACACTGTTCAAAGTTCAGGTTTTTTGGGTGTAGCCTAATTGAGGTCATAAAACCTAAAAGAAAAACGAAAAATAAATTTAAATTAATGTCATGAAACCTTTAATGTTTCTTCTTTGAATGGTGTGATAGAAATGTCCTCACCTTTCTATAGATGGCCTCGAAGCTGGCGGCGCTGTTTATGATAGAAGCCCTGGCAGCGGAGGTTGCATACTGCAAATGAAATAGGCACATGTTTGTCAAAACAGAGCATATTATGGAATGATGGCCTGATGATGGAGAATTCTTTAGACAGCCTTTCGATAATTACCTGGTGAATGTGCTTTTGGATGAAATCCATGTCAGGCTGTAAATGGCAAAGACAACAGATCAACTCACTGTCTGAAATTTAAACAACAGAAAAGAAGAAGATGATTTTGAGCCTCACGCTTGAGACGGCGGAACTGGATCTGGAAGAGCGACTGCTAGACTTGGAGCGGCTGCTGCTAGAGCTGGATGAAGCACGGGAAGAGCTTGAGGATGATGAACTGACACTTGAGCTGCTGGAGCTGGAAGAGGATCTGGTACCGTTCTTCAGACTAGGAACCAAGATCCTCTTGAGCTTCAGGAGGACATTCTTGTCCTCTTGGATTTCCTCCTCCTCGCTCATGTTGATCACTTTGATAATCTTCTCAGCTGCCTTTTCTCCAATCTGAATCTCAACCTCAATCTTCTCAATGACTGGTCCAGCAGCTGCATCAAAACAGAACAAGAAATTACTTATTATTCTTAACGACCTCTGTTACTCAATAAGATGATCTCATGTGGCCTATTTTACTTGCCTGGAGAAACCTCAACAAAAACTTCATGGTTTCCAATCAGGGTGTAGAGTGCGCTGTCTCTGAGGAAGGCAGCATTGCGGGACTCAACATCAGCACAGGCCTTGATTCCAAAGGTCTCGGATGCAGTACACATTTTCTTCTCAAAGAAGGCCTTCAGGGTTTTCAACTTGCGGACAATTTTGACTGGCAGATCAGCAGCTATGATTTCGGATGACTTTGACTATAGAAAACAGAAAAATACAATCTCATAATCACATAACCAACATATTACATGTCTTGGTATCATATGAAACTTTATGTGTTAAAGGGGATCAGGCATCAAACACACCAAAGCACCAAACGAGGATGCAGCCTTAGATGAGATTGTAGAGGTGAAAACCTCCATGGATACAGCTGGGGCTGCAGCTTCAGCTGGGACAATTGGTGTGATTCTTGCAGCTGCAAGATCTGCCACATTTCTTGCAATAGCAAGAGTCTCAACACTGCAGTGAAAGGTGAAAAAAAAGGTGAAAGGTGAATTTAGAATGAGAAATGGTGAATCATACAATGTGTTTGGTGAAAAGGATAGTACATACTGTGCTGATGCAATCCTATCCACGACCCGAACAGGTGAAACCTGCATCTTGAAGTTTCCCTTAATCATGTCAACTCTTGCTTCTACCTTTGCAGGGAAAATGCTGTGGACTCTGGCTCTTGATACCAAAGCAGCCTGGATTAAATCAGTATTCACTCCCATAACTGCATATGTGTGCACGGCAACACTGAAAGGCAAAGAAAATGTGAACTTAAAGTGAATCCCAGATTTCGTTCACTTCAATAGATATCATCATGCATCATCTCATACTGGCCAATAAGAATGCCTGTTGCCTGTGATTGGTTAGGTGATTTGCTCCTTTACGTAAATTTTCCCATCAATGTCAATGGCGTTTAATGTGTTTTTACGTCATATTTAGCAGAATTTTGACCTAATTTATCCGTTCATTGTCAATGGCAAATCTTGACGTGGGGGGACAAAAGCTGTATATAGGAGAGGCTAGTGCCCCTCAAAAATCGCACCTGTGTGAAGTGAGGGGCACTCTTATAATCGTACATCATCATGACGTAACATGTCTATTTACTCAGACACATGACGTAAATTCTCCATTCATTGTCAATGGGATTACTTTGTGTAGGACAGAAATAGACGATTTGCTCGTCCACATATGACTTAAATTATACATTCATTGTCAATGGGAATTTTGTGAAGTTTGTGTAAGACGAGAATCTACACTAACAGCTGAATATAGGAGGGGCTAGCGCCCCCCAAAAAATAATAATAAATAGAAGAATGAGCTGCCATTTGTTTCACCTTGGAGTCATCGCAGCCATCACCTCAAATGTGTCAGCATTAAGAAGCATGGAAGGATGGAAGTCCTCAGCGAGAGGTGGTGTCACAGTTGCACGGACTGCAAAATTGAAAGATTATCTTCAGTCAAGTTTAAAGGGTCAAAGCACCAAGGTTTCTATTAGGCTTGATCTAATATTAACTTACGCTCAACAACAGCAGTAGCCACAGCAGCGGTATAGAAACTCAGCTCCATAGGCAGACCAATGGTAGTGGGGAAGATACGACGTACCTCAGCGGCAAGTATGGGTTTAGTGTAATGGAATTCAATACCAGCCATCAGAGCATCAAATGCCCTCCTTGCCTCAGCCTTAAGCATAGGACCAGTGGCAAGCTGTAGGAAAACATGCATGGTGTACATGATGACATGCAGTGTTCAATTCAGAGTAAAATGATTATTGATTATAAACAAGTTAATGTAACTGTACAACATTCAGTACCTCAATAACCTGGTCGACGATGGCTTTGTCCACGTTTGCAAATGCAATTTCCTGTCCGAAGAATTTGACATAAACAGAGGCCAGAGGCTGGCTTGAAGGATGAGCTCTCCATTCATTAAGCTGAGGGATGATGACAGTAAACCTACCTGAGTTAGTCCAGCTTTTGTAATGAAATTGTTCTGTGATCACATACGGTTCTTTAAAGAGAGAATGTAATAATTATATGTCCTTCTACTCACAGCCCTGATAACATTCCTCATCTTTGTAATTCTGTCAGCATCTTCAGGAAGCACAGGCATTTTCAGAATAGCCTCCTGAACTCCTTCAGCTCTTACTCCCACCTAATAAAAGAAAATGAAAAATGAACAGAAGGTGTGAGTGTGTGTGTGCATATATATATATATATATATATATATATATATATATATATATATATATATATATATATATCTATATGTGTGTGTGTGTGTGTGTGTGTGTGTGTGTGTGTGTGTGTGTGTGTGTGTGTGTGTGTGTGTGTGTGTGTGTGTGTGTGTGTGTGTGTGTGTGTGTGTGCTGGTGGCACATGAGGTTTATGCATCTGAGCAAAATGTCAACATGCAACTGAAAACGTTTTTAACCTCAAGAACATCAGCATATGCTCCAGCCAGGTAAGTGCGGGCTTTGGCCACAACAGCTCTTGGCAAAAGTGTTGCTGCGTCATTGATGTAGAAAGCAGTGGCAGCAGCACCCATCATCCATGGATCTGAATACAAGAACAAATTCATCAGATGTCTGATATCTGAGTGTAATAACTAATGGTAAATGAATGAACTGTTAATGCTCGTACTGTAATAGGCATCATAATGGATGGCTCTGCTGTAGTGGTAACTCATTCTCTCAAACTTGGAGCTGAGGATCTTGATGGCAACATTACAGGCAGCAGCACTGAAATCGGGAGATAAACATTTATGAGATATACCATCCTTATAAAATAACAAGGGAAACAAGTGATTGCAGTGATTACTGTTAGGATTCTTACACTTGAGCAAAGTCAGGTGCTGTGCTCCTGGTCATGGCCTTCATGTAAGAGTAGACCAAACTAGCAACTTGCAGGTTCTTTTCATTCACAATGGCATTAGCAAGTGTGTACACCAAGCCCATGGAGAGCTTAGTCTCAAACATGACAATAGCAGCAACCATGCGGACCTCCGGTTGCACAGCCCTGTCCATGAACAGCTGAATAGCCACTTGCTGGACCTAAATCACAAAGATAAAAAGCGCAAACAAAACTTTAAATTGAATGGGGCATGTTAAAAGTTTGTGAACTGTTGTTAAGGTAAGGAGAAAGACGGAGGAGCTCTGTTCTTACCATCTTGGGGTCCCTCTTTGCAATATTTCTTAGAGCCAGGACTGCATCAACGTGGACTCTCATTGGCAGAGAGGCAGCAGCTGAGCCAAATCCAGGGAGAAGCTTCATGATTGGTTTAAGACTGGCGGGATGACCGGCATTACCCAGAACTTTAAGGGCAAGTACTAGTTCGTTAATTTTACCCCTGGCGAGAACAGCATCTGCGACAAGGTCATGGATTGGCTATGGAAGGCACAGGAGAACAATAATATTACCATTCAAATGTTACTTTCATTAACTGAAGTTAAGGCTTTTATGGACATAACAATTACATAAGCCAACCTTAACTAGGGCAGCTGGGCATTGTGGGTTCTCAACACAGAATTTGGCAACCATGGTACCATAGCCCAGCATGGCAATTTCACGCAGAACTGGGACTTCCTTAACCTTGGGGTTAAAAGCCAGGTGCTGAAGAGAGGTGACGAGAAAGCACTGTTATAACATCTTAATTAATAATGTGATGAACAGTTAATGAAATTTAATTGGATTGACCTATAGTACCTCAATGAGCTTGATGGCCTCCATGTCAGCTGTCACCATGTGCACCGATGCCAGCAGAGCTTGACTGGCCTCAACAATAGTGATGTCATCAGCATTAAACTTCTCCTTGATGAACTTCAAAGCAGCATGAGTTCCAATGGCAGGAACAGCATTCAGGATCCATTGTCTGAAAATGGAGAAACTCTCTTTAGATTTTCTTCCAGACATTTTCGTGATTTATTTTGCTTTATTTTGTTTATGTTGTTGTCGCTACCTGTAAGCTGGCCTGACTTTAAACTGAGTCCAGATATCCTCAATCATCTCAAATTTGGCCACACGCAGCAGCTGGACAAGTTCAATAAACTTCAGTGGGGCATCTTCATGTACCTTGTCTGCATTATAGGTCACCACATGGTTCAGAATCTCAACAATCTGTCAAGAAGAAAATAGGTGTTATGTTGTGTTTGCCAGAGGAGAAAGTTGAAAATAATCTTCAGAAGAGGAAATGGTTCTCAGTACCTGAGCCTCTGGGTTGGTGATCCTCAGCAGCTGGATGGGTGTCTGTAAAAGCTCAGCGCCAAACTCATACTGCAGAGATCCACGGTGGATATACTCTACCCTAATGGGCTCCACCACGGCATCCTCAACATCAAGGTACTTCAGACTTTGTCTGTGAAAAGGTTTTTAAGAACTAGTTAATTTAAAAACTCTTCCTTGTACGCTTTAAAAAGAGAAAGAAATCTCAACTACATACTTAGCCTCCATCTGGGCAGCACCATTCATGATGTTGAAAGGTGAGAACTGAATGATCTCTGTGGAGGATACCTCCATTATCAGAGCACTAGCGTGCATTGGCTTCATAATGTAGGTGGCTGCAGAACCACCCTTCATGTCCATTCCTCTCTGCATATACACACAATTCACAATTACCCCCAGCACAAAATAATAATAACAAATGTAAGCATAGTTTCAAGAAATGTCCCTTACAGTTTTAGACTCGCACTCAACACAGTGCTTGGTGTAAGCCAAACCGATGTCTTTCATGATTCTCTCCTGGCATTGGTTTAGGTCCTTGGTCTTGGTCACATGGATACGTTCAGCCCTGGTGTCCTCACTAATGACATATTGAGTCTTGCACACACCCTGGGTTCCAACCTGGAGTATTAAAGAGAACAGACATTATTTGGGAGTTCAAATATCACCCTGGCATTTTGGTTTATAATCATATAGAATATAATTAATTTGAACCTCTTGAATCTCGTAAACATTCTGGGTCTTCTTGATGTTGAGATGAAGGATGTTCAGGATACCTCTGTAGGTATTCAGCACAGTAGTGGAGAGCCCTTCTGGTGCAAACACCTTGCCCACAATACCATTTGCATACTCAAACTTGATGGGAATCGAGATCTGAGCAGCCAAGGCTGAAAGGAGCTTAGTTGCAGGTACAAAGGGGTCTTTTGGCCAGATGCCACTGTACTCAAAGATCTCAGGATCCACAAGCTAGAGGGGGGAAAGCCAATTTTCAATTACAAATAATTTACGTAGAGGTCCTGAATTCCTGTCCATAACCCACATGAAATACTTAAATTCATACGCCTACTCACATTTATAAATGCTGAGTTTCATTCAAAGTTATTTGTAGTTTACCTTCATAATGTAGATCCCTGTGCTCATTTGGCTGATCCGAACTTTGCTTGCGATTTTGATTCCAGCTCTAGCCAGGCCTTCCTCAGGCAGACCTCCCAAGATAACGGCTTCATACTGGTACACATAGGTCTTACCGGGTGCAAACTCAGGTTCTAAAACAAGAAGTTATAACACATGATATCGATGCAGAATTTATCAACAATGAATTTAAAGATGAATATATATGTTATTGTAATTTAAAAACATGATGTAGCTTTTAAAAAATAAGTCATTTCACAAATACATAGCTAAATAGCTTTCACAATGTGCACATTTCCTGGTCATATACACTTACCATAGTGCCATTGGATATGGGCGGCCGCTGCAAAATAAGAATTGATTGTCAATAGAGGGTCGCAGTCGCGCCTCCTTTCATGACGACGCCAGGCCCAGGAAATAATTCCCAATGCATTCTTCCCATAGACATTTTAAAAAGTATTTATTTAAAGACCTTATAAGCGTCGTACAAAGCCAACTCGAGCTGTGACAAATCATGACAACAAACACAATATTTTGGACCAAACAAATAATTACAAAGAATAAAAACAACAGAAAAACGTGTTGTAACCTGCCGTTTTTTTCTTCTTTCTAATTCTTTGTTTGGCCCAAACATTGTGTTTATTGTCATGATGTGTCCTCGAGATGGCTTTGTCCGCAGCGTAAACGTCTTTAAATAAATACTTTTTGAAAGTCTATGAGGAAAATGATCAGGGAATTATTTTCCAGGTCTCTCGAGGGGGCGGGACTGTGACACTCTATAATCTGATGTAAAAAAAATACACATAGAGAGTTGGTGTTATACCCCTGTTATAGACTAGAGATTGTACAGAAAAACTTTGTTACAAATGTTTATTTCACGAAAGGACCTATAACAAAAAATTCAACATTTTCAATTGTTTTGTGTTTTGTGCGCTCCCTTGTGTGTTTTCTATCTCCACAAATATGCAATTTTGAACAATCAGGCTTTCTCATCATATAGGGGCTTTTATGGAAATTGCTCTCAGGAAAAGCTCAACTGATTTGGTCGTACGCGTGATGTCATCAGTATCACCCTACTTTGTATAAAAAACAGTTTAAAAATGCATGTTATTTCTGCTTGAACACTGCTATATCAAAATAAACTTGTTGTGATATCAGTTGTACTCATCAAAGCTATACTTACCAAGGGCTACAGTCAGGGCAAGCACAAACCCCCTCATGGCTGGTGGAATGTAGGCTACAGATTACATTCAGGGGTTGTCTTTTATAGCTAAATGTTGTTGACTGTATATCTGCTGAAATCTGTCATTAACCCATTCTGAACTGAGATCAGATTCATACGAGGTTTCTGCCGGACACACACTGGTCTGATGAACCCATTCTGACCTGAGATCAGATTCTAAAAAATGTCAGTCGTTCTTCGATTTTTCAAAAATAGCAGACCTACAAGCTCGTATCGCGCCACTCGGTGGCGCGATATGAGCTTGTAGATCTGCTATTTTTAAATAGCTAAAGCATAACATGATGCTGACACCAAAATGGGTGCCCGGTCAGAATGGGTTAACTAAACATGACAGTTTGCCATTATCAGCATCATTGATGGTACCTTGCTCTATATCATCATAAAGTAATCATAAAGTAAATATAAGGAGAAATGTCACAGTCAGTCAAGGTTAGGTTAACCTGGCCCTTGACTTTTCCATGAAGAGCTCAATGTCGCAATGTTGCAAAACGTATCGAACACATTTGAAAACTGTCTTTATCACATGTATTGATTAGATTAATTTGATTCCAATAAAGTATCCATTGCATTAATTGTAATTAGCCTATGTACAGTATATTAGGAATTGTATACAATTACAAGTATTTCCTTTTTTTAGCAATTGTTTTTACAATTTACAATTTACAATTTACAATTTAGGCATTTAGCAGACGCTCTTAATCCAGAGCGACTTACATTTAAGCAAGAACAAAAGCATGGAAATACATCACATAAAAGCATTTATCATGAAACATGCGTAAGTAAGTAAGTAAGTGAGTAACTGGATTCTTGAACATGAAATTGCTACTACTCCTATCAGCCAATGAATGTTGTAAAATGTAAATGATCACTTATGCATGTTACACTGAATTGAATGTCTTATTAAAGATAATTGTGATAAATCATGACTGCTGGATAATATGCTGAGAGAAAATTAGAGAAAATGGTCTGCACACCATACAATGTAGCTATATGCAGGCTAATATTCCTCCGTAGATCCTGGGCAGGTTGATGATTTAAGATTTAAGAAACATATATATACACAACATGCACAGTAAACAGACATTAACTAAATGCATGGGCAGTTGGGCACCCCAACATTCAGGCCTATAGGGAAGATCTCACAGCAGGAAACGCATACAAAATAGCAAAGGCATCTATTCTACAGTACCATAGCAAACCGTGTCCCCTCAACCCTATGTGCCCTCAGCCCCAACCCAAATTCTAATCCTAACCCCAACAGGGGGCAGTGGCTCAGGGGTAGAGTGGCCGGTAGAGTGGCTGGATGGGAACCGCAAGGTTCCCAGCTTGATCCTGGGCTGCCCCAGAATTATGGTCGATGTGTCCTTGAGCAAGACGCTCAACCCCTAATTGCTCCCGATGTGCAGGTTGGTGCCTGCATGGTTTGTAATGCATGTGTGGGTGAATGTAATGCACAATCTATGTAAAGCGCTTTGGATAAAAGCACTATATAAATGCACCATTTACCATTTTACCATAATACCACTGTCTTTGGGGGGGGGGGTCCCAGATATAAATCGCATTAAATGGGGGTCAGTAGCCTATGCATGTCAAACTGGGCATCCTTTTCAAATGGGGTCTTGCCCTGAAAATGAATTTTCAGGGCATTGGCTGTGCATTCCCTGTGTGTCTTATAAGCCGATGACTTTGTTGATGAGCAAGTTGCTGTTCACAGAAGTAAACTATTACCTAGGCCAGGGTGTTGGAGAAAAAAAGAGGGGATTATTATGCATTTTTGGAAGAAGAAAGTTCATGCAAAAGACATAGTGGCTAAGATATTGTTCTTGTGGGGGTAAAAAGGCAGAGTGGCCTATGTGTTCAGCACACAGGCCTTCACCAGGGTGACTGTGACCCTGAAGAATTAAGGCTGGTCAGGACAATGTCATTAAAGTATGTCCTGACCTGTCACTTTCCCAAATTCTGTCAACATCCCCATTTTTCCCATAGAGATTTACAAAAATATTTATATCAATTATTAAGCCTATAGAATCAAGCCATCCAGGATCCTGGTGATTCATGACCATAACATCTTTGATTTTTTTTGTTGATTTAATTATAATGATTTCTTTTCACAACTACAGCGGTGCCCGTGGGGGCCTCTACAGCGGTGCTCATTGGGCAGTTCTTTGTCAGTAATGCCCAAATATGGAGTCTATGCAAACGTCAGAATGATGTCATAATAGGCCAGCTCCATATATGTACCCTGGGTAGGGGCCCTGTCCAGAGCCCGGGCAGAGTCCTTTTGAGGTGGTTCTGGACAACTGTGGGTCCGCCCGAGTTACGTGGATTACACACAGACAGAGACTTGGTGCATTTATAGATATAGATATTAAAGGTTTAATGGCCATGATTCACCTCTTGGATGGCTTGATTTTAGGCTTAAAATAATTGATAATTGAATATTTTTGTAAATCTCTATGAGAAAACTTTATGACAGATTTTTCATTGGTGCCAGCCCAGAAAACCACGCCCAGGGGTGGCCATTTTCATCCCAGACTCCATTCATTTCCCCCAGAGATTTCCAAAAATATTAAAATATAATATCATTACTTGTGCATGATATAAATGTAATATATTTATGATATAAATATTGATAACCTAATATAAATAATGATAACCTACATGTCCTTGAGAATAAAGTGGTTTTATTGTAGGCCTATTCATCTATTTTTTTTTTTAATCTTTAATCTTTATTAAAAAATAAATTTACATTGGCAAATGTATGGCTTTATCATTTAATCCACTTCATGTGAGTGCCATAAATATTTATAATATTTCTATATTTATAAAGGGTGAATCATGTGATTCACCTACGGAACAATCTGAGAATCCCATCGTCAAATATTCGGGAAAACAGCGCCTCCCCTGTTGTCTATGGTTGTTCCTCGAGGCAACAGTCTCGTCTAGATAGAAAAGTCGACTCGTGACCCTACAGTCTATGCTCGTGACGCGAGGTTATAGTTTTCGTCAGTAGCCTAGACCTGTCTGACTTGGCAGTGGTAAAGGCTAAAAGTAAAACCGTCGAAATGATACGACACCGGATTTCTTCTGAAATGCTGTGGTTCGTTCTGTGTCTAGTGACATCATATCTATGTTCCAACTGGGCAGACGTTTGTCCATGTGAGAGCCAGGAACTCTGCCATCAAATTCGCGACGAACGGGACTTTGAGGTACAGTAACAGTACAGTAGGCACTGGCAGACGGTCGAAAACTCGAAATGAATTGTTTGGACAGTAGACGGTACACGACAGGGCAAGCACCGCCCACAATCCACACATATTTTGCTTGACACTGACAGCACCATCACCAAGTATTTGCTGTTTCTTTCGTAGCAGGGTTGGAAAAAGTACTCAACGTTTAAGTAAAAGTATCAATACACCGCAATATAGAACTGCCCCGTATAAGTACAAGTCAGGAATTTAAAATGTACAAAAGTATTGGCTCTTGTCCAAAAACGAGTCAGTTGTTCTGCATACTGATGGATTTATTGTGAAGCACTTGAAGCACACAAACCAACGTCGAACTGATAAACAACAACAAAAGATACACAAAATGCTTAGTATAACATGGCATAAACAATACAGCATAAAAGCATGAATGAAATAAAGAAAATACACTCAAATAACATGCAAAATAACAACATTAACATACCTTACTGGCTGCTCTAAGCATAAGGGAATGAGATAGCTGTGCTGAACACAGCGATGCATAAACTTGGGAACTTCTGTCTGCAAAGCCTGGTGAGGCAAGGTTAGTCTGCATCACGCTGTCAAACAGACGTGTGCAACCTGTCTACCTGTCTCAGTGATACCAGACAGGGTTCCGCATTAGCCAAACAATGGCACTTCCGGCCTGAATACAAATGAATTGGAATAATTGCAGCAGTTATAAAGTATACTTAAAAGTATCCAAAGTAGAAATGCAGAATGTCTCATTTCAAGTTTTCAAATGTATAATAATAATTTGAAAATAGCAATCAATAGGCCTAGGCTAGGGCTGAAGTGGGTAATGTATGTTTTATAATAATAATACAAATCTATTATGTAACATTGTAACTAGTAGGCTAACTAGGCTATACCTTGTCAAATAATTAAATGTAGTGGAGAGTACCAATTTCATGTTTAATCATTATGTGTAGCAGTGTATGACAGGATTGCTGTGATGAGATTTGACCTCACAATCGTTTGCATTTTTATACAGCTTTAAACTATGCTCATGGAATTTTGAAAAGGAACATTCAGTGATCTGTATACCATCTGTATACCATCTCTGTTAATACTAATAATAGTGTTGGCTGTTTTCAGGTGTTTGTATTTGATGTAGGTGGGGAAACTTGGAAGTCATACAATTGGAGCATGGTGACAACAGTGGCCACATTTGGCAAATATAATGCTGCACTCATGTGTTATGCTCATTCCAAAGGAGCACGAGTAGTACTCAAAGGTACAACATGCATAACCACAAAACTCCACTATAGACAGTATACTATACACTACAGTATACTATTATCAACACATAAACATATAGCAACTCTGTGCGTTATTGTGTTAATGATGTGTTAACATCATTACATAACATTGTGTTGTTCGCTATGGCAGTAGTTCTCAACCAGTGGTCCGGGGACCAAGTTTAATCATAGAGATTAGCTCAAAATAGACCACAAGTTTGACTATGTTTCCTCCGCTGGGGTTAGGCAAGATTCAGCACATCCGTCAATGTCTATCCATCGATCAAGGTCGATCAGTGATTAAGGCTGTATCTGACTTTATACTGACATCACTTTCGCCCACTATGTTGCTGTGACTACTGTAGGCGACGTGCTGCTCTCCTTCATGGTGGACCCTGACAAAAGGACGGCATGGATCACAGAGAAGGTCAACTTGGCTAAGAGTCAGTTTATGGATGGGATCAACATAGACATTGAACAAGCAGTGGAAGACGGCTCGCCACAGTATGGTGCACTGACTGCCCTGGTCAAAGAGACCACCGAGGTCTTTCACAGGGAGATCCCAGGTTCCCAGGTGAAAACAACGTTTTGAGAATTGTCATCTGTACTTGTTTCACAACAATTAACCTTTAGTTGGTGGAGGAGATCTTTTGCCATTCGAACCTCTAGAGTTGAGTTGATGCCACCTGCAGTATAGAAGTTATTATAGAGGCATCTACGGTCTGTAGACCAATATACTGTACTACAATTTCAGTCGACTTCAGTCTGTTCCTCATTCCTTTCGGTTGCCAGTTTTTTTAATTACGACACTTATGAATGGAGCCAAGGCAAAGTTCCACAGTAGTTCAGCAAGCCAGCATTTTGGCTCCAACACCCATCTTTTCCATGATTTTGAATTTACCTTATCCCGACCATTAGGTCTCATTTGATGTTGCCTGGTCATCAAACTGCATAGACAAGCGCTGCTATGACTATGTTGCCATTGCGGAGTCCTGCGACCTTCTATTTGTGATGTCCTATGATGAGCAGAGTCAGATCTGGGGTGATTGCATTGCCATGGCCAATGCTCCAGTCCCTCAAACACTGAATGGTTGGTTGGAATGAATCACACTGGTTGAAGTCAGATAAATTGGACTACAAATTACCCTCATCTTAAACATGTCTGCAACATTGTGGTCTTTCTTAACAGGCTATTCCCAATATTTGGATCTTGGGATAGATTCAAAGAAGCTTGTAATGGGAGTACCCTGGTATGGCTATGATTATCCCTGCCTCAACCTAATCCAGGTAAGATATTTTTTTCCAACAAACAGTTCATATTGTGAAGTAGGGGTGTCTCTTCTTATTAGGGACTTTAAGCAACGACTGTTTTCAGGACGGCTCCGCTAGGCGGAAGTATGCGGCTATGACACGATCACCGTAGCTGTCAAAATCATTAAGCAAACAGCCATCGGCGACGGCGACATTGGTTCCCATGGTGACGCGTCTATGCAGCATGTGTCAAAAATAAACACTTGATAGTTTTCAAATCAGCCTCATGGTGGCGCTACAACAGGCCAAGTCGTATCACTCACTCACACTCACACACACACACACACACACACACACACACACACACACACACACAACATGCTTATATTACTCCTAAACATTTTGCCAAACATCACACACACTCCTGAGTCCTATCCTCCTGGTGGAGACCTGTGCCCAGAAGGGCACTTTTTCTAATTATTACTGTCTTACTTTACATTCCATACATTGATTCCACGGATACGCAACATATTTGTTAAATACACTGTCCAGGTGCAGGTACAATGATTCTGACAACATAGGTGAACTGTACTGTCCAGCTGTTCTGGACAATATAAACATTGACCACAGACTCTCTTGCACCCATCAGGGTGGGGTGTGTTCTATAGCCAAAGTCCCGTTTCGTGATGCTTCGTGCAGCGATGCAGCTGGTAAACAGAAACCATACAGCTGGATCATAAAGCAGCTCAATAACTCCATGTCAGGCAGGCTGTGGGACGAACAGCAGCAAGCACCATATTTTAATTACAAGGTAAGGTTGATCATTTATGAAGTGAGGTAGTCACTTACAGCACACACACATACTTATACTAAATAATATACTATATATAATATACTAAATATTATATATTTATTTATTTTCAAATTTAAATATATATAAAACAATCCCCCAAGACACATTTGACAATAAGGAATACAAAAATCAAGACAATGTAACACAAAATAAGCAAACAGACGAACAAATACAACCTTGAGAACAGCATGAACCCGTTCGAGTATATCTGACTGAACTAACTCCGCAAGCTACGTATCATTCATAACAAACAAACTAAAACTAAAATAAAAACAATACAGATATGGTCATAATTCTTCTCCCCACATCACTGTGTAACAGTTATCTAATACAGCTTCCCATGCCTCTTTCAAGTGGTTGGTGGATAAAGGAATAATAAATAAAAGAGAGACAGATTGTTTAGAGTCAGGGGGAGCTTATTAAAAGTGTTACTCTCTAATTGTGGGATATTCTCCCTAAACATAATGTCTAATTTGACGATTTCTTAACGGTGCAAAGCAAGGACACTGGTCTACCTGTGTTCACACATCTGAACACAGGTAGGTTCAATCCTCCCTTCATGTCAGTAGGTGTTTGAAGGAGGGTTTTTGATATGAGACTTTGCGACAAGCCTTATACTCCCATACAAATGATAAAATGATTAGTTTCTTAAAACTGTTGTGTGACTGTCATTTGTTGATGAGAGTTTTTGCCATTTACTCTGAATTTGCACTCGTAAGTCATTCTGGAAGAGCGTCTGCTGAATGCCAGAATGACAAAACTGTAAATGAATCTGTCCTGTCAGTTTACATTAAATCTAAAAAGAGTACTAGTGCACATGAGTTAGCTCCTTCATTGGCAGGGCAAGTAGGCGCCCATTATATGGTTTATTTGTCTTTTTTGCTGAGTTGGAGCCTTTTTTGTCTGTGTCTCAGGCAAGTTGTAATAAATTACAGTGCAACAAAACCAGCAGTCATTCATGGTAAGGGCTAATTGTCTTGTTGCAATGTCTACCCAAGACACCACACTTTCCAAACGCCGTAAATTCACCCCTTCTTGGTGCAATAAATTAAAGCACTACTGTCCTGGTTAATTCATTCCCAACAAGTGTGAGAGCCTATACACCAGAAGAGGGTGCCATTGTTGCTATTGTTGGGCAGTAACCGCCTCCTGTACACAAAATGGTCTGAGCCCATACGATGGGGGACATTTATAGTAATTCCTGTGCATTCGATACTATTCAATCGGGTGCAAAATGTATTCATTTATTTTATTTTCTCCCCCACCCAGGATAAGACAGGGCAGATTCATCAGGTGTGGTACGATGACCCGGAAAGCATTTGTGCCAAAGCAGGATTGGTCAGTTCTAAAGGGCTGAGGGGCATTGGCATGTGGAACGGCAACCTCTTGGACTACAGCGATGACCCGGTTGCTCAGCAACAAACCACGATGATGTGGAATGCTCTCTTAGGATGCTAGCCGGGATGCCCTAGCGCTGCCAGAGCGATTTACGCTAGACCTGACCTCACTGCCATTTGTTTCTGAGTCAATAAAATCATTTGCGAGGCTAGGAGTGCCTGTGGTGTGACTTCCTTTTGAATTCAGGGATAAATACTTCAGGCAGTTAATTGTCACTTTTAGTGCTGTAGTCTTTTATTGCAGTTGTTAGGAAAATGTCTGACATTCCACTCTATTGAGTTAAATTAATTAAATTGCTTTGAAAAAAGTTAATCATTCTGTTGTTTGTTTTAAGAGTAGTTAACACATGAATCTCAACACTGGACACTGAGTGGCATTAAAAATGGGGATTTATGCTGAAATAATAAATAACAGAAATATGAATTGGTTCACACAGTAAACGGCAACTGCAACATGAGCCTAGCAAACCAGGTCCTATAATTTGCAAGATATAGGTGAGACGCACTGACTAATGGACAATATTTGTTTTTACCTTCATCTACCCAACGTTGCTCGGTATTATTGATGCTTCTCGTTTAGTTTTTTTCTTTTGCCATGTTTTTGCTGTTATTTTTCATACTCTTACCTGTATGTTGGTAATGTTAACTGCTGTGCTGCCTCTGGGTGACCGATTCCCCCCGCTGGATAATATCTATGGGGCACGCAACATACAGGGTGCCCCAGTGTGTGCACACAACATACAGTGTGCCCCAGTGTGCACACAACATACAGTGTGCCCCAGTGTGCACACAACATACAGTGTGCCCCAGTGTGCACACAACATACAGTGTGCCCCAGTGTGCCCCAGTGTGCACACAACATACAGTGTGCCCCAGTGTGCACACAACATACAGTGTGCCCCAGTGTGCACACAACATACAGTGTGCCCCAGTGTGCCCCAGTGTGCACACAACATACAGTGTGCCCCAGTGTGCACACAACATACAGTGTGCCCCAGTGTGCACACAACATACAGTGTGCCCCAGTGTGCACACAACATACAGTGTGCCCCAGTGTGCACACAACATACAGTGTGCCCCAGTGTGCACACAACATACAGTGTGCCCCAGTGTGCACACAACATACAGTGTGCCCCAGTGTGCCCCAGTGTGCACACAACATACAGTGTGCCCCAGTGTGCACACAACATACAGTGTGCCCCAGTGTGCACACAACATACAGTGTGCCCCAGTGTGCACACAACATACAGTGTGCCCCAGTGTGCACACAACATACAGTGTGCCCCAGTGTGCACACAACATACAGTGTGCCCCAGTGTGTGCACACAACATACAGTGTGCCCCAGTGTGTGCACACAACATACAGTGTGCCCCAGTGTGCACACAACATACAGTGTGCCCCAGTGTGCACACAAACAGTATTTTTGAGTACAGTAAAATGCTTGCTCTTTGATATTCTTATGAAATAAAAATCAACATATTACAGGAAAAAAAAGTTATCAATGTTGCATTTTTACCCCAATGCTTAACCTGGCAATTGCTGCTTACAACTTGTAAGCTCTTACCGATGACTGCTGGGGGCTCGCATAAACAGCAGAACAGCCTCTCGTCTTTAGCGTAAATAAAAATAACGTTTTTGCTTCTCACCAATACAAAGGCGGGTTGTGTCATTAGAAAGCCTACTTTCCTTAGTGGCAGCACTCTGACCCCCCACCACCACCACACAAAGGGATTATTTTTCCACCGAAAACAAAAAAAATACTTTTAGTTACTCCACAAGAGAAACCCCTCCTACAGAATATTTTTCCTTTTGTATGTGTGGTGGGGGCTCAGAGTGCTTCCACTAAGGAAAGTAGGCTTTCTAATGACACAACCCGCCTTTGTATTGGTGAGAAGCAAAAACGTTATTTTTATTTACACTAAAGACTGATCTGCATTTATGTGAGCCCCGGAAGTCATCGGTAACATAGCTCTAGATGCAACGGCATTAGAGCTATGGACCAGAGCTACTTACAACTGTATCACTGAAAAATAATCAAGGACCAACTGTCACACTTTGCCTAGTGTGGATAGTGTTAGGCCGGAAGGCACAGGTTGTAAAATAGCCAAAAAAGCAGGAAAAATACTGAATAATACTCAAAATAGCAAGTCTGAGTCCTTATAAGAAAAATCCAAGTGTTTTATTCACCTTCAACGCGCATAAATCCAGGGATCAAAATTAAACAAAAGTATTCAAACCCCCACAGTCCTACCTTGACTGATCTATCTGGCAGTGGCAGGTCTCCCTATTTATAGGCTAAGCCCCTCCCACTGGACCATACCAAATCTTAATTGAATCCACAATTACACCAGTTCAATACACTATGTCCACTGTCCAGAGACATTACATTTCTTAATACACATTGTGTCACACATTACTCATAATATAAATTATAATATGATTAAAGATAAGTGTCTCTATACATAATCAAGTTGGTGTGTTCCACACACACAAACCCAGTTAGTATGCTCCCTACCCTGGAGCCAATTAGGAATCACTTCACCAGACACCACACAATATACATAGAGTCACAATAACAAATATCACTGAAACGCACACAATAATTCAAACTTTAACCATTCAGTCTCAGTGGCAGGCTGAACTGCCACACCAACACTGTTGGAAAAAGAAAAAATCAAGCCATATAAAAGAACATCACTTGTCAACATGACAATGGTTCAAAGAGATAAAGTAGAGAGGACTGCAGCACAACACCTATTACTGCATCATGTACAATGCATCCAACCTTTTAACATGATAAATTGATTTAGAGACATGCCAGTCAGATTTGAACATCTGAATGTAAGGCTTCCCACCAAGACCATTGGTGTTAAGCATCAAGACATAACCCATTTTACTATAACCAATCTGTAAGGTTGAGTATACTATAGTTGATACACTATAACTTAGCCCATCGTCAGTGGTTGGCCTAAGGGCAGTCCATACCGTCTCCGACCATCGAACTTTTCGTCGGAAAGCTCCGGTACAACTACAACATGACGTCACTCGCAACTTCTGAAACGCATTCCTCCGAACTTTTGTTCTGAAAGCTGCACTCCCAGATGTTGTGACTCGCCCAACTCTACTTCGGAGAAAAAATTAAAGTCTGATCTTTCCGATGAAAGGTTCGGTGGTCGGAGACAGTATGGACTGCCCTCTACTCTTCAATTGAGAATTGTAGGCCCTGCTGTCCAGTAGTACTGCCTGAAGCTCACAACTATATCCCCTGTCCAAGCAGGGATTGCCTCTTGGCAACGAGTGGTATACATTTGGTCTCATGTATGCGGGAGAATTCTGGGTAGGACATCAAAGTTATGGATTGCTTTAATGAAAATAGACTTTCTAGATTAGAACATAGGCTTCTTTCCTGTGGGGTACCCTGAGTTAGGTGCTGGTGCTTTGAGCTTGCTTCGTGTGGTAGCCGCAAAGCCTGATGGGACCATGGGACCAGAATGAGATGACTGGCTCTTCTTCTGTGCCAACTCAGCCTTCAGGGCTCTCAGCTCTGTTGCAGCCTGTTTCCTCAGCTAAAGAGAGAACTAACATTCAATCCTACTATAAATGGTAACTAGAACGGTCGGCACCAATACCTACTCTGCACCATTTTTAATTTAACACATGCTCGCTGGTGCCGAGTGTTCTGAGAACACTCGGCACCAGCGAGGCGGAACACTTGGCCCAGCGAGACGGAACACTGGTGAGAACAGACTAAGTTAGGAACTAGTTAGGCCAGAAACTGTTAAAAAGACAGAGGCGTGCTGTCTGAGGCAGACTTGAGCCATTGAGCGAGCGAGCCGTTAGGTGAGCGAGTCGCTGTGCCGAACGTTTCGAGGTCTGCATCAGCGGAGTTCGGATTACGTCCCGAAATTGACAGAATCGTAAATCACCACCCCCCCATTGTGAACGTTTGCCGTCTTGGGAGTGAGAATGTGTTGTATGCTCGGGGCAGAGTAGGTTCCTGTGCCCAGAAATACCTGATGCCGACCATTCCGTACAAACAAAAATAAAATATTTCAACATACAGTATAATCAGTAACAAATTAAGAAAAGTAAATATGATAGGTGGTTTACTAGATAACAATGGTTTTCTAGTTATAAAAGGCAGTCAGTTGAATATGACTGTCAAAGTGATTGAGGAAAGAATGGAAGAAATAAAGCCTTATTGAAGGTGCCCTGGACTGGTCTCCACTCATTTATCGCCGTGGCCGCTCGGCACTCTTACAATATATATATATATAATATTATTACCTTTATCTCTGTGACAAGTTTCATCTTGGCATCTTCCACCTTCCTCTTAAGGTTGTCAATCTCATGGCTCTCTGTCATAATCTGGATAATGAACTCATTCTGAAATACAGGATTACAGTTTTAGAACACAACTTCTGATTTTAAAGTAAGTTTAAACCATTTTGATATTAGATGAGGACAGATCAAGTACAGCTTTGTTTCAAAACAGGCTCCAGTTACTAAACCTTCATGGAAGATCTCCCTTGGCGTTGGTGTCCTGGCCTGCCTCTGCCATCCCTGGCCTGAAGCTGGTGCAAGAGTTTATTGTAAAATGTCTCCAGTTCCTGGCGCATGTTTCTCAAGGTCTCTTCCAGTGGTACTGTAGCCTTCTTGGTTTCAAAGTATTTCTTCTTCCAGCTATCCCGTGCTGAGAGATGAAAGGGAAGAAAAGAAAACATATATCAGCACAATTTACTTTTGTGTGACAGATCTTTGCAACAGGCGTAGGTTTGTCCCTCACATACAGTGTTACGGCTCTGACCACCAGTAGTGATTGGGATGAGGAGCACACTTTTGCGCTGAGGAGTGCACTTTTCTAGTTGTTTATGAGAATGGCCAATTATAACATAAGTAACACATTATTAGAATTTCCAGGATTTAAAATTATCTGTTGCCCTGCAGAGCCTTTAAAGAACCAGTACACATTTTAGTTTGTTCTGTAGTGAGAGCAGGTAGAGGAAAATCTAGAGAGGTAGAGAATATGCCCTGGAAAGGAGAGAAATGAAGGTTAGCCGCAGCAAGACAGAATACATGTGTGTGAATGAGAGGAACCCAAGTGGAACATTGAAGTTACATGGAGTAGACATAAGGAAGGTCAACATTTCAGAGCAATGGAGTGTGGAAAAGAGGTGGAGAAACGAGTGCAAGCAGGTTGGAATGGGTGGAGAAAAGTGTCAGGTGTTGATGTGTGATAGGAAAGTATCAGCAAGAATGAAAGGGAAGGTGTACAAGACGGCAGTCAGACCAGCTATGTTGTATGATTAGAGACAGTCGCACTGAGGAAAAGACAGGAAGCTGAGCTGGAGGTAGCAGAGACTAAAATGTTGAGGTTCTCTGAGATGGTTTGGACACGTACAGAGGAGGGATAGTGAGTATATCGGTAGAAGGATGTTGAGGTTGGAACTGCCAGGCAGGAGGCAAGACCTTACATTCAGATGTTCAAATCTGACTGGCATGTCTCTAAAGACCAAAGAGATGATTTATTATGGATGTAGTGAAAGAGGACATGAAGTTAGTTGGAGTGAGAGAAGGAGGCAGAGGACAGGGTGAGATGGAGGCAGATGATTCGCTGTGACGACCCCTGGAGGGAAAAGCCGAAAGGAAAGGAAGAGACGTTTTAGTTTGATCCCACCTTGGTTTCTACGATGCCTGTTTTGCGCCAACAAGTCCTTCCCTTTTCTCAGCAGCTCTTGTCTGGTCCACTCAAGTTGCTTCCTCTCCTCTCTCACCAGCTTGATTTCCTCTATTAGTTCGTCTCCTACGTCAGAGAGAGGAGGGAGTCAACCATGGCATGTACATGTCCACGTATGTCCCATATGCAATGTCGTACAACGAATAGCGCAAATAGCCAATCTACAAGCTCAAAACATGCCGCATTGCGGGATCTGCTATTTTTTTGCTATTCTTGAAAATGTCTATCTATTTATTTTCACCTATAATGACATATCCAAAATAGGGAACCCAGATTGAAAGTGGTGAATGGAGAACAAGGGGACCTACTGTAATTCAGAGGATGTATTCAAGGCAGCATCTTACGGTTTGTCTGAAAGAAACTTGGAACAGTATTTTTGGGGGTGACTGGATCCAGAATAGACACTGAGGGTGAAGAAGTGTACTGATCCGGTCCAGAAGATACTACAGGATGCTCTGCAACCTTGGAATGACAAGAAACACAACATAACAATTGTTTATTTTTGTCTAATACAAAGACCTCATCTGCTGAGTTAAGACAATTGGATTTTGAATGGTGACAAAGCCAAAAGATCTACACGGTTGGCAATGGTAATATACAACCAAATGACACTGGCTACCTTATTTGGAGTTTAGCAATCAATAGACAAGGCTGAATGGAGTTCCAAGGGGATTCATACTTTGGGTGATTTATTTGATGTCAATGGTTTACGTTCTTTCCAGAATTTATGCGATATTTTTAACTTGCCTGGTAACTCTTTCTTTTTCTATTTACAACTGAGAACTGCCATGAGGACTTATGGAGTTCCATGGCAGACCCCCCTTGCAATGCACCCTTTGCATAGACTTATCTGTGATGTTAGATCAAGAGGTTTTGTTTCCATATTGTATGAATATTTATTAGAATCTAGTTATGGGACCTTGCTTGTCGATACTGTATGGAGGAATGACATACCAAATCTAGATCCAGATTGGAGCTGGGATACAGTGTGGTCTAATGTTGTGCTGTCTTCTAGGAATCCTGATCATCAACAAATTCATCAAAATTTTGTTCATCGGAAGTACTTGACCCCCCGTAGATTGTGTGCTATGCGGATTTTAAATAATCACAACTGCACTTTCTGCACTCCGAACACCATAGGTACATTCTTTCATATGGTGTGGGAGTGTCCGAGTGTCCTCACATTTTGGAATTTGGTTGCTGCCAATCTTTCAATTATTCTACAAATTAACATTACACCCTCCCCAACTCTATTCTTATTAAACGATGTATCCCAATTGCCATTAAATAATACCCGTATTCGTGTCTTCTTTGCTGGCGTAACGGCCACAAAAAAGATGGTTGCGTTGCACTGGAAACCACCTCATACATTGACGTTTCGCCAATGGGCTTTGACCTTTCTAGATATCATCTATATGGAATTGTCTACAGCAAGATTGCACGGAGCGAAAGAAGAAAACATTGATATTTGGTCTGATATTGCAGATATGGTTAAGAACATGATTTAGTAATTATTATTATTTTCCCTATTGCACAGTGGTAGGAGTCCTGACAATTTGTGACATCTTTGGTCCCGGGGGGAGGGGTGGGTGGGATTGTTTGTTTGTTGTTTGTTTCTGTGTTCCTTTCTTTTGCTGTTATGTGTTATTTTTATGTGTTTTGTTTTCTTTATTTCATTCATGATGTTAACATGTTCTATTGTGATTTTTTGTCTAAAATAAAAAACATTTGATAACAAATAAAATAGACAAGGCTGAAAGGTTTGAGACACTGTAACATAATTATGTAAGGTATATACTATAGGCCTACCATATTATTTGGTTGATTCCTTGTCATCTTCAATGTCTGTGCATCTTTTGATTTCCTGAGCCTGTAAAACATCATTACTATTATTATTATTGGTTGAAGATTCAGGGGAAATAATAATTTCTACTGATTTCTTCTGAAACCTGTTGTACAGTACCTGTCATGGGTAAGAGAAAATCCTGAGTCCAGTGACTCTGGTACACCAGAATCCCTGGCCGCTCTGTTTCGTCTACACCACTGTTTCTTCTTGTAAGTGGAGTCACGTTTCACTTGTAACTCTTTCACCTGAGTTGATTCACGTTCTGACATTTGCAAAGGTGTAGATTTAGCATGAACAGTGTGGAATTCCAAAGCAAATATCCTCAATTTGAAAAAATGTGACACCCATGCATAGACATGATTGCTACTAAATTAATTAACCACCTTAACTGGCTTATGGCCAGTGACATGCCTGACGTAATGAAATCATTAACAGTTAACAATCTTTACTGTAAGATCTTACAGAACTTAACCATTTACCTAGCAATATTATGCAACTACGGTATTTAAAGAAAGTGACGCAGTGTTTTTGAAAGAAAATTCTGATTATAATTGGTGGTGCTTTAAATACTTGATGACACAGAATGCTGAGAAAACATTTTGGGAGCATTGACTTCGAGACACTTTGCACAGATGTGAAAACTGTCTGGCATGGCTATAACATTCACCTTTAGTCTGTGATACGAGCTGCTGTTTCTGGGAAACCCTTGGACATGGCTCTTCCTCTGCCCAATTAAGTTTATGGGTGGAGAGGGGCTCCTCTTCGTTCTCTCCCTCCCCCTCTGTGGAGCTATAGTTCTCCTCCTCCTCCTCGTCGTCCTCCTCTTCTTCCTCCTCCCTCTGCTCCTCCTCCTCATCAGGGCCAGGGGTAGGAGGTGTCTGCAGGGAACACTGGGGGATATGGGGAAACTTTACAGGCTCCTTTGTCCCTGTTGGCGGGCTGCACGTCTTGGGAGGGTAGTAGGTGTGGGGGTCCATGGAGCAGCTGTGGGTGTCTGAGGTGAGCGACTGAGAGCTGAGACTACCATTGTTCTCCACCACGGGAAGCAAGTAGAGCTCTGGCTGTGTGGCCTTGCAGAGAGATCAGATGACACACCATCAAACCATCAGCATTTGTTTTAATTCCGACAGTGTACAAATGGACCCTGTTCCCTACAGGACCCTACCAAGGTTAATAATAATTAAAGGGAAAATTAAAAGTTAAAATGATAACCAAATTGACCAACAGTTACAACTAAATCAGATTTAATTAATAAGAATTTAGCATTCAAGATCAGGCAAATCATTGCACCAACATTTGTTATAGTTAGTGAGTGTATTTTGCTGTCCACTACTATGAAGAAGACTGTTACTATCCGACTCTCCCACTGTCTAAAACATATTATGTGTGCTCACAAAACTAATAATGATACAAAAACTAACAAAAAATCAGTACCTTTGTTTGGTATTATGTATTTTAACACTTTTACACAGGTTCAAGTGAGGGTTACTCTGCTGCAATAAGGTGCAAAACGTTTGTTCACAATCCAGTGTGTTAATCAAGTCATTTTTTCAAAAGCAACATTTTTTACAGCAGCCTGAATCTACTAACTATAATGTACTGCATATAAATGTCTAGCAAAGATCTACTGTACTGTATGCACACAAAAACAAGTGCAGTGTTTTCCCACACAAAGAAACAAGTTAACCACACATTTATGCCTACATTACGTCCCTAGACATACTAATAATATGGTATAATAAAAAGTGTAGGAGAATACTGAACAAGTAAACACTGAAAAAGGGGGCACGGTGGCACAGTTGGTAGTGCTGTCGCCTCACAGCTAGAAGGTCCTGGGTTCTATTCCCGCTGGGGACGCTGTGGGCACTGGCGGCGTGTTCCCTCCTCCGCGTCATCAGTGCCCATACCCGAGGCACAGGCCCGACGCCACGAGGGGGCAAAGGGGGTGTTTGCCCCCCTAAATCAACCTCTTTGCCCCCTTAGATCAGATAGTTACAGACAAAACAATGGTACATTTCCAGGCATTGAAAGGAAGGAAGCCAACGAAATCGTGCGCCTCCGCCCTCTATAGATATGCAAATGTGGCGCATTGTCTTCATGTCCAATACCTGCCCCCGATTGCCCCCTCTGTCATTTCATCCTGGCGCCGGGCCTGCCGAGGCGGGGGTTGGCGATAGGGCCTTTCTGTGTGGAGTTTGCATGTTCTCCCCGTGTCCCCTAGGGTAGATACCCTCACAAAAACATGCCGTAATCCTGGTCTCTAAAACTACCTCCCCCTGGCCAGCCGGGGCGCCTGATGGAGGGGAAAGGAACTGGTCGGAATAACGTGTCCCTTCCACGCGCTACGTCCGGCCGGGGAAATTCCCCTCTGTCAGGTGAAAAGAAGCAGCTTGGACTCCTCATGCATAGAAGGAGGCATGAGGTCAGTCCGCTGCCCCCCCAGGTTGGCAGAGGAAGTGTAGCGCCCAGGATTACATTAGATAATTGGCACTGGGTGAAAAGAAAAAACTGGGTTACAAAATCGTGGGATAAAAATTAAATAAAAAATAAAATAAAATAAAACCTCCCGCACACCATCTTCAAATGCCATTAATTGCATTTGAAGAGTTTTTTGTTTTTCAATATTGTATAATAAAAAAATACAGAAGCTAATATTACATACATACGGTGGAGCAAAGGTTTTCACTTTCCGATCTCTCTCCTGTTTGGTTTTGACCTGTAGATACATGCAATAGAGTAACAATTAAGTAAAATTTGATTAATTAATACTCTTATTATGTACAGCACATCTAGCCTAAATATATCTCTTTCTTTCACACACATAGCCTACAAAAGACGCACACACTTACTTCAATGCCATTACACCACTTTAGTCATAGCCTATCTTCATTTTATGTATTTATTTTTACATTGTTTGCTATGTAACTTAAACCAACAAGTTTGCAGCCACCCAATGTCAGCTGGACTCACCATGACCAAACTCCGACCCACACATTTCAGGAAGGAGAATTTGTCAATGCTCTTTTCTGTCCCCAGAAGGTTTCCAAGGTCACTTCTCAGAGTTTGTAGGGTTATATCTGGGTATACCCTAATAAACCAGAAGTAGATTTTAGACATAATGCATAACAAAAACAGACACATAGCTGGATCGACACAGACAGACAGTGATTGATTGATTTAAACAGAAAAACTGTGAATGTGACTTGACTATCTTGAATGGAAGCCTATAAACTAAACAATATTCTTCTCACCTGATGAAGCCGGCAGATATAAAGTTCTCTATGGCTTCAGCGGGCATCTTATTGAGCTTTACATTCCACTGGTCATCTGGCACACACAGCACATGGAGCTCTACAAACTGAACAATGGTGCCATTAAATAAATAATATTTAAATAAAAGTGGAAAAAATGCATGGTATCCTAGATCCATGGACTTCTGATTTAGGCCCTTTAAAAAGAAAATCCCAAACACTTGTATACATATACACTATAGGCTACAGATGGCCTAATGTTCAAAGAAACATATTTCTTTCAATAAATGTGTTTACACAAAATAGCATGTCTTCAAATGCATGTTTAATTTGACATATTGTTGTGAGCCTGTAGCCTATACCAAACAATTTGGTAGGCTATAGCATATATACCATATAGCAATTTTATCTAAATTAACCCGACTATACCTTGGCACTTGTTGGTCTTCGTTCCGCGTTGTATCTCATAGATTCACAGGACAGTTCCATTCTCGGACAGTTGTTCAGTACGAGTTGGAGGAGCCCATGCCCATCCCGATAATCCGCTTGTCCCGGAGAGGAGTGGACAGTGACTGCTAAGTAACAATCTGTGTGATCAAACACAGCCAGTGGAATGTTTTTTATTGGGAGTGCCAGCACTTGTTGCTCTGGTGCTGCTGCAGTGTGCTGCCGATGGTGACATTTGCTCCTAGTGTTTGCAATTCGTTCTATGCACTTTCCCCTGAATTAACAGCATGCTGTAAAAGTGGAAATTATCCTGGGCGAAGCCTTAATTTAGCAGTTAATTATACTTTATGTGACGTCCCCATATAATAGTCAGTGTTGCTCTTTTCTCTCTGACTCTGTCTGTGCAGTGTGCACGTCCACCACCAGAGGTCGCTGCTGTATTCTATATAAAAAAGACTATCTACTACACTCCCTTTCACAAGACCGGAAACACATTGAGGAAGGAGCAAAGGGAACATTTCCCCCACAAGTTTTCTTTATCCACGCAAACGGTCCATTTGGTTTCAAGAATGTCAGGATCTAATACCATGGCAATGAAGAAAGTCGTCCAACAGTTACGTTTTGAAGCCAGCATAAACAGAGTAAAGGTAAGTTGGACCAAACGCAGCGTAGTTGGAAAGCCAAAGGGCCGATGCCGATGCTCCGAATGCGATTGTGAGTTCATTAATTATTTTCTACTCGATTATAGCTTATAATATAACGTCACGTTTTCCTTTGCTGTGTAGGAATCAAAGACAATTGCGGACACGCATCATACCAATGTGATGTCTGTGGGCTGTGGCCAAAAATAATTATTGGGCGACATCTGTTGTTTTTCGTTGAGGAACTGAAAATGTTGTTTTTCCACTGTCCCCTCACCACAGGTGTCCCAGGCCGCAGCCGACTTGCAACAGTTTTGTCTTCAGAACGCCCAGCAGGATCCTCTGCTCACTGGCATGACCTCCAGTACCAACCCCTTCAGAACACAGAAGCTCTGCTCCTTCCTATAGCTGGCCTGGCAAGTGGCAACACACTATGCTTGTGAGTATATACAGTACACCCAATGTTTCTTCTCCACAACACATTTTGTTCAAACATCTTACACCCATTAAGACCTGAGGACGATTCTACAAATGTCTCACATTTTCAAGATTTTTCAAAAATAGATGTAGCCTACAAGCCTGCAGAGCGGCATGAAGTTAATACACCGTTTTTGAATGGCCAATGTAAAAAATAAATTTACATTTGCGTTACGGTTTAACATAGGTTATCAATATCATAATGCACTTTCTGAAGTTAATGTTTGTCCTTTTAATGTAGCCCTTTCTTTTAGGAAAAATGCCATGACTAATTACTACCACAAAGTAATTGGGTCATTTGTGCAGGTTTGACTGAGGTGCCTTGTGGAATCTCTACAAATCCTGCAGTATGGACTGGAATAGTAAACGAGTGCTGGGGACACCAGACCAAACTTTTTTTTTTTTTTTTTTTTTGATTACCTTTTTGACATTATCTCCAGGTGCTTGACACCAATGTCTTAACATTTTTGTTTAATTAAATCGCATACACACATGTGCCTTTTGAATTGTAATGTTACATGTCTGACTGAATAAATGAAGACTTCTTGAAAAATGAATGTTATGTACACATTTATTTTTGATGGCCTGTTTAAAAATCTACCTAGAGGTTGCACTCCAGCTTTAAAGGGATATTTCCCCGTAAAAAAAATCATCTTATGTGAACACCCGGGCAGTTCCTAAGTTGCTTGATTCAGTATTTAGATATTTTAACTGCCCCGCCCCTCTATACAAACCCATTATAACAATTATTAAAAATAAACGGTAAATGACAAACCACGGCCCCCTCACGTATTAGGACAATATCAGTCAACAGAAACCAGTTTAGGTGTTTTTGATGAATCTATCATGGTTAAAATGGCGTTATAATGGGTTGTATAGGAAGGGGGCGGGGCAGTTAAAATTAATATCAAAATACTGAATCAAGGCCCAGGCCGTAGCGTAACGGTCTGGGCACCGGACTGGTGATCCAGTCGCGGTGTGCCGCGGGTTCGACTCCCGAACCCGACACGGCCTTTACCGCATGTCATCCCCCCATCTCTCTCCCGTTTCCTGTCAGCCTACTATCTGTCCCTTAAAAAATCAATAAAAGGCGTAAGCCGCAAAAAAAAAATATCTTTAAAATACTGAATCAAGCAACTTAGGAACTGCACAGATGATGAAATGACAAGTTTTTCTGAAAGTGAAATATCCCTTTAACAGCCTGATCAAAGCAATTCACTTAATACTAGCATAAACCAAGGATAAATAATTTGTACTTTTAATGTCCTGGTTGGATCAGAGTGGTGGCCTGTGGGGTACAGACATGCGAGTCTGGATCCACAATTATGTTCTGAAAAACACTTTGAACGTGACATACACAATTGCCCTGTTCCCAACGATATACAAATACATTTATAGGTGTTGGACAGCCCTTAACTTCTTGATCAGCAGGGGTATGTGAGATTCTTGAGTGACGGACAGTGGCAACACTCAAAGGTGGAACTTCCTTCTGCAGGCATCCATTTCATGGCGCTGAAAAGGGGCAAAACAAAGTCAGTCATGCAAGAAAGTAAGTATGACGTGACAATTCGGCTGCAAATGTGAATTCAAGGCAATGATAATGTGACGAATTTAAATTTTCTGTTGGGTTACATATATCAAGCAATTTATAATCTCTGCAAGTTGATTTTTATACCATACTGAAGTGAATGATATCAAAAGGTTTCCTTGAAAATAATCACTATGCTTTGGGAAATGGTCCAGTACTGCCAATATGCCTCCGTTGCCTTTGAAGATCAAACAGTTTGTTTCACTGTACCCCACAACTGGTATGCTGGATTCAAATTCATCACAAGTCATCTTCTCTACACAATGCTTCTGACACTGACCTTGTGTACCCACTCATACTCTCCAAATTTGGAGTCAAAGGTGCCTTTCTGAAGGGATCGGAGTTTGAGGGTGAAGCGTGGCCCCAGCTCTTGAATGCCAACTCTCTTCTCATTCTTGAAGATGTACCTTTGAAAAAAAAAGCAATACAATATTCAAATGACAAGATTTGGGTGTGCACTGCAGCTGGGATTATCTATAAAATGTATGTTGGCTTTCGACTTAATGGTGATGAATTAGATAACACATTGCCTATCTATTCTATTTATTTACTATCGTGAGCTGCAGTGTCACAGCATAAGCACTGCCATGGGAGCCTAAAGGCCTATTCATACTCCAGTTTTAGGTGATAAGGTGACCGACACCCAAATATCTGTTGTTACCAACCACCATTTCGGTGGTCACCTTACCTTATCACCTAAAACTGGAGTATGAAATGAATAGGCCTCAACTTGGGGAACAAAATGACCTAAGTCCCACATGAGAATGCTTATCCAGAGGGGAATGGGCCATGGGATATATTAGGCTTCTAGACAGGTTTGACTGTCAGCCATTGTATTAAATGCCAAAATATTAAGAATATGTAATATATGTAAATAAGTAGTTGAGCAACAAACAAACAATAATTAATAACATTGCTGCACAGAGAAAATTCCAGTATAGGCTTCTTATGATCTTAAACGGTCTAATGCTATGGTGCCTAATTGGCTTAGTGTTTTATTTAAATAAAATCTCAAATACCATTTAAACACTGATACCCATACAAATAGACATTGCACCAACAAACATTACTTAGTTAAAATATATTAAATTTTATTTTTTGAGAAGATTTCAATGAGAATATTCACCTGTGGAATCTGAAGAAGATGAAATCTCTCTGGTTGTGGAAGGTGGCGACCTGCCGACCAACAAACTGAGGGTCATGTGGAAAGAGGGTGGCGAACAGACGACCTATAGTGTGACCAAGGCGTGTGGTGAAGTTGTTCAGGATCACCTCTGGAGTGTGCTCTGTCGGCGCCTTGCCACACCGCTACAGTAGAGTCAATTACATATTGGAATTATATTTCAAATGACTAACAAATCTCACAGCTCATCAATCATCAACACAAGGCTACTTTCACTGCAGGTACACCGGCGTAGACATCAACAAAATTACCAATTTCCAACCAAAAGTGCACTTTGATTTTTTTTTAAAACATAACTCTTTCTTTTTTCTTAAAGTGCTAAACAGTAAATGAAAATAAACAATACATACAATACAAAACATACAGTATTATAATTGCACACTGGTTACATTTAATCAAATTCACACACATTCTACAGTCAAGAGAGACAACTAAGGGCCCTATCTTGTGCACCACCGTATCCCTAAACTTACTAGCCTCATTTTACTATTTAAAAAAAGTCATTTTAAAATAGTTCAGCTAGCCGATCTGCATCGTCACATTGTGAGCTTGTAAACCTTTTTTTTTTTAACTGTTTTTCAAAATAGTAAAATATGGCAGTTTAGGGATAAGGGGTAAAGCAAGATAGGGCCCTTAAATGTCTATTCTTACCTTCATCTCCTTGCGTAGACGTGTATTGCTGACCTTGAAGTGTGCTGTAGGCCCATCGGGTAAGTAACAGAGAACCAAACCATCTTTATGTATTGGTGAAGGAATTAGCTGTTAGAAATGTACATACTGTGAAAAAAGACTTCTCATCCCAACCTGCTAGGATCCCTGAATTTCTTCAAAAATAAATCCTTTCATTCTTCTCTGATTAATTGCCAAGCTTGTGTTCTAATCATGTGCTTGCCTTGTGGTCCAACCTGTTAAAGTACATGAGTGCTGTTTGTTTGATTTTGGATTTCTCTCTAGATAAAAGGCTAATTTACTTTTCATCGATTGCTCGACAAAAAGGATAAATAATCAACTCGGTTGAAAATACACATTATTTTGTCGACCAATGCAATCACCTAACAGTATGAATTAAGCCTCAGAATGAACTAAGTGCCTATAATTTAAAATAAATGTATGAACAATGCAGCGTTTTAAAAGGATGCTGACAGCTTGACGATCTTGATTGATGACCAAGAGATATGTGAAGCCCCTGGCTATGCACTGGGGAATGATTTTCTTCAGGGCCAAGCCTCTTCTGTAATACACATGGGAGTCTGGGATCACTGTGGACAGCTGTTCACAAAACCGAACCGTCCTCTGAAAGAAATAAGACACAAAGGCTAAATCTTTTGTTTAAATCTTTGTTATACACAATATGTCAGAGGGCATGTTTGTATGATTCTGACCACGGAGCTATGGCTGCCATTCACTCACCCCTCTGGGTCTGTCCGATGTCGTTATGAGCACTTTTGGATTAGTTAGTCGGTTGAAGTAGGCAGAGAATTCATCAGTTCCCTCATCAAAGGCTATCTGTAATTGACAGCACACAATGACAAACAAACTATCCATATTGAAGCCTCTCGAAGCAGTCTACCACACAGTGCTTTACGCTTCATTATCGGTGATGGCTTTTACACTCAGTCATCATCACTGTATTTTATATGAAAAACTGGGCTGGCCTTCTCTCGCCATTCGTAGAGAACAACATTATGTTTTATTTATTCATAAGGCCTTCTTTGACAAGCTCCCATTGTACTTTGTTTTTAAAGCCTAAAAAAAAAACTACGGTATATCCAACATACATTACACTTGACACTCCACGAAAAACGGTGAACAAGGAAAGACTGCCTTCATCTTTTATGCCCAGAAAAATGGAATAAACTCCAGAACCTGCTTTGTGTAGCCCCGGATTCAAAGGTAAAACAACATGTAGGTTGCAACAGGTCTAAATGGGTTAAATTGGTTTCCGATTCTTATTGCAGAACGACAAAACATCGTGTGGCATATGGGACACAATTATGAAACGTCTCTGCTGAGCGAGCAGAAACTAACCAATCTCCTACCTCTTCATCAGCTGGATCGACTGTGGTCTCGTCATACACCCTCTGGTTTTCTATCGTCTTTGGGACTGCTTTTGGTGGTGCCTGTGATTTGGAAAGTTTGATGCATTGACAGTGATGTTACAGACCATATTTAGTTATCATTAATTCACACACACATAGTGCAAACAAAAACAGAATACAAAAAATACATATAATTAGGCCACTCGAAATATATTTTGCCAACTTTTGTTTTTACTGAAACATTCAATATGAGCCCTCGTACAAGGTTTCTTCGACTATGCATGCACCTCTTGGTACCATAGCACCTCGAAGTCCCTTAAAACAAGGATCCATGCTTCCCAAAACAAAGGCTACTACTTGGCTTGACTCCCCGAACCCACGTCACCCCTGCCCACTTTGACAGGCTGGAATGGCTTAGGGTTGACAACAGAATCAGAATCAAACTTTATTGTCACATCACATTACAGGTAACATGGGTGAAATTCTTGTTTGTGCAGGCTCATCATTGCAGTTAAAAGAAAGAAAGTACATGACTAATCTACATCTCTCGTGTATTTCTTGGAGTGGGGAAAGCTCCCCTCCCACGATGCGCTGTGCTGTTCGCACCACTCTCTGCAGTCTTTTCCGTTCTGCAGCGGTGCAATTTCCGAACCAGGCAGTGGTGCCGCTCGTCAGAACACTCTCGATGGTGCTCTTGTAGAACGCTCTGAGGATGCGGGGGCTCACTCTGAATTTCTTCAGGCGCCTCAGGCAGTAGAGCCGTTGTTGGGCTTTTTTCACCACTGAGTACAGCATATACAGTACAGCATCTTGCAATGGGTTAGCCCTGGAACATGACTGCCATGATAATTATCATGACAGTCATGCAGTAACTTTGCCCTGTTTTTTGCAGCCGCTGCATTTACAAGATTTCCGTATATTTAAACATTCAGATTTCAAATATAAAGTACTTACAAAGTTTCCCACGGGTGTTAGTTAGTAGCAGCGCGAGCGATTAGAATTGCTGCGTCCCGCGTTCTTTAATAAAAAGCATTTTTGTCCGAGCTCTCCGGCTACTTTTTTTCCAACGGGGTTCGTTTGGGAAATCCACAGTTGCACACCGGGAGCGCACTCGCCTATTAGTCTGTATTGGCAGGGCGGTCAGCGTACCTATATCGAACACACCGAGTGCCACCCTCCTCCCGACCGATAGGGGCGCGTAGTTGAAAGCCAATGGAAAACTAACACCTCGGATAAAAATGCTTTTTATTAAACAACGCGGGATGCAGAAATTCTAATCGCTGGCGCTGCTACTAACTAACACCCGTGGGACACTTTGTGAGTACTTTATATTTGAAATCTGAATGTTTATATATTTTAATTATTTGTAAATGTAGCGTCTGCAAAGACCAGGGTGAAGTTACGTCATGACCCTCGTATGAATACGAGGGTCATGTTTACAGGGCTAGCAATGGGTCTGTTCCACAAGATACGATACACCACCAAGATACCCATGTACCTCAACAAACCATGTGCAACCCAGATTTGGCACAAACAAGGGACTAAATTAATTTCGCTACTATGCCAACTAAATGTGGAACGCCCTACCAACGGTCATTAAGACATGTGAATCCCTTGACTCTCAAAGAGCTAAATTAAATATTAACTACAGGTATTATAGTTTGAACAAATGAAAACATCTGTGACTCGTTGTGAGCTTCTATTTGATACCAAGTTCTATAAAGTATAAATCATTACCTTGTCACCCAAAGCAGCAGTTTCTTTTTTTCTTTTCTTCTTCAACTGCAACTTTACCTGAAAAAATTAATAAAAGAAAACGCTTATTAAGTAGCTCGTGAAGGTTGTACATTTAATTTCCATTGTGTGTATATTCGTGCATTGCTTTTACCCTTCGTTTGTCCTGCTTTAGCTTCATAAACAGGAGGTGTCTACGTTGTTTATTCTTTATGTCACTCATGCCATAAGCGGGTGGAAACGCGACCAATGGAGCATCTCCGACAACTGCTTTATCATCACCGACCGTAACATCGCCCTTTTCCTTTTTATAGTTTATAGTAGAAGTTGCCTCCTTCTTTGGCTTTGGCTTTTTCATTTTCTTATTCTTTCCTTTATTCTGCTTTTTGGGGACCTCTGTGATGTCCATGTTCATGTTGTCAGGCTGTTTTTGCTTCTGCGTCTTCACGTGTTTCCCTGTGTGTTGTGTTTCGCGGAAGCACTTCCTCGGTCAAAGGGTTATAGCAACATTGCTCGCGCCTATTCGACGTTTGCCACCTAGCGACACGGAGGAGAAAGTTTAAAGCTTAACAAACTGAAATTCACATCTAATCTCCAATCTCCTTGTTGTTTCAATATTACATCACCACTGTCAAAAATATTTGGTTGATGCAATCATTTTGTTTAAATTTCATTTTCAATCATCATCAATCAGGGGCATTGGAGGGCACACAGACACTAGTCTGTTATAATAAACAAACATTTGCGATTAAGCGCACACACACACACACACACACACACACACACACACACACACACACACACACACACACACACACACACACACACACACACACACAACCTACCGGCCGGTATACCCAAAATAGAATGTTATTTGACTAATGATGTAGACCAGGGATACGGATACCTCTTAGGCAATGCTTCCATTGGCACAGGGGAGGATGATAACACTGGCATAAGTGTGAGGGAGAGGTTTAAATATTCAAAAAGTAAAATAAAAGGCAGGATGAAGGATGGACAGTAAAATTACATCTATATACAAATTAAATCCTGCACATACCTGCTCTACATTCATTCAAACTACTACTAACTCTGACTGAGAAGAGAGCTGGGAGATAGGTGTATGTTCTGAGTCCAATGATCATTACATCCTGATGTGAATGAAAACATTACAAAAGACAATAATACAATAAAGGTTATGTATAGCCTATGGACAATCGATCAGTTGGAAACATTACATTTTGATGTGGTGTCATAATTATATTTTATGTTAATCACTATAAAGAAAATGAAAACATGACTCTTCATGTCTTAAAGGTTGTTGACCCCTGATGTAGACTCACTCAAGTATCCGTAAATACAACATAAAGCACATCTGCAGTGGTTGGACCTCCAACCACTGCAGATGTGCCTTTGTGTATTAACGGTCTCTCCTCTCCCTACTCTTCCATTGAGAAATATTGAAGGCTGAGATGCAGTGGGTCTTCCCCAGGGCATTGCTGTTGCATTATGCACTTTGTTATTAAAGATCATGACCTTTTATGTTCATAAAAACAATACACTCCTCCTGCCTTCTCCACTCTGGAGAACAAGACAGCAAGGATTGTTTTTAGTGGTATCCCATTTGGAATTGTGGAAGTGTTTCAATGTAGCCTACTCAGTATTTTCTACATTCTAATAAACTATTAAATCAATCAAAACTCATCAGGTACTATGATTATATGAGGAAGATTATTTTCTCCAAAAGAATTACAGAAAGTGTTATGTTTTTTTGTGGCCACACCCACCAGTTCATATAGTATACCTTTCACCTTAGCACCACCCACCTGAACTTACCGCTATACAAATCAGAAAAAGTACACAAATCACAGCACTCCATCTATAAAAGTTCACTGTTACACCACTGGTCTTAACCGGCCGGACTAATTAACACACACTAACATAAGACATGAAAGGATATGACTATAGATTTATTTTATTATGTGTTTATTTGTCTGGGACAATGCAAAAAAAAATACATTGTGGTTACAATAACCAAGGCTAATTTGCGACCTCTGTCCATGGTTAGCATAGGATCTACAAGAAAAAAATGTATAAAAAATAGCCTACTCTAGTTAAAATAAAGACATGAACAGTGAACAAAAATGGGCATAAAATATGCCCATAAAATATAATAAGAGTTGATTGTACTGTACATCACATCTTCATATGTCCTGCATATACTGTATATGTGCACGTGTTCTCATTATATCATGGCAAAATATGCTATGTGTGCGTGTGTGTGTGTGTGTGTGTGTGTGTGTGTGTGTGTGTGTGTGTGTTGAGTATACATATGCATGTGCCTATAGCCTATGAGTATGTATTGCATATTTATCTGTGTTTATCTATCTGTGTGTACATGTTTATGTGCAAGTGTTTGTGTGCACAACAACAAATGATAAAAATAAGGCCACATATTTGGATTAGGAGTGATTTGATCTGGAAAACTGAAAGCTTGTTTAATGCACCACTTCACCACTTTTCAACTAATCTTCATATTTAGTCCTCACTAATGTTCATGGTAAAATACCACAAGTTATTTCTAGTCAGTCTGTGTCAATCATCGCTACGCAGAATGTTTTTAAAAAAGATTAAAAGAATTATATATAGCCTATTTAGATTTGTATTACCGTGAGAACGATGGCTTCCATTATCACATCTTTTCAGCAATAGAAAGCCTGCACTTTTTTTTTTTTTTTTTTATATATATTTTTTATTAGCTTGGATTCCCAATTGATGATGTCACTGGTGAACGGGTTTCTGAACTGCCGTCTAACAGGCCTCCTATGAGACACAGACTGAGTAGAAAACAATTGTGGCATTTTATCATGAACATTAGTGAGGACCAATCTATACGGTTGAAAAGTGGTCCTTTAAGCTTATGCCTAAGCTATGCCAAAAGAGAGTTTATGTTCTGTAGCATAAACAAATGAAAGCCGTTCAGGGGTACTCAACTGGCGGACCGCGGTCCACGACCGGACCGCGGATCACCTCTCTGCGGACCCTAGGCAAAAAAAATAAAAGAAATAAATAACATCAGATGGTACATTTCTCATGTGAAATTGCTGCAAAGGCCCCCAAAATGTCCCCCAAGGGCCCCCAAAATTCTGGCGCGCGCTATGCGTGCAGTGTGGCCTGCCAGGGCGTATAACTCTGGCCTGATTTGGAGTTCCACTCCGGGCCTGCACTCTGCACCCCATTATTGGTTGGGTGGAAGGGGATCTTATTTGTATAAGCTTGGCTTGACCATACTAAACGGGCATAGAGCCCCGCTCTCCGATGGACGCCGCGCATGGGACCGGACCTCGGTCTTATTCAAAAAGATATTTGTGGACCTTCATCATTTCTAGTTGAGGACCCCTGCATGTTCTGTACAACAGTAGCATAAAAAAATGCCACAGACGAAAAACAGTCTAAGTCCACACTATTGATCCATAATGTATAAATGATAGATAAGGGTTCAGGACAACGAGGCCTTTTCGTGGAGGGGTCAGAATGAAATTTGGACTTTCATTTCAATGGTGCAGGGACCGATTGACACTCAATGTGACACAAACGCTCACATTGAGTGTCAAACGGTCCCTCACAATGTGATGCATCACAGGACATCAAATTCAAAACATGACAGTGCAAGACAAGACTTTCTTTTTTTGCCCTTTACTTCTAGTTATTAACCACTCGTTTTTCTTAATAATCTTGTTCTTTTGTTGCTGTTTTGTAAAGCGACTTTGAGTACTTAGAAAAGTGCTATAAATTGTATGTACTGTATATGTATGTATTATTATAGTACAGTATATCTCACTACATGAATAGATACAGCATACTGTGTATACCACAATGCAAGGCAGCAATCATGTATGTAATAATTTATGTTGGGTCTATTGAAACATATTGATATAACATAAATTGCTTAGTAACGTAAAATCTATCAGTTACACAATTATATCCGAGTGAAATAAATCATTCTCTGCACAATGAAAAATATAAACAGGTATTGAAATTCATTTTAGTCAATAATATTATTATAATATTAATAATATTATAATATTATTAAAACACAGTAGCCTGCAGAACAACATCTTCATTCTCTCTGTTCCTTGGCCAAATCTTCCGAAATGAAAAGGCATAGAGAAATGGGTCAATGACCGCACTGAACAAGGGAAAAACATGAACAATTTTGGCCTTTTCTGTGAAATATTCGAGTTTATACGTCACATCAGGTTGTGAAGTACGTAGTAAAGCTCCCACTATTCCCACAATACCGACGATCTGGTGTGGAACCCAGAGAACGATGAAGGTGATGATAATTCTCCAGATCAGCTGGCTTGTTCGCTTGTTGCTGGACAGAGCAGTCTCTCTCACCTTCCGGTAGAGACAGATGTAGAAAGTTGTCATGACAGAGAAAGGCACAAGGAAAGCAAGAAATAGCTCAAGCACAGTGGCAGTCAGGGCATGCCCTTCCATCTGTGGTGGTCGACTGCAGACAAAGCGTCCATCCTTCATCCTACCGTAGGAGGCAACTGATGGCCATGTCATGAGGCAAGACCCCGCCCACAGACCCAATAGCAGAGCCCTCTCGCCCTTTTTACCTATTTTTGACCAGCTGTGACGATGAAGTACTTTCACAAAGCGCTGGATGCTCATTAGTGTCATAGTGAAAATGTTGGCAAAGAGGCCCCAGAAGTCCAGGAACGAGATGACCTTGCAAAGCTCGTAGTTTAGGTCCCATTGTCTTAGCGTGTCAACAATCCACACAGGCAGGGTGATCAGACAAAGCACGTCACAGATAGCCAAGTTCAGCATCAAGAGATGAGTATAGTTGTTCTGCTCCAATCTGCGAAATAGAAGCACCAGTACAGCCACATTGCCAGGAATACCCAGGACACAACTCAGGCTTAAAAGAACCGCTGCGGTCAGATTTGCTGGGCTTGGGGTAAATTCCACTTGGCTGAAGGGATGCGAGTTGTTGGAGAGGAAAAGCTCTTCCATTTTGTTCTAGAACACTGTCGTGTTGATGCTGCTCATGCTGGACTTGCACCAAAAAGTATGAGGACAGAGGAGTGTTGTTCTGTCTAGCCTTAAATGGTATGTGGTTTATAGTAGGACAGTAGATGTGTATATTAATGATTCTAAATATAGACACTAGGCAGGAGAGAGTGGAAACAGGAAGTTAGTTTCACAGCAAACGTCCCCTAAGGACTATAGTCAAGTACTAGTTAAAACTATAGTGGACCTGAGTAACCCCAACTGATATCGATGAATAATACATTATACATAATATAATCGTTTTGATAACAGACACAACCAGCAATAACAAAGCAAGTGTCAGAGATTAGTAGTATTTTGAAATTTTACATTTAGAGTCACACATGAACCAGCCACACACAAGCATGGCTTCTCATAAGCAAGAGATACGATTTTTCACAGCACACTTCAGATACAAGAAAAAACCACAAGCCACGTGTCATGAACCAGATTCTCTCAGATAGAGAGATCTACAGTAGTTCCCTGGCTGTATACTATGCATGCTGACTAGCCACAGTAGTGTAGTTACAACACAGTAGAGTAGATGGATGGAAATGTTTGTAAGTGTGGACATTCAGTAAGCAATTTCCAAGTCTACTTTCATTCAAGTCTACTAGTTTCAAATTGATGGTCAACTTGACATAAAGACTTTACAAACATTCTCACTCCACATAATCTGTGTGAATTCCTACTTCATGCAGAGTCCAGACTGCAGACCCAACACTCAATTTGATTCAAAATGTTTTACTTACATTTGAGTGGTAATATATGGGATTTCAAAAATCAGACTGCAAAGTCAATCTTCAATTCTAGCCAACCGTTTCCCCTCTCTATTCTCAGCTTCCTGTCTCATGACCTCTTACAGTATGTGAGAGGTCACTCTTACAGTAGGCCTATGTGTAAGATGTGTATGTGTATGTAGTATGTGTATGTGAGAGGTTACACTCTCTGGGCTGTATTTTGCGTGTCTTAAGTATCAGGTCTTATTCCCTAACTTGAGTAAACTAAAGACCTGGAGGCGTGATCAATGCCATTTGGCTATTCTGAGTGGCCAAAGAGCATTGACCACGCCTCCAGGTCTTTAGTTTACTCAAGTTAGGTAATAAGACCTGGTACTTAAGACACGCAAAATACAGCCCTCTCTCTCTCTGTCTGTCTCTTTGTCCATCACATCTAACAGGCTATGTACCAGTCCACCACCTGTCGGAAGGCCTTGTATATCAAGGGATGTTGGGAGCACACCAGTCCCCCACCACGCCAAGCCTGAGCCCTCTCCCTGTTCAGGTCCCCCAGGCAGGCCCACTGCTCCTCAGAAGCCCGGGACACGCACCACTTGGAGTGGTCATGATGAGACTGGAACAGAACCGGCCCAGGGAGCCGCACCCTCCTCACATTCATGACGTGTTTGGGAAGAGTGCAGTTGGAGGGCAGCCCGTGGTTCTGCGTCTGCCATGTCGCGACCAGCAAATCAGAACCCAGGGCTTGGGCAACCCAACCCGCATAGATATCTGGGGGTGGGGGAACACGGAAATAATTTTGACAATGCGGTTCTCTGACAAATATGATTAGAAACACAATACATGACGTTAATGACATAACCGAAAACGTATTTCCATTGAGCCATTAGTATAAACTATAGAACAGTCCTCCAATAGTTGCTTTACTGAATACAAGTTAATAATATGAATAATAATAAGCTATATTATTTCAACTGGTGAAGACGTCCTGGAAATGACGTAAAGATCATCCCCCTATGCATGGGCTGTGATCTGGCCTTTAGTCCTGATTCCTGAACGTCACCAGAGTTACCAGAGGGCATAATCATAACGTCATCATGATGTAATTTGGCTTGCTGGGAAACGTTAGTTCATTGGTAACTCATGAGAAGGCACAATCCAGGTGTGTTGATGGCAAATTCATCAATCAAACTCTGAGAATTTTCAAACTGAGATCTAAAAATGCTAATGTCATCATATGATATTGATATATATGATATAGCACAAATATGACACGAATAAAAGATTGTGGAAGAATACTACCGACGAATACTAGTACCAATGTCAGTTCTCCAGCTTTAGTGAATAACCACGAATTTAATTTCAAATAATAATTCAAGCACTGAAAGTACTTCAGCAAAATGGCTACAAATTAAATAACAGACTTTCCCCAATAAATCACTTACCATCAACAAAATGTTCTGATTTGGCAAAACTGACAAACTTCTCTCCTTGGGCAGAGAGAAGATGTTCAACTCTTTTACTGAAGGGCAGTGGTGGTTTGGAGCCCTTGCATAACTGGGCCAGTGGTGCCAAGTCACTCAGGAATGAAGCAGGCACGGAGCAATTATACACACGTGGGTTGAAATACACCAACTGCTGGGCTGTAGGCAGAGTAGGACACAGCAGAATACAGAGAGATAGAGTAGGAGTCATTTTATTTGTTGTCTGGTTCCCTTCACCTGGGGAAAATGGACTAAAAACACATTTTCATGCAGTGTAAATAACTATACAATATCAATCAATTGTATACATAGATTTGACTTCAGCACCCTCTGGTGGACAAATTTGTTGAGGGACAGGCAGACAGACCAATAAAAAGAAGAACATTTTGATTTTCAGTCTCAGGTTCGTTGTAGTATATCAACTATTGGACAGTTTATTTGTTTTTATTTAATGACAGATAATCTGTTTCATCTGTGAAAGTGAAGTCTAAAGGATAATTTAGTATAATCGCTCGACTGACGCAAAACTCGGGAAAAAAGTGTAAAAACGGCTACTGCTAAATTACTATCCTTTAAGTAATGTTTCTCAAGAGACAATTGTCACAATGTTTATGGGGAGTCTTCCATATTTTGTGTGCATTTGGCACCCAAGAACCTATATAATTTAGTAGTCACTGTAAATCTGTTAATAACAAATGTATATTAAATAATGAGTGGAAGTGAGACGTATGTATGTACATATATGTACAGAATGGCAGCCAGTAATGTCTGCCCTGCAGTTGTTTCATGTCCTTTCTCTCACCTATTATGGAGAACTGTGCATATTTGTAGGTCACGCACAGAGCCGTCTGGCCATTGACTTTGCCAGAGGATGGGTAAAGGTAACCTCTCTCAGGGAACGAGGGGAAGTGAGGTACACTGTGGGACAGCCAGAAGCCTTGAACGTGGTCACAGAGCAGCACCCCTGCGGGATATAAACAACTATAACACCTCTAGTACCCACAGAATGTGGAACAGGGCACAAACACATGCACGGCAATAGTCTATTTCTTCCAGCAAAGTTCATGTCAGGGTGGATCACCTTGTAATAGTGCCTACTACAACATAAATTAATAATAATAATAATAATAATAATAATAATAATGAATTATATATAACCCAAAGCTATTTGCTGCCATGCCCTTTCACTCTCACACTATCAAAAATGAAACCCTAACCCTTTTATTTACCTTTTAAAACATATTGTATTAGGTATTAGGTTAGTCAGTGATCCAGAATAAACACAATCTATCAGACTTTGCACTGCGTCCTCCCCCATGACGCCATTCATAAAGCACACAAGAGTCACAAAAATGAAGATTCTTCTCCTAGTGTATAATGCACTTGTGCATTGAATAATTGTATAAGGCAGGGGTTCTCAACCCGTGGGTTGCGACCCCCCCAAATTATAAAAATAAATAAAAAGAAAAGCCTTCATCAGTGTGTCGACACTGATGAAGGCTGGATATCCGAAACGCTTGTCTCCTGTCCCAAATGAAAGAATAAATTACTGAAACACAGTCTTGGTGTGTGCAACCCATTACCGTTATTTATATGCTCTAGATTAATCAAAACCTCTGTCTCTTCATGAATTGTATTAATTATCAAAACATGGTTTATAATGTATAATGGAGTCTTGGCTACAGTACCTTTTGTGTGTCCATATTCCTTGATGTATTCCATGTCTGGAGGTCCATCATTGTAGAAGGTGTAGACTGAGCTATTGGACTGTACACGTAAAGCAAAACATCATAACATCATAGCATAATATATATACTTTTTCTGGATTTGTTTCTTTGGACATATAGAATTGTATTTATTCTGTAAGAAACGTGGGGCATTAAATATATTACATTTGGTTCTTTACACACCACAAGGCATTGATGAACCATAATGATTGATGCACAGTATGACTTGCACCAAGTTTATGTATGGACCATTACATTTTGTTTCAGTAACTTTCAACGACTGGAACTGCTAATATTTTTTGTTTGTTAAATGGAGACATTAACTTTGTGGGCATACACATTTAGTGCATTAGAGAAAAGTGTTTTTTTCCCCCACCATGAACAATACAAGCTTCTGTATCCCCAGCATGCATCTACCTCAACAAAATAAGTAAGCCACTATGGGCCATGGTCGACGACGCCACAGGGTTGAATTCTCTCCCTGGCAGGGGTTGACTTTTATGTCAACCCCTTTTCTTCCTGTGTCCCTCTCCATTACACAAACTCTAAACTAACTCTCTAATGAAGAAAACATAAACTAATCAAAGAATAACAAGTTGAATGCTCCCACCTTGTAGGTGTGCCCTTTGTAAAGCTGGTTAAGTGTGCTCCCCAGGGCCCCCTGGCTGCTGTTGACCATGAAGTTACTCATCTGCCAGCTTCCCACTGAGGGGTCCAGGTACATGTAGTCAACGCCGCTACCAACCTCTCCAATCTTATACTTGGGCATCTTGTATATAATGAACCTGTTAAAAGTTAGAGAGAATTATTTGAATGCATTAACCAGTCCTATATACTTCGTTGTATGACAAATAGTGGAAATAGCATCATTCTACAAGCTTGTACTGTAGTTTCACTATTTTTTAAAGGGATTTTTTTTAATTAATTAGTATATAGTATTAATAAAAGAAAATGTAGCCTATAACATGCCTAAAATATGAACACCAGGTTAAGTGGTAAAAAGATGTACAATACTAGCCTGGCTAATAAGCCAGACCAAATCAGCCGTTGGCAAAACAAAATTGCCTGCCGGCGTGCAGTCTCTGTCTGTTGGTCTGTCTATCTGTGTGTAATCCATGGAACTCAAGAACCGTTAGCCCCACGACCACGACTTCAAATTCGACACACGCGTTCCACACCACAGCAGGGCCCGGTGTAGAGTCGGTCGGACACACGACTGTCCAGAACGGCCCCAAAAAGGCTCTGGACCGGGCAACTGCCCAGCGGGCACCATTCTAGTCAATCAAATGAGCTAATAGTCTAGCAATCAGCACAATATCATAACACAATTCACAGAGTAAAATGTAGCCTTACATACAATTTGTGAAGACTGAAGAGCACAAAATAAAAAAAATCAGTAAAGGGAAGAGAATAAAAGGTAACAAGAAGTATACCCCCTCAAAATAAACACAATCAACTCACCAATCCACAGGCTCCCCAGCTTCATTCCTACAGGAAATGTCTGTTCTACTTGCTGTGAAACATGAAATCACAACAACAACATGGAACCATGAACCAAACAGAGTGGTCATCTTGAGTTAGAGAGAACAAAAAAGGAATTTAAAATCTCTCTTTCAGGTTTTGTGTCATGATTGAGCAATTTATGAAAATGATCTGACTGGCGATGCGGTCATGCAGAACAGGAAGTCATGAGGAGTCGCATGACAGGGAAGCACCCCATTTAGCAACAGGGGGTTTTAATACATAGGATGTTAAATAACCAAGAACCTTGCATTAATCCTTTTTCGAGTAACGTTACATCCTCGATTTACCTTACCTCGCTCTCGCTGTCACACACTCACATGAAAGATGGGTTTCATTCAAAAGTTATCTTCAAATTTGTTGAGAGATTTACCCCAGGGATGCTGGAATTACACAGGTGTTTTTTTAAGTGGTGCAACCACTTCATTAAGTAGCTTTGTGTGTGCCTGCCTGCCTGGCTGGCTGGCTACCTGTGTCTGAGCACGAAAATAGCATTTGGTTGGTTTTCAAAACCAAGTGTCACAGTTGTGCAGCCTAACACACACAAACATATTAACTGTATATGATGATTTCAGGTGTATCAGTATCAGTACAGTACAGTAGAGGGACCCCCACATGGTAACTGTCATTTCTCGACCATTTCGGACGCGGGGTGGCTCGCCGGAACCAGTCCGGCACCCTGGGCGTGTTCCTGCGGGTATGGAAGTTCTGGGGACCCCCACACGGAGTTGCACCACTAAGGCCTGACATGGCATTCTGACATATACAGTACGTACGTAACAAAACTTAACTAGAAAAAGTGCCCTTCTGGGCACAGGTCTCCACCAGGATAGGAATGTAGGACATTGCAGCTTGCCTTCATCTGGTGGTTGGATAAAAGGGCAACAAAAGTCAATCAGGATGGAGTCTGAGAAATCTGAAAGACCCGTTTCGTTGAATGGCTCTAGAGAGACTGTGTACCAATTTGCGTGATGTTTGGACAAAATCTGTAGGTGTACTGTGCAAAAACTTGTTTTGCACAAAGCGGCCTCCTGGTGGCGCTATAACAGGCCGTTCTGGAAAGTTTGGGGCAGAGGTTCATCGTTGGCATCCAGGGAGTGTGTGTGCAAAATTTGGCATCGACCGGGTTAACGGTGGCCGAGATTAGCTGCTCACGGACACACACACACACGGACGGACGGACGGACGGACAGACGGACGGACGGACGGAGTGCAAAACATACTCTCCCCCCATGCCTTCGGCCTGGTGGAGACAATAAACCTGATGTCCCCATTATGGGTGTGTCATTATGGTGAATATGGTCAGAGATAATAAAAAGTAGCACAAATAGCTCTTGTGAGCTCGTGGTTATTTCCACTAGCTCTATGGGCAAATATGGAACGTAAACGGTGAGGTTCTCGTGTGGGTTTCTTACCTCACCGGCACAATATTTATATCATCTTCCCTAGGAAAGAAGTAGTATACTATATGTATATGATTCCTGTTGTACAAATCAATATATCAAATCAAAAATCACTATTCATTGTACAACAACAACAACTAGATAAAGTGCCAATCGGCACAGGTCTCCACCAGGATTCTTACTCAGCCTAGTGGGAATATGCATGCACAGTTTCATCGCAATCGGACGCTGCGTTGAGGAGTTGTGGCCATTTTGCTACTCCTGAAAACTGTAGGAGCCAATCGTGGCCAATCAGGATGGAATATGAGAAATCAAACAAACCTGTCTTGATCACATGACTATGGAGATCATGTGTACCGATTTGCGTGAAATTTGGATAAAATGTGAAGGAGTAATAATAGAAAATGTGTTTTACATATGTCGGCCTCCTGGTGGCGCTATAAAGAGCAGATGTGAAAAATTCCAGGCAAAGGTTTTTCCTTGGCCTCTAGGGAGTTGGCATACAAAGTTATCCACAGATCCGTGCAGTTAGAGGTAAAAACACTTTTGGGCCAGTTATAGCGCCACCTTGAGGCTGAGTTGAAATTGTTCATGTGGCATTTCGTCCTCGGCCTAGTGGGAATGTGGGTGCACAATTTCACGGAAATCACGCGATGTGTTCATGATTTGCAGCATTTTGTTTGAAACTGAGCACTCCTGTGAATTTTGGAAGCCAATCTTAACCAATCAGGATGGAGTCTGAGAAATCTGAAAGACCGGTTTGGTTGAATGGCTCTAGAGAGACTGTGTACCAATTTGCGTGATGTTTGGACACAATCTGTAGGTGTACTGTGCAAAAACTTGTTTTGCACAAAGCGGCCTCCTGGTGGCGCTATAACAGGCCGTTCTGGAAAGTTTGGGGCAGAGGTTCATGGTTGGCATCCAGGGAGTGTGTGTGCAAAATTTGGCATCGGCCGGGTTAACGGTGGCCGAGATTAGCTGCTCACGGACACACGGACGGACGGACACACGGACGGACGGAGTGCAAAACATACTCTCCCCCATGCCTTCGGCTGGTGGAGACAACAACAACAACAAGTAGCCTACTGTGTGTATACTGTATAAGTGCTTATGATGGCACACAAGGTGCACTCAAGTCATCTAACCAAACAACAGACCACTCACAGTGCACAAGGGACCCTGCTGGCTCATCCCCTTCATTATCTATATGTAAATGGTGTGGCAGTGGCTCAGGAGGTAGAGTGGCCAGTTGGGTTTGATACCCTGTTGCTTGTGTTTTGTTTTGGGTGGGGGGCATTTCCAAGCCTTTAGATTATTTGATAGTGGAAAGAGACAGGAAATAGCAAGAGAGAAATTAAGCAAAGGATCTCGGGTCAGAATCAAACCCAGGTAAATTTGCTTGCAAATGTACTATTACAGTAGGCTATACATATTGATTATGTGCAAATTTGCAACTTCTAAAGGAGACTAAGGGCCGATTCATACTCCTATTTTACCGCTGTTTCGGCGCTGTAGTGCCGAAATGATTTCGGCTCGTCAGAAATTCTCAGTAGCACCGAAGAGCCGACTTTAGGACGGTACCCGCCCCCCCGAACCTCAAATGACGTCAAATTGTAGGCTCTACAGCGCCGAACCGACTTTTATTCAGCTCTAAAATAGGAGTATGAATCTGCCCTTAGGAGAGATGTTTATTATTATTAATGATAATCTCTGCCACTGGAAAAGCCAAAGTAGACAGAATGTTAACTGTCAGACAATATGGCCGAAGTGGCATCACATGAAAATATATTTGTGTGATGATGCATTTGTCTTTTTTAATATACCGTCTGTACCTTTTAAACCGTCAATAAAAAATTAAATCAATCAAAGTGGTTCTCGACAGGTTTAGTTGTGGACTCAAACCTTATCCTCACCAGCTCGGAAGCAACGACCCATATGTACTATGTTCCAGATTTTTCGGGTCACGACCCTCTGGTTGAGGCCTAAAGAACTGTGTACACAATGCAAAGGTAGGACTGCCCTGTCCACAAAATACTCCCTCTGGGGAAAAGCCATCTCTCTCTGAGAATTGCATTGGTTGGATAACTAACAAGAACTACACGACTTCTGGAAAGACACCATGGCTACACAGGTACATAGATTTAATGTTCTTATTGGCAGGGTGAAAAAGAATACTACTACTATAATAATAATAATAATCTGTTTTTCTTTATTATTTTCATGTGCATCATTAAAACATTTCGTTACCCTGTATCTTCACCCCCCAGCACAAATTCATTATCATTCTTTGTTCTTTGTTCCAACATAGCATCATATCCTCAATTAATTTGGAGCAAAATTTAAGAATTGGATTTTGTGTCACCGTTTAGTTTAGTTTATTTTGATCATCAACAGTATAGCAAATCCTTGCAGACATTACAGCAATAATTTCTGTTTTGTTGAACGAAAAGGCATAGGCCGAAGCTTAGATCTTATTAATGCCTATTCTTAATACATGTCGGTTAACCTTATAACGTTCACAGTCGTTATAAACGAACATTAACGTAATTATTTTTTAACCTCCTAAACTTCCTACATAAACACAGTTCACACGGTATTACATACATACTGTACCTACATGCATGCATGCCTGCCTGCTATGGTTGCTGCAAAAAATATACTGATAAACTGGAAGTCTCCAACCTCTCCATGTTTCAAAAGATGGCTCAACGTGATGCTCTCCATTGCTAAGCTGGAACAAATTCATCATGACAGACAGAATACACAAGCTAAGTTCCAAAAAATGTGGATGCCATTCCTTGGAGTATTTGACAATAGCTGAGTAGCCTATAGGTTCTGCATATCTGGCTGCTATGGTGCAACCGTGCATCTATCACTACTGAACTCATAACTTTCCCTGCTCTATGATGGTCATCAATCCCACCCATTTGTTCTTTTGTGCGTGTATGTGTCTATTGTATAGTATGTAGTGTTAAGTTTACTTTTCTGTCATTTGATGTCTTATACTGTTGTGTTGTGTCTTGTATTTGACTGCATTTCACTTGTCTTTGAGAAATCTAAATAAAATATGTAAAAGAAACAAAAAACATGCATACCTGCACGTATACGGTATACATGCTTATACTCACATACATTTTACATAGTTTTAATCTGTATTTCTCATCCTGTGCGGGTCAATGACCATGGAGTCATAGCATTATCTAAGCAGAACCCATTTCTAAATAGTAAATTATCTACTAGTAAATTGTAATGTACAATTTTATTTGTTTTTATTTTTTAGTACCCAAAATGTTTTCACTTCAGATACGTCTTTTCTGATTTATTATATCCTCCCGAATAACCAAAAATCAGTCAGTTGAGTGTTCTGTTAACAATCCCGCAGGAGAGATTTAGCAATACAACCCAATGTCTAAATACATTTTCACATTTGGGGCTTGGTTCATATGTGATAAATGTAATATAATAGTATAATATACTGTAATTAATAAAATAATGAATTATATAGAGTCCCAACTCAACATAACTTGTGTCGCATGTGCACAGAATGTGGACTTTGTGAAGACAGGCTATGGCAAGAATTCAGTCAAGGTGCTGGTCATCAGAAGAGAGGGACCCCATCAATCAATTATCGAACTGAAAGCTGATGTGGAGCTCACACTTAAAACCCATAAGGATTACCTGGATGGAGACAACTCAGACATCATCCCCACAGACACCATCAAGAACACTGTCCATGCCATGGCCAAAATCAAGGGGGTAGGTGTCCATCTGCAATGACAAATGTAGCGAACATAAGGATGCGCCATTGAGTGTGACCCAGTGTCATTTTGAAAGCCATTATCCAGTAGTGTTTTCATGTCAAGGACCCCTAAATCAATACTGGCCACAGACCCACATCGGAAAATATTTTGTGACACCCAGGTACACCATACAAGACTTGCGTTAAAATATTTCAAACGTAAAATAAATAATAAAGATAAATCACAATTCTATTTGAACTAGCAGATCTACAATTTCAGTGTTCTTAAGAGAGCTTGTAGATTGGCTAATACAGTACACACACACACACACACACACACACACACACGCACACACACACACACACACACACACACACACACACACACACACACACACACACACACACACACGCGCTCTACTTTGAGAACCACAGTCTTAGCTCACACTGCACTTTTCGTACATATGATGTATACAGGTGAAGACCATTGAGCAGTTGTCTCTGGACATCTGTCACCATTTCCTGACGTCTTTTAACCATGTGCTGAAGGCCAAGGTATCCATGGAGCAGGCTCCTTGGAGAAGGCTGGAGAAGGTATTGTATGGAAGTCGGTGATCAGTCCACAAGAAGATAATAGGCTTTTGTATTATTGCTCCATGTAAAGCCTGGTGTAATATTTGCCATTCAAGCTCACACTGATGATTTCCCAGTTAATTTCGGACATTCTGCTCTTTTCCTTGAAACTAAAGCCTGGGCCCTCATTTACTTTGGACCACAACCAAAGGGTGGGTGTAAAAATCGTCAGAATGGGTGTGTGTATATTGGTGAGAACCTGAGGCTGTGATGCGCCAAGTGGGAAGTCGCTTGGATCAGCGGGTTTCTCCAAAAAATCCAAATGGATGATCAATATGATGCCATATATCTGATCAATATGATGCTATACAGACTCCATATTTGGGCATGCCTGACACAGAACTCCATATATGGGCAGTTGGGCATAAATTAAAGGGACACATAAAGACAGATAAAGAAATCTCAATACCGGTATATATGGGCATGAAAGGGACATGGACAGGCAGACGGGTACAACAGGTTTCTGACTAACTAGGTGAGGCATGCATCGTTGCAACTTGCATCGTTGCATGCCAATATATGGGCATATCAGTTGAATCTGTGGTTCTGGACAACTGCCTATCTGACAGACTCGATGCCTCATTGGGCACCGACCGGCCTACTCAGGTCAGGAATGATGGGCTGACAACTGGTACAACAAGTATTGCATAACAGGTCTAGTCATTTGAATGACCAGCTTGGCCCTCTGGGCGCAAGACGTCCGGAAGCAGCTGAACAGAACAATTTTACAGTTACACCCACAATTCATTGTGGTCCAAAATCCAAGATTCCAAAAATACAGCCCAGGTTTAATTTGTATTATATTCATTATATGAAACCCTTTAAGAACAGTTAAGATAATCACTGGCATGAGTCAATCAATTGTCTTAATTATTAACACAGCGCAACAATACTATTGCTCTGGACAACAGCATCTGCCAAATGACATATATGTCATTTGGCAGATGCTGTTTGGCAGATGTAGTATTGTTGCGCTAATACTATATGTCATATAGTATTAGAAAACATACAGCATTAATGCACTGTATGGTGCTGTTAAGGGATGTATAATGACATCCGACTGTTAAAGCCTCGGCCTTCTTGTGCAATGAATCAAGTATTACTATTTCAAATTTGAAATTTTAACCAAATATATGTTGTACTACTACTTTACCATTCATCAGTCCTGTGATAAATGAAATGAAAGTCTCTGTCTCTTCACAGAATGGGGTAGAGCATGCACATGCGTTCATATTCAGCCCAGAAGCATGGCGCTTCTGTGATGTTGAACAGAATCTCAAAGGTGCAGAGAAAACAACAAACACAGTAAATGCGCAACACCATTGCATAACACTATCTAAAATAGGGATATGGCATCGCAGTTGTATGTTCCCGACAACAAGTTTACATCCCTGTCTAAATGTGATGAATTAATTTTATTTAGGTGTAGGTTATGGCCTGTATGAAACATGTTTTGTGAAGTGACCTTAACCTTAAGTTTGACCACCCAATTCTAATAATCCTTGAGTCAAAGTAAAGATTTCCACCAAATCCTATATTAGAATTGGTTCATGGGAGGGCAGACCACGACAAAACCGATACGCCCATATGTAGGCAAGTCACTATGACTATCAGACATAACCATAAACAAATATATCCATATCCATATATAGGCATATATGGAGATCCAGACATATTTTAACACAAATCGTGTATGGGGGACCCTGGCACAAAATATTTTCAAATGGGGGTCCATGGCCAGATAATTTGGGGTTCCTTCCTTGACGTCTGAGAAACACTGATCCAGGGCAATACATTCCACACTCCGACTCTAAGCAGGTATTCAGCAGTCGGGTTACAATTCAAAAGCAACGTGTCAAATCTCACAGGTGTCCCGGTGGTTCACAGCGGGTTGAAGGACATGACGGTGCTGAAGACGACCCAGTCGGGGTTCGAGGGATTCCTCCGAGACCGCTTCACCACCCTGCAGGAGGCCAAGGACAGGTGTTTCTGCACGTCCATCTACGCCAGGTGGCGCTACAACAAGGTTGAGAACATCGACTTTGACGCTGCATGGTAACAACAGCACAACTGTGATAGCTATAGCACAGTCATAAAAGGTTAACCATTATTTATCTCAGTTTTCATCCATGCTGGTGATTGCGTCACCGAGTAAAATGGAAAGCTGTCATTTCAAATCAGGTTGGAATGGAGACTGTGATCTTCATTAAAGGGAGAACATGTGTAATCTTAATGACATTAATCTTCCAATTAGAAATTTAAGATGACATATGCTGCCATATGTCAATTAATACTGCAATCCCACCCTGTTCCATCATCATCATAGGAATTGTGTCAAGGATACAATCATTGAGAAGTTTGCTGGGCCATATGACCTTGGAGAGTACTCCCCTTCCGTGCAGAAGACCCTCTACGACACGCAGGTTATTGCGCTGGACAGACTCCCTGAGGTACACCTGACTGCACCGCAGAACACGAAGGCAGACACATTCACATCACATCCATCAGACCTGAGGCCCAGTCTAAAAATGTCTTCTAAATCCTATAAAGGTTTTCTGAGAAACGTATGTTGCTATTTCAGTAGTGCTCAAAACCTTTTCATGTTAAGGACCCCCAAATGATATGTATTTTGCCACGATCCCCCATCTCAAACAATTTTGTTCCAGGGACACCCAGAAGCAACAGACGCCCCCCCCCCCCAACCACACACACACACACACACACACACACACACACACACACACACACACACACACACACACACACACACACACAATTTGTCATAACACGGCACAAAGTGACACGAAATTAGCTTTTTTGAATAGGCAAAGAAATCTAAAATGATAATTGGGTTAATCGTTCCCACAGAGATTTCTCTTGAACAAGACAGCACTATTGTAAGACCATGTCAACATTGACATAACATGACATTTACTTGCCAGTCTGCCAGAAAGTGTGGAAAAATTATATATAATACTAGAATTTCGCGGCCAGTCATCCCAGAGTTACCTTGCAGCGCACTGTGGGAAGAAGGAAATTGCGGGAGTTGACTCCACATGTAGTAACGGATGGGTTTGGGTTTCTTGCCATGTGTTGGGTACAACTTCTCAAATATAGAATAGATAACATTAGAGGGGAAAATAGTAGAATCATTTTGAGAGTCACTGCCTACAGTATATGTTCTGACATACAGGTGCAGTGGTGCACACATGTGAACTGTAGGATAATATAATCTTATAAGAAAACATGGCAAAACTGGCACTTCCCATTTCTCTGGTCCACTGGTTGTAAGGTGTCCGCAGCTGCTTTACCTGACAGCAGTCTAAAAATATGAACAAAAAAATACCCTCCTACTGTGTTAGGAAAATTCACATTTTGGTCATGTTTTGACAATGACAAAATAGGGACACCAGGTTGAAAGAGGTCAATATTAAAGCACTGAATTAACACAATTAACAACAATTTCTGCAGTACTGTATTTACTATACAGTCTTGCACACAGACCATTTCTGGGCAGTATGGACGAACCGCTATCCGTGCACTGCATCTATATTACCTAACCAAACCTTTGTTAAATTCTAACATACAACTAGATATTCAGTGTATGCATTTTGTGTTCTCTTTCAGGTGGAGGAAATAGAGATGGTCATGCCTAACAAGCATTACTTCACCATAGACATGACCAAAATGGGTCTCACAAACAAGGATGAAGTAAGTCCATTTATAACAATTATTCCATGATCACAGGCAAAAATTATACTTTGCTGCAACCTCAACTGGAAAAGGATGTTGACACATTTTTATTTGAAAATGTTATTTTTAAGAGCAACACAAGTTTATTAATATTATGTTGTCACACTTGTCTTGTGATAAAGTATAAATGAGCTCCATGTACCCTTTCTCAGTTGTTCAGTGACGGCACCAATCAGTTACAGGCCTCACAGGGTGTCACGTGTTGTTCTCAGGTGCCGAGTAAAGACAGAATAACACTATGTGAAACAACATTAAACACGTTCTTGAGCCCCAATCCTGAGGGGATCCCATGAGGCTGTCCACCTCATGAACAGCTCTCAGCGGGTAAATGGGGCTGGTCAAGGTCTCAGGTTCCAACTCAGATATTTTTTATTTTCCATCCTGGACCCCCCTAGGGTTTAAAGGAGAATTCCATGCTAGAATGCTTTCTTATCTTTCTTACCTTTCTTTGTAGTTGTTACGTCCCCACCAAAGAGGTCCAGGTGTTTTTTTTGTGCAAAAACTCCTTATTGGCTATTTCCCCTACCATAAGCCCTCAATGAATTGCATTGCATTGAATGGGAATTGAATGGGGCTATGGGGTGTTATGCTAGTTCGTTTATTTCCATCGAAAGAAGTAGTAAAGTGTGCCGCTTGGGATATTATTTACATTATGAAGAGAGGATATATACAAAGAAATTATAATTTTGAGCGATGGAAATAAGCGAATTAGCACAACACCCCATAGCCCCGTTCAATTCAATGCAATTCAATGCAATTCATTTAGGGCTTATGGTAGGGGAAATAGCCAATAAGGAGCTTTTGCACAAAATAACACCTGGACCTCTTTGGTGGGGACGTAACAACTACAAAGAAAGGTAAGAAAGCCTTTTAGTATGGAATTCTCCTTTAAGCCTGATTTACACAATACAGTGAGCCTTGGCCTTTTCACCTATGACATGCCCAAAATAGGGATGCTAGTTATTTAGAGTATTTTTGTATGTGGTTAGAAAATGGCAAATGGGACAGAAGCATTTCAAAGAGTAGCCCCATCTGTGACTTCCCCGTCCGCTGCAGTTCTAAAGACCAGAGCGAAGGGGGAGGTCAGAGATGGCTCTATTCAGGAGGACAGTAAATACATACTGTCATTGTTCTGTGGCGAGTCATTGAATTTTCCTTCTGTCTTCCAAGGTTCTCCTGCCACTAGATAACCCCTCGGGGAACATCACAGGCACGGTACGCAGGACAAGAGCCAAGCTGTGAAGAGCCCGGAAACACTGAAACACATCCACAGGTTATACATTCTAGAACACAGTGGTACAGAATAGATTAGAGCTCTTTCACGGTGTAAAACAGCTTGACCAATCGTTCCAATAAAAGACAACTGTGCGTTTGTGTGGGGTTTTCTTCCTGAACGAACAAGGGACTTTGAAGAGTAAAATAATCTCCATTGTTGTTTCAAACCGCTATGATTGTATGATGATCGATCCAAGCCATGTAATTGACTGTATGATCAAATTAAACCATTACCAATAAATGTTCTTTGGTGAAAAAAAGAGCACCATTTATTGCAAATCTCTGGTTCAGATAGTCAAACTCCAGTGTTATGTTGGACATAGACATTGGTCACGCATACACTTCAATACACTTTGTCTTGAAGACAGTTCTGAAAGCACCACAGGTAAGAACAAAAGAATGATTATCTGTCTTTACACATAAATATCTCCATTTCAATTACCAGATAGATACAGTAGGTGTGCAGGAAAACAGGGCATTCAAAAGGATCGTTCTGCTTTGTGTGTCCACTAGGAGGACACAATTCTTCATCGTTGCATGCTATGAACAATTTGTGGAATCTGTGCATTTTATAGCAAAAAAAGTGACCGCAGATCAAAGTGGGACGCATCAGGCTATTTTCTGCATGTATCAAAGTTTTCACATACAATGGAACATACACAATTTTCTTATCTTATGTACAAATACTTTTTTTGTAACCAAAATTGGTCTACTCATACTCATACGCGCGCACACACACACACACACACACACACACACACACACACACACACACACACACACACACACACACACACACACACACACACACACACACACACACTCACTTCACCTCATTATTAAATAATAACAATAACAACAATATAAAATAAACAGAACTTTCAAGCAGCAGAAATAAGAATGGCTGAAAGGGTAAACAACAGCTGAGTGCAACCCATGTCTCTCAGGGTCAACATTTATATAACATTACAGCATTCAAAAGAGAAAAAGAAAACAAAATAGAGAAAATAAAATAAAAACGTTCTCGTCTTTCCGCAAAAGGTGCCACTGTGGCCCGGAGGAGTCTTTGTGAAAGCGTTCTCCTGACATGTTTGATTGTCACTGAGGGGGTCTGACTGTGTGCCACTGGGCTGCTATGAGGCATTGCTCTTCAGGTGCTGAGTCTGCAGCTGCTTCACGTGGTACTCGTAGATCTTCAGTGCCGGGCCCAACTTTATCGACAATCCCGTCAGGACGTCGTTGCGCGTCATCAGGAGCAGGGACTTCCCATCGATTTCCTGACGGATGCAGTGAGAAATGCCTAGCTCATACTCCGTGGTACGACGGGGCACTCCGTGGCTAAAACAGCCGATCTTCAAGCTCACGACATGTTGCACTGATGATACAATACATTGTGAGCTTGGAAACTGGCGGATTTTCGCCACGGGACACCATCGTACAACAAAATATAAAACGGGCTTAAAGCTACACTATGTAAACTTTCCTCTTCTACCCCAGGATTTGAACCAGGGGGGCAGTCAGACAGATATTTTGTGAAGCCTGAAACTCCTGAAAGTTCATATAATGGCCTGTTGTGGCGCTGTCATTGGACCCAGAAAAGCCCATAGCCCCATAGAAGTCCATGTATTTGGGCCCAACTTCACCTAGACTGTATTACCTTAATAAACATGGTCATGAATACTTTCTGCTTCCAGTCACTAGTTTAAAGTCTCATTTCTAATGTCATAATATTATTTTTGGAAAATTATGGTCCCATTTATTAAAAAAATGACCATAAAGTCGCGCATGTTCTGAGGGGCGTGGCTACCGTTACAGTCTATGATCGGGATTCCCCACCCACTCAAGTCAAAATAAAAACCAACGGAGAAGAAGGGGGGAAGTCCCGCCTCGTGTCTGGGCAGCCAATGGCCAGCTGGGCCCAAACGGATCTAGAAAGATGGCGACTTACAGTGCAGGAATAACAGGCTTCATTTTACGTCCATGTTAGACCCGGGGAACGCTTTGTCCATATTTTTTTACAGTCTATGATTTGAACCCATTTCCTGCAGAAGTGTCGAATTGTTTACCATTGACCTAATAGAGCCTGCCTGCTTGCTCTGGGGATAAATTGAATCTTGACCTTCCGGTCAAAATTTGTGTCAGATCCTGTGTGTAGGTGAGAGTGAGACGTGAAGAGCAGGGAGATCAAATACAACCACCCCGATTGTATAAGTTATATTGTATTAACATACTCTAACATACAGATTGGGCAAAATTAGATTCTATTCATTAAAAAAAAGAAATTTACATTGACTGACCTGTGATTAGTGCCATTACTGCCATAGTTATTTTCTACTTTAATATACAACGATGAAAGGCAGGAGGAAGATTACCTGATCCTGGAAGGCGGTGGCTTGCTCTTCAAACCCTGTTGCTTTGAAGTAATTGACCACGTCTGCTACTCCCCAGTTAGCAGGGTCCGGCAGCTGACCATTCTCAACAGGGCTGTGGGGTCACACATTGCATGGAACTGTTTTAGCTACTCCATGGAGGTACTTTAAAATCAACTCCATAAAGTCTTCCTTTCATTCAGGCAGCGCAGAATATTATTAATTCGGCACAATATATACCTTTTCGTGTCAACTGATCCATTGGCCTTGTCATCCATGCCAGCTGTTAAAATAAGAAAATAACAAATATAAATATACTTAAATATATACATATACATAAATACATTTAAAAATAAAAAACTAGGAAATCCATCAGTAAGGAAGCATACACTATAATTCTAAAGCTGTCCAACTATGCATGTGCAATTTATACAGTATACTAGCCCCTCTCGGAACCCTCCATAAAGCTTTTCTGAAATTTTGATGAGTTTTATGTAGGGTCCCTGCTCATAACTATATTTTCGTATGGGAATTCTGAAACGCGGACATGAATATTCTCTCTAAGATCTAAGACTTTAAGTACCTATACATTCCGCTGCGAATATCTCCTGTTTTTGTTTGACCGATTTGGTCGCTTTATTTCTTCTTGTTTGTTTACCGTTTATTGTACCGCCTCCCGGTGTGCGGTTGGCTTGTGCGGCTACGTCCCTGCCTCTGATCTGCTCTGTCATAGCTATAGTGCCACTAGCTAGCCAGATAGGCGGTACAATGAGGTGTCAATAAACAAGGAAGGAAGAGAAGAAGCGACCAAATCGGTCAAACAAAGATATTCGCAGCGGCATGTATGGGTACTTATACTTCACATATTCAGAAACCCTCACACGATAAAATGTCGTCAAAGAGCGCAGACAGGCCATAAACACGTTGTTTATGTTTTATGTATGTCTGCGTACCAGGTGGCATGGTACTGCTGGAACAGGACCCCATGCTCTGTGTCATAAAAAAGTCAGAAACTTCAGTAGCATTGGGTCCTGCTTGGAGGGCTAACAGTATACCAGTGGGTCCCAAACTGGGAATTATAATTTTTGACACGTGACCAAGTAAATAAAGTGTGGACTGATATCCTGACATTTCCAAAAGGACCATTTCGATCAGAAATGCACCAATTTTGGATTGGACGAAAAAATGGTGTATTATTTGACCAACTTTAAACAAATAAGGATAAAAAGAAATAACAAGTTATCAACTTATCATGAATAAGCTGATGTTTCACCAAAAAATGTACAGCTGCACAAATTGCAATCTGAATTGTAAAAAACTAACTTATCTATCACCCAGACAACGCTAATGGTTTAAACGAGTTTAACAGCAAATATAATTAATTTTAACAAGCAGAAATATTGTGTTAAGTTATAAATAACGTTAGGCTAAATAACATTAGCAAATGTATGTTAGCTATCGCACTTACTTGGTATATATAATACGCTAACAAACAAGGGATAAGTTAGCAACATTAGCTAATACGAATCTTACCTTATTTTAAATGATTCCAGCTTGACAGTGAGAGTTCACCCAAGTCATGAACGCAGTTCAGACATCCAATATAGTTCTGATAACGGCGTTAATTTTCAGGGCCGAAACATCTATATTTCCATGCAATAAAATTAAGGTTTGATGAAGTACCACCAGTTTAGCGTATCTTCCTCAGTTACAGCTTCCTTCGCCCACATGATACATGAGGTTTATGGGAAATGTAGTTGACGTGCTGGGTGTTTCACGGTTTACAGACCTGTACAAACTACAACGGGTACAGTACATGACAAGGTGAAGAAGATTAAACCACACTTGGGACAAATGTATCATATAGTCACTGCAACATTTGCATATAAACCAAGTTTTCATCAAATTAAATAAAACGATTATCGTGTTTAATACAAAGAATTTAATTTATTACAGTGACATATATATCCTTTGTTACATAAAATCTGCTACAGCAAAGTATGTTATACTTCCCTTGCAAATACAAGTAAATATGGGTGGGAAAAGTGTCAGCCTTCTAAATGACATTGTGCAAAATATCCAACAAACTAAATACATATATATTTCATATCATGGCCCATACTGGCATGTGAAAGAAGTTAAAAATAAACTGATATTCCTTTGTAAAGAGTGTCAGGTGGCTCAGGAAAAGAAAATTGTCATCATTTACATCAAATAACTTCGACAATCATTACACACATGGGATGGGGGGGGGGTTGGGGGGACAATGACACGGAATTGCTGTGGATCTACTGCACATTTTCTGGAAAGACTTCACACATAGGCAGTTTCGATTGCAACATGCTAATTTCCCAGCGAGTGGATTTTTCAGACCATTTTCCAGATCACAACGATCATGGATCCTATAAGCTTCACAATGACATTCTGGTCACCTTCCTTTATGCATCTGGGAAAACAAGATTGAAATGCCCATGAAGCATGGGGCACAATGTGGACTGAGAAGACAATTGGGAGCGAAATTAATGACTGTGTTAAATGACTTGATTTTGACTGTCTAAAACATGACTGACATATGATCCTATTCAGGCATAAGAGAATTGATGTCTATTGACTGGTAAATAATGTTTATTTCCATAAGGGCAAATGGAAAAATAAAATTGTACAAATAAATAATTATGAAATTTTCACCATTTATAACACTTCTGTAAATAAAACATTTGCACCTTCATACATATTGAGAACTATGCAAGTTTAAACATTTAGATGGTAAAATTAATTAGACGACAGAGTATAAATAAATAGCATAAAAGCAGTTGTGCCTTAATAAAATAAAATAAAATAAAATACAGGGCCAAATTAAATGGCATGTCATGCTCAATTTATGTGGAAAGACGAACAAAAAGAGAAACATATCACAGCTTAAAATTTAGGCTTTGCCAATATTTTTTTTACAGTGTCTTGAAGAAGTATTCAACCCTCCAACATTTCCACCACTCGGGGTAAGATTTACAAGCCTCAAAATCACGCGCAGACACTCTTTCCTCCAGTGAAAAAAAAAGGAGATGCGAGTCACACACCTTTTCCAGGCACTGTTATCTTGTCGTGACACTGTGGCCAAATGTAACAGATGAAGACTACCATGCAGGGGGAAATGGAAATAAAACAAATATGGCAGTTACATAATGTCTTCTGAAATCTTAGCAGTTAAAAACCAAAAAGTGAGAGATGTCCCAAAGTGGTCAATAATATACTACCGGCATGTCCATACTCCATAGAATATACACAAACAGTGTATAACCGCAATTTCGTACCATTTGAGCAAGATGACCTTTCAACAAACTGACCTTTACATTTTAACAATGTGTTAAAAAAAACATTATTTTTTGAACATGCCAAAGAAAAGATGACCTATTGTATGCAACAAAGCAATATATTTAACCGCCCACTGGTTTTTCTTTTCTTTTCTGGCAGATGAGACTGTTGTACCTGAAAAATATATCTCTTATATTCATTTGAATACCATACCTATTCTGAGGTAAAAAGGAAATGCCCCATCACTGGATAAGGGATAAAACGATGCTACAATTGATAAAAACTAATACAGCACATACATGTTTCTGCTTAATAATTAGGCTTGCCACAATGTGCTAATCACGCTTTTTAGAGCTGAATGCCCAAGAGCTAAACACTGACAATTTCAAGAGACATCGTTCAGTGCTGCTGAACACTTACTTCCTTCACTGCCATTTCGTCAAAGTTTTGGTCATGCTTTTACAAACAAAACAAAAAAAAATAAACAAAAATAAAGTGTTGTAAAATCGTATGTCTGATATATGTGTTTCTCTATATGCACAAAGACAAGGTTCTACTTGTTAAGGACAGCAAAATGTTTAGAGTATAGACCGGGCCATTACACTTCATTCAAAACCCTAAAATACACTCAGGCATGTAACAGACAATAACTGGCAAGACTCACTGGCAGGAATTGGAACCTTTCTATTTCCCCCGAAAAACTTAAATCACAAAATGTGCAATACCGGCTAATACAATCAATCACTCTTTGTGCCACTGTGTGAAATGGGTAGATAATTGGTTTTGTCTTGCTTTATACATAATCACCTGAACTTAAATAAAGAGGAGGGAGGAAATTCTAAAAAGCGGCAAATGTAAAACAAAAAAACAAATCAAAAACAAAAAGAACAGAACAGGAAATAAGAGATAAAAACACATGGTCTAGTAATTTTGTGTTGCAGCACGAGGGGTGTCTGCATGATGTGCCTGTGTATAGGTTAGGGTGCTAGGTGCACGCAACAAGGATCATGGCAAGAAGGACTTCATTCAGCCTTGTGGAATGAAGGAACTAGGCAATTGTTTTGAACATATGATGGTCTCAGCTCCACCTTCACCCTCAAAAGAGTGCAAAAAATATCCAAATGCATGTGAGCCCTGAAGGGGCTTTCCCACTCACTAGAATTCAGCAAACTCTTTTGCACATTTTTCTGTATCAGAGACGCGAACGTCCTCCTCTTCGTAATCGTCAAAGTTGCTTGTGTCCCCTGGTCCTCTGCACTTTGGCATGAAGGGGGCCTCGACCTGTAAATACAGGAGATAACTAAACTGAGGAAACCACTCCAAAGAATATTAAATTATCACACATACTGGAATAGTACACACACACACACACACACACACACACACACACACACACACAGGCTGCATCCGAATTGCTAGGGTTGTTCCCTACTCCCTACCCCCCATACGGGGATCCAGACTCTAGTGGACTCTATAGTGATGATTTCGGACAATACTCCCTGTATGGGGAGCACCGACTCTGACGTCAATATCGGTAGAGGGCGCTGGTCCGCGGGTTCATGTACTTTTTATTTGCATGAAATCCCCATTAGGTTTTTTCAGATCGCCTCATAAAGAACTGTTTGAAAAATAAACAAATCATCCCGGCCGTTTCACTCATTTGGATATGAAGGATTAACTGAGTACAAGAAACCAGTCAAAACGCTGCTGCTGAATTTTCGCTAGGAACAGACTGTATCAAATAAGTGACTGCAGGCTGTCACCTCCCTGCAAGGACAATTTTTTTAAAGTTTTAAATTCATGAATGAATAAAGAAAAAATAGGTTAATGAAAATATGTTTGCAGGCATTTAGGCCTATATGTCTATGATAAAAAGGTTATTTTAAAATAACATAGGCCTATGAAAAATAGCCGATCTATAAGCAACGCGACGTCCGTGTTGTGAGCTTGTATCGGGTAGGCCTACTTTTGGTAAAGAATTACCAAAAGTAGCCGATCTACAAGCTCTGCTCACAATAATAATACGGACGTTTGGTGTTAACAGAAATACATAATGACGTTTTAATGTATTTATCGCAATTCAATGAAATAATGTTAGATAGCATATTTTTTCATGGCAGGAATTAATGAATATTAATAAAACATATGTTCGGACACAATTAATGTGTCTCACATGCATGTATTTAGCCTACGTTTGTGATAAAGAATCTCACAAATATATTCTACAGCAAGCAACTGATTCCTCTCCTAACGTCATGCGCTGGGCCTGGGTGATACAATGGATCAGTAATACTATTGCAAATGAGTAATTTATTATAAATGAAATAAAACAATTTCAAATAAATGCACAGATCATTTGTCTCGAGATCTGTAGCTTCGAGATCCGCCAGGGAAGGGAAAACGAAAGTTTAAAAAGTACATTTGTGTTGAGTTCTTTCGCTGGTTCAACTTCTGCCTCTTCTGAGTTGGAGCGCAATGAGCGCATGCATGCAGAAGCAGCGCACGTGCGCAAACGCGTGCATGTGCACTCAAGAGCGAGCTTGAGCAATGCATTATGGGGCAGATTTGCTTCGCTGTGTTTTTGTAGTGACCATCGGATGCTCCCTACAATTCCCGGTGCATTGTGGGATACTTCAGTCCACTATGTTAGGGTGCAAAAATGCTCACTACACATTCGGACACTACAACAAAATGGCGGAACGCCAAAGTAGTGCACTATATGGGGCATAGGGAATGAATTCGGACGCAGCCACACACTTTTTTCCACCCCAAAATGGTGGATCTAATTTCAAAGGGAAGCTAAATTTGGAATAAAATAAACAAGCAAATAAATATAATCACGTTCGAGACCTACCTTCCTCTCGTAGATGGCGATCCAGTCTGTTGTGGAGAACCACTTGTGGTTTTTGATGTCGTTCACGCCATTCTTCAAGTTTCCAAATCTCTTTGTCAGGTCTACCTGTAGCAGGTTTCTCAGCAGATCCTTCAAGTCAGAGCTAAAGTGAGAGGGGAACCGTACCTATGGGAGCCAAGAAGATGTAGAGTGCCGGTTATAAAATATGGACGATATGAGACCCTTAACAAGCTTTATTCCACAACCGTGTTGGAATAAAGCCGGGTTTGGAGTAGAGCTCGACCAATTCCAGATCTTTGGGTCCTGATGCCGATTTTGGAGTCATACACCACATTTTAACGACGATATAACAAGGGGGGGGGGGGACATTTTTCTTTTCTTGGATAGATTCTAATAAAGCATTCCTTTTAAACTTCGATATACAGACCTGCCAACCATGGGAACATTTTTTGAGTACCACACACGCGCTTTCGCGCCACGTCCGCTCCGCCTCGCATTGAACACGGTAATTTCCCGCTCGCCTCCATATCGCCAAGTTATTCAACGTATGAATCAGCTTCTTATTCTGAGTAATAAAAATGTTGTGTTTGATATCATTATATATCATGTTGAAGAGTTATATAAACCATGCACATCACTGTAGTCCCGGGTTTCCAGGAGGTGGCTTGCTCATCTCCTATTCCAGTTCAGCTGCCCATAGCTTTGATCGACTCAGCAGATTTGAACTGGAGACTCATGTGAAGGTGTCATGTGTTTCTGGTTCAAACCTGCACCCAGCCAATCAAACAAAGCTGGAAACCTGGGACAACAGTAGGCATAGAGCCTACTGATTCAACACACACAATGTAAACGTTTTCACCAGCCCTAATGCACATTTATACCCATTGACAACATGCAAGTACAAGATAAGAAATACAGTCAGACCTGTTCATCAACACTAGACATCCCAAAGTCAAAAGGTAGTCATGCGCGCATGCAGACACACAGACACATACACACAATTTGAGCTTGTGAGCTACGGCTTGGTTGTGGCCTGCATTTATATTACAATTATATACCATGCTAAACATTCCTTTTTAGCCGATTTATTGGTGGCATCATTTTCTCTTTAGCTCTGATAGAATTGCTATCATTTAGGTTTGGGGTCCGAGGTTATCAGCACAGTAGTAACAGCAGGCCACCACCTACACTATTGCAACAAACACATCATGAGCACTTTATTTCACTCAGTTTCGGGTTATACTTGTATCCATTTTTGTTGAGATTCTAACCCCTTTAATTCACAACACTTGCACCTAGACATTGCTCTGAAAATGTATAATATACCTGCTGAAACTTGATGACGGATATCGGTCAGCTAATAGCTTGCAAATAATTTAGGGTATATAATGTTAGGTTAACACAAATTCAAAATTTCAACTCCCGCTGGACAAATGCAAATTACAGTATATAATAGGCTATGGGATATGGATTTGCAACAAAATAGCCCATCAGGTCCAAGCAATCCGTCCGGCCTATGAGATCTTCCCTACTAGCAGTTCCCGTCCGATTGACTGCAGACTTGCAACTATGCTGCATTCTAGTTGATAATTTAAGCATGTAAAGCATACATTTTCCAGCAAATCTCTTACTTTCACAAACACGATATTTTTTATTGTCATTGGGATGATTTCTAAAGATCGCAACAACTCTTCCACCACCACACTGACAAATGCGCATAGGCCCTCATATATCAACGCGATTTACACCCAAAAATGGGTGTACAGCGAAATCAGCGCCATTTTCGGCATTTATCATTAAAGAATCCAGCATGACTTTGAACTTTGACGTACGCCACGACAAATCTCACGTTTGGTTGGGAGCTGTCTACCGAGCAATCTTCGTTCCTACTCTCATCTATGGTCATGAAGTGTGGGTCATGACCGAAAGAATAAGGTCACGAATACAAGCGGCTGAAATGAGTTTTCTTCGACGGGTGGCTGGCATCTCCCTTAGAGATAGGGTGAGAAGTTCAGTCACACGAGAGAGACTCGGAGTAGAACCGCTGCTCCTTCGCCTGGAAAGGAGCCAGCTGAGGTGGTTCGGGCATCTGGTTAGGATGCCACTCGGGCGCCTCCCTAGGGGGGTCCTCGACGCATGTCCCACTGGGAGGAGACCCCGGGGCAGACCAAGGCGCAGTTGGAGGAAATACATCGACTCTCTGGCCTTGGAGCGTCTCGGAGTCCCCCAGGAGGAGGTCACTGATGTTGCTCGGGAGAGGGAAGTCTGGAGCTCTCTGGTGGAGCTGTTGCCCCGCGACCCGACTACGGATAAGCGGTTGAAGATGGATGGATGGATGGTTGGGAGCTGATATTTTGGACAAGAGGAGCAGCATTGTCTGACCAGCTGACAGGCATCTAAACAAGTATTCACTCCAAAAATGTATAGCTATAAAACTAATACATATTTTGGAAAGGGATACATCAACGATATGTTTTGGTAGGATATTTCTAGCTGTACAAGCAATTAAAAACAATATAACATGTTAACAATGTTACAAGTTTAGATGCTTAAACAGTGCTTTACTGTCCTGTTGACCACGGGAGCGCAGCGTGACATCAGACGCCTACAAATAATCCCTGTGATAATATAACATTTAGATTTTGGCATAAATGGACGTGCACACCTATTTTATTTCCAAGTGACAATGACAAGCATATAGCTTGCTGATTTGCAATGGTATAGGCGTTGAGAACAAAATCATTCAGTCATTCAGATAAATTTCAGATCTGGATTAGATAGATTAGATATACTGAGCGCTTATGCGAGATCATTTTCGGGAGATATGGGGGGGGCGCGCCGCTGTTTCAATCTTTTCATGGACATCCACCCAGCACACACAAGCCTTCATCCATACGTTTATGCATTCATTCATCAATCACTCCAATAAACGTTGATTACGACTGCCTTGTCAGGCTATCTCTCATTAACGTGGCATCACTCACAGCAGTCCGACTCACGGGGATCGCCTACATGACTGCTTTAACGTGCACTGGCACTGCAGAATACTTGCACACTTCCAAACACTACTGTTTCTTTCCAGTGTGGGTGCCCTGCGCGTGCGCAGACTGCGCACACGGACAAGATAGGCAGCGAGGGGGAAACTCTTTTCTTATTGGATTTCCACACGTTTGTTTGGTTAAATTCCAGTTGTTTATGTTATAAAATCAGGGCGTTCTCTAGAATATTTAAGGGTGTGTTATTTAAATGACGGTCGGACGCTCCGAACAAAAATACACTGGGATCAGCTCTATAGGATCACTTGATAAATGCCACGTTGAGGTGGGCGTACGCCAAAACCACGCTTGAAACTTCAGGCAGAATTTACACTCCATTGATACATGAGGGCCATAGGGAGTGAGGAAGGCACAGAGAGATACAAAGATCTTATCCCAGTCATCCCACTACTCAAATGTTGCCTCATCCATCCTCCAGCATGGTGGTGTTATGGTGAAATTAGTGACCTGCTGAAATATGTGTTAATCTTGTGGACCTCATATAATGCACATTGAGGTCATTAAGTGTCCCTTCAATCTTAACTGCCCCTCGAGGGCTGATTACTGAACTAATAGCACCGACTGCTCCTAATAGTGAGGGTGGCTAAATGCAGAGGAACATATTCACATACTGTATGTATGCATGTGCAAACATACAATGACAAAAATACCCTCAAAGGATTGGGGACCAAATAAAAATAATGATAGAGGGTATGGATGTGAATAAAGTGAGTGGCAAATCGAGTGGCAAAGTGAGTTTAACGTCGTTTAATGCAATCACATAGGACATTTCTGTTTGGATGTGTAGGCCAGAAAGTAGTTTTTTGCCACTCTTTCAACTTTCGGGTATGATGATACCCTCTATAAATAAGTGAAGTCCACAAGATTGTCACAGATTTCGGTAGGTTACCAACTTCTCCTCAACAAAGCTGGAGGACTGGGGTTGGAGGAGGCAGACATTTGAGTATTTGGATCTGGCTAAAGAGAGAAAAGAGAGACACGGATCCTGGCAGATGTGTGCTCTGCTCAGCACGTAAACTCGAGTACTGCACAATTAAACTCACGAGGTGTCAAGCGCTTTTTGTGCGTACTTTGGAGGGACAAATCATACCAGCATACTTTGATGCGCATCAGGTACTCAAAATTCGCATAAGTTGGCAGATCTGAATATGAAAAGAACATTTAACTTAAATTATAAAATGAGTAAATTATAAAATGAGTAAATATGAAATAAACATAAAAGTTTACTGCTGTATTAAACACATTTTAAAACCAGACGATCTACCAGCTCACAACATGTGGGTACACAGCAAGCTTGTAGATCAGCTACTTTTAAAAATCTTTGAAAACATTGTACGTGTATCTATAATGGAATCCCAAAATAGGGATGATAAAAGTGGTTACAAATCAGGACAAATGGACTGCAAAATTGTTGATACCTGTAGGAAATAAAAGTATAATTTGCAGCATTCCATTAAGTAAGCTAGTACTATCACTGAAGTCGCTATGCTGACAATCATGGACTGAATGCACTTATGGCATAAATATCTCCGACTTGTTTTTGTTTCCATTTTGAAGTTAGGATTTAAAAATGTTATGCTAAAAACAGTCCCTCTCTGCTGACCAAGAGTATTTCGTTCGAACTGTTGTTTTGGAAATAACTCAACTTTTAAAACGACCTCAAGCCAGAGTGAATTGAGAAATCACACTACCTTGGTTAGACAAAAATGCAGGCTAAAGATACGATCATTTACTAATCGGACGGTGTATCATGTCTTAAATAGATAATCTAAAAACTCACAATGATGCTTGTAGAATAGCTCATCTAAGCTATTCTTTGATTCACATTACATCTACAGCCACTAAAAAGCAAAAAGAACAACAGGCTTTCACCTTCGCTCACTCATAACCTCATCTCATTCGCTACTGTAAATGCCAATCAATATCAATAACATGCCTCGACCTAGCTGAGCCAATTAGGACCAAATATGACGGCTTCTGGCCATGTCATGGGAACTTTAACAAGTGCATATCCAACCGTGGATGGCATTCACATACGGTACAATATTATTAAGAACCGTTGCATCACTACTGTCTGCACCTTGCCAGATACAATCTTCTCGTAGATCTGGATAGGCTGATCTGCAAAGAAGGGAGGATAACCAGCTGCCATTTCATAGATCAGGACTCCCAGGGCCCACCAGTCCACAGCTTTGTTGTAGCCCTAGAAAACAAAAATCAAGAACATAAAATATTAAAGGGTTTTTCTTTCTTGCCTAATCGCATAGTAACACCCCATTTTCATATAATTTGTCCTCACCAATGTTCATATTTAAGATACTTGGTCTGTGTCTCAGAGGAGGGCTTTCAAACTTTATTTTATTTATTTTTCATGAATAGAAACTGTAGTTTCTATTAGTTTGAAATCAACATTTATGAACTACTTGTCATAATGTCATCTTATAATGGCCTTAATAAGGACCAATTATAACAAGATAAGGTTGTCAATGAGTGATATGATCCTTTAAGGTGCAACCAAACCAAGAATATCAGTAAATGAAACGGGAACATCTCTGTCTGCAGGAACATGGCTGGCTCACCTTGCTGAGGATGATCTCTGGAGCCAAGTACTCAGGGGTTCCACACAATGTCCAGGTCCTGCCTTTTACTCTCTTGGCAAAGCCAAAGTCTGTGACCTGAAGCAGCATAACGACATCATCATCATCATCATCATCACATTTTTCGTTAACAAGGCATTACTGTGGCTTTTCACGTTAGTGGCTTCACGATGACATAATAGAGACGTTGGAGCTTGGCGATTACAGACCAATTACTTGTTATTACAATGTCTCGATATTATTGTTGGTGTGTCTCGAGACAAATTGCATTTAATTGAACTGCATTCTAATTATTCCATGTCTCTCCTTTGTAGTGACTCTCTCGCTGAACAGTTATTTTGTGGAACGACCCATTGTTGGCCGTTTTGACTGAGCAACGTGCGAAGACCTGGTTAACACCTGGAGACGCGGGGGGTGCACACTGCCCAGAGCAGTGTGCTAACCAGGTCTTCGCAAGCAACGTGGCCTATAACCTTTAGCTTAGCGACTAACGCATCGTGGCTAGTGGCGATTGGCTTTCGCTCCCGAGTTTGCAAAGTATGAAATTCCAACACGGCCATACTTTAGTCCAGGGATCTTCTGCTTTTTTCAGGTCAAGGACAAACAAACAAACATCCTGTCCCATAAAGACTTGGTGGCCCCGCCACCCTAAAGGGTCCCAGACCTGTTGAAGACTCTTGCTTTAGACAAACCGTGCTAACAAGTTTTGAAGAGACAAAAGCTAAACTGACACAGAACCTCCAAGCCTATCTCCTTAACCATAGATGGGTGAAGGGTGGACTTCACAAGCTACACAGCTATATTAAGCCAGAGTTATACTTGTTGCAAAATATATTTAAGTATAAATCAGGCAATATAGACTACATTTCAGTCACATTTCTTTTCCCTTCTAAATATCGTGATGAATATCTTATCATGGATTTGTTTTTACATTCCTACTGGACATACACTGACAGCGTACCTGAATGTACCCATGTTGATCTATGAGCAGGTTCTCTGGCTTCAGGTCTCTGTAGATGAGGTCTAAAGAGTGGAGGTACTCAAAGGTGAGTACTATCTGAGCTGCATAAAATCGTGCATGGTGTTCACTGGGAAAATTACACAAAGAGACAGACACCACATTACACAAGCAAAGACAACAACGTAATAGCTTAAAAACGTCATAGCTTGCATAAGCACTTCATGCTCCTTCTAGAAAAACTGTTCAACAATTACATTTTAAAAACTTTGTATGCAAGATGTAAAGGCTATATCAAGCCTTATTAAATATTTTAGAATTTAAACAACATTTAAGGCATTTTACTCTAGGGACCTGTCGCCACCTTGGTGACAAAGGCTTTTTGAATAAATGAGTGGATAACTGGATATTCAGCCGTCAGACAGGATTTTTAAATGAAACGCTATTACGCCCTTGGGTGCCCTTTGTTTTTTCTTCTCTGCCTCAACAAACCAATACTTAGACATAACTACCGGTATGCTATTACTAACAGTGCAAAACCTAATCAAACCAATCAAATGGGGTAGATGATAGATCGGAGGGCCGACGGCTGAATATCCCCTACCTTCCACGTGTAGACCAGTACCTGAATCTCCCGATGCGTCTGAGGTGTGAGAACATTTCTCCACCAGGAACATATTCCATCACCATGTATAGATTTGAGTTGTCCTGTTAGACAAGAGTGAGAGATTTCAATATCTACAGTATTACTTTCAGTTTCACGTGTGTCTTTCATGATGGCAAAATAAACAATAAATAAGAGAAACAAGACTGCCGAAGCAGAAAACCTGCAACACTCAATTAAATTAAAAGAAGGGATGGGAAAAGAAGGGATGCCAGCACTCATTGATTGTCCTTTTTCACATTTACCACGTACGCGTGTCGGCCAGATGGCCCTTCATCAGAGGTAAATAAACATGTGAAAAAGGACATTCAATGAGTGCTGGCATTCCTTCTTTTAATTCTACCAAACACTGGTGCATTGTCTCTGTTGATGTGATGTTTTTTGCAAAACTGAACACGGTAGATACAGTAAACATGTTGTTCTAATATGCAGTATATAAATGGCTGATAAAACGGAACTTGATCCGCACATCTTGAGTGGTACTGAAGACTTTTGAAACAGTTGAAGTTTCATGCACTACTAGGTGACCTTCACAAAACAAATAGGGCGCTTGGTAAAGTGTTCCATGTTATCAGCTACAGTAGTTAGAACAGAGGCAAGTGTGTACTTTGAAGGAGTACTCCAATCTGACGAGGAAAGGGAAGGAGACGGCCTGCAGTATCCTCTTCTCATTTAGCGTGTGTTCTATTTGCTTCAGCTTCACCACCTGGCAAAATAGAATTCATAAACAACACACAAACATGAACAGAATGCACAGGTCTTATCATATCATTTGGATGTATCTTGGAGATCTGTACATTTGTTCTGCTAGCGACTAGTGCCACATCCGAGTAAAGCTATGCCATTTCCAGCCGAGGGCCTTTTAAAAATAGTGTTGTGACTTTTGAAGTGTGTGTTTGATGGACTGATAAAGGTCAGTTTACAAAATGTCAGAAAACCAAAGGCAGACAGTCCAAAAACCATACTTAGAAACGGCTCTTTTTCTGCAACTTTCAAATGGGTTAACTTACAGTTACACCGTATAAGAATTGCACTTCAGTATTTCCATAAACAAGCACGTGTGTGAAGCGCCTCTGAGGTTTTCAGTTGTACCACATTTGAAATGTACCGATGAAACTTTCTATTTCCCTCTGTGAGGTGCAGCTATTAGCAACACAATTGTGTTAATGAATCAAACTGTCATGCTTTTGACAGATCAGCAACAAACAGAGTATCACTGCACAGATTCAGCTCAGAATGGTCACAACATTATTTCATTTCAAAACCATCACCCACTTTCTGTTTGTCCAGGATTTTCATGGCAAAGAACTGGTCTGTTGCTTTATGTTTGACGAGCATGACTCGCCCAAACGAGCCAGTGCCAAGGGTCTTGAGCCTTTCAAAGTCATCCAGGCCAGTTGTGCTCTGAGGAAACATGTTGTCATTAAAATCAGACATATTTTATGTTCGTATACAGTATCTGTCTCTAGTCTATACCCAATATTTACACAAGTCATATCCACTGAGGTATCTAAAAGTTGGCAGAGAAACTTAGGCTTAAGTTGAGAAGAAATGTTTTGATTGGACACCATTGGCATTAGGTATACTAGTCTGTATTATGTTAAGAAAACAAAACTGAAACAAAGGTATATGCCCTTTTAAGGCACAATAGGCAAAATGGCCACACAGAACTTAATTCTATTTATTTTACCTGTGGTGGACACTCCCATTTTCTTAGAAAATCTTCTTTGGCTTTGGCTAAGAATTCTTTCACTAAAAAAAGTGACAAAACAGGAACAATAATTAGGATGATGGTATGGGCTAATATGTCAGAATAGCTAACTTGGCAGGTAACATGTTTAAGGGAGGGAAACAGTTCTACTCAAATACCCACATAATTTACAGGGCATACATACTGTACATAAGATTAGGGCAATGTCAAGTACAGATGAAGAAGTACTGTATTTGACAATGAGGGAAAATCCTTTATAAAACAACAAATCCAAACACCAAGGCAGGCAATTCAAAATGATAAAGAGATGCAAAGAGCTCTTGTGGGCTTAACAGAACGGGACAATTCAAAGAGAATATTCTGCATCCCTTTTCAAACATTTCTAAGGGGAAAACAGCAATATAAAATAAGCAGAGAAAGACCCAAAAGGCAGAACATAACTGGGTCTGCAGAGCAGGCATTAGAAAGACAGTGCAAAGTGAAAATCACAGCAGACACATGAGCTGTCCATAGTCACAGAGAAACATAATGCATCTTGGTCAAATTGCTGTGGTACATGCAGCCTGAATTGTAATTGTATGTGTATCTGTATATCTGTAAGTGTATAAGATATATTGTAATTGTATAACAGCTAACAGGTAGACTAGTAAATAGACCCAAACAAGACTTTGTTGGACAAGTCACAAGATGTTGGCATATTTAGGCAAAAATATAAGGCCTAGCTATGATGCTGAGACAAAGTACGGTACACACAAAATGTTCTCTCTGTGATTTAGGAAAGCTTATGGAGAAATAAGCATACCAAAAGTCTCTACAGTTCACCAAGGGTTTGCAGGAACATTCACCCACATGGATGGAAATGATGGAGGAGAAAGAGAAGAAAGGTTTATGAAGTGCAAAAAAGAACATTATAGTCAAGTGAATTAGATGCAACATATAACAAAATGACATTGAAGACGACAATGTATACCTTCCATGTAAATGAAATAATTATGAATTAGGCTATTATGGATGTTTATATCTTTTTCCTATGTCCATGATGAAAGAATGTAGCCTAAAAACAAACGTAAATATTATTTCAATTCATTTGACATTAAAAAAAGCTAAATTGTTAGTCAAATCAACATTGTAGTTCTCTGTAGTTAGGCTCAGAATGTCTTAATTCCCAAGCATTTCTTTAAATTAACTATTAATATGAATATCTACAGTTCTCATTGGCCTACCCTGGCGAACATTGATACAACAAGAACAGCTGTGACAAAGAACGAAAAAGCAACAAAGATTACAAAACAAAATGTATAACACGTTAAGACATTTCGGTTCACACTCTATAACATACGACGAATTAGACCGTTCCTCACCCAGGAATCAGCCCAGCTCCTAATCCAGACAACAGTCTTGTCAAAACTCGACTATTGTAACTCCCTCCTTACTGGCCTACCAGCATGTGCACTTAAGCCTCTCCAGCTGATCCAAAATGCAGCAGCTCGCTTGGTCTTCAACCAGCCAAAATTCTCACATGTCTCCCCCCTGCTCCGCTCCCTCCACTGGCTCCCGGTCGCTGCCCGCACAGAATACAAAACTCTGATGCTGGCATTCAAAGCAACCAAAGGTATGGCTCCCCCATATCTTGCAAGTATGATTGAACCCTACAAACCCTCCCGCGCACTCAGATCAGCCAACGCAGGGAAACTGGAAGTACCCTCACTAAAAACGCCGGGACAACGCTCCACACGTCCCAAACTCTTCTCCCTTCTGGCTCCAAAACTGTGGAATGCACTTCCCATTGCAGTCAGAACTGCAGCATCACTCCCAATCTTCCGCCGTAGCCTGAAAACCCACCTTTTCAGACTCCATCATGGCCCATAGCACTTACCCTAACCCCTTAGATAGCATTTCTGTTGGCTTAGATAGCATTTGACACAGACTTATAGCATGTTATGTAGACAGCACTATAATTGTATTGTATATAGTCATAGCACGCCATAGTACATATGTATAGCATAGTAGTAAATATGTATAGTTTATATGTATAGTGTATGTATAGTTTCATTATATAGATATTCCACTGTTACTTTCTTAGCTTACGCATGTTTCATGATAAATGCTTTTATGTGATGTATTCCCATACTTTTGTTCTTTCTTAAATGTAAGTCGCTCTGGATTAAGAGCGTCTGCTAAATGCCTAAATTGTAAAATTGTAAAATTGTAGAAATAGCAGAGAAAATGCCAGGACAACATATTATGATGAGGAGAGAAACTGAAGAAAACTGAAGCACCATCAATGTTCTGCACTAGTACGCAGTAATCTGTCCCACAGAAGGTTTCAGACCAACTTGGGCCCATTGCTCCCGAGCACAGGCCATCAACAGAGCAACCAAAGTATTGACCGTTTGACACAACTCTCAATTAAGCCCAAGTTTGACTTCCTGGTTGATCCGGAATAACATTTTTCTTTCTCTTACAAACTCCAATAAAAAAGGTTTGCTGTTATAAGAGACTGAATGACTTCTTTGTTCTTTCTTGAATTCTTAAAGGCCAGTGAAGTGATCTTACGTAACCTTCATTAGAAAACATTTTGAACGTTAAGAGGAAGTTAAGAGAATCCTGTCTCTGGCAGATTAAAAAAAGAAAGAAACTATAACAAGACTGTTGCTTGACTTGTAGTTTTGAGACATGATAAAACAATAGAGACCGACTAACAGTAGAAACTGAGACACCAGTGAAAACGTAGAACAATTTCATTATACAATCACAATTTGGGTTTATTTCCAATCCTTCATGCTTTAAAATGAATTTGGTCAAGTGGATGTTTAGAAAGATCTTTGGTATAAACTATCAAACACAAGTTACCAACACAATTCCTATCCTAGCAAGAGAGGAAGACGAACTCATGCATACAAACAGCAAGACACTTACTCGACTTATCCCAAATTATGGTGAACTCAGAGACATAATGCGGGTCATTCTCGTGTCCTTTCTGATCATGGCTGCCCTTGCGATATCGGTGGAACAGTCGGCTGGCGAAGTCGTCCAGCTTAAGAAAGGTGTGATCCTTCCCCTGGGCCATTTCACACAATTATTTCCCAGGCGTGTGACTAACAAAGCAAGCGCACAGCTACACGGAGTGGTGCTTCTCTTTAAGTCATGGCGTGACAAACACTTCCTGTATGCAGTGAAGTGCAGTGTGTGATGCTTGTCTTGGCTAACCACATACATTATAGTTTAGCAGCTTCCTGTACGAGTGCTCTGCTTGCAGCGGGGCTGAATAACTTTTTATTTATTTATTTTTGATAATTTGTTGTATATTTTATATATCAATGAATTGCGTGAAGAACTTCTAATTGATTTTTCTTTTAATTGCAAAAAGACGATCTGCAGCTTGTAAATATATCTTTGCTTTTGTTTAAAAGAATAGATCCCATCATCCCATCGTTTTTTTCTTTCAATAATCTGTTATTTTTCATAATCAATAAAAAAAGAATGTGTTTGATTAACTTTTGCATCCCTATGAACATCCAACTGCACATTTGTTTATTGTGCTAGTTGAATTCATTTAATTTAAAATGTATATATGATTTCTTTTGTTCATGCACAACCGTGTTTTCTGTAAAATATGCAAAACACACTAAAACCGTAGAACCTTCTAGGCCTAATGTCAAAACATTGCACGGCTGTGGTGCCAAGTACTGATAAGATATTGTAAGGACAACAACGCCCTCTAATTAGCCTTGAGACGGGTGATAACCAGGATTGGGTAGTAACTGACTACATGCAGTCGGGATTATTACATAAACAGATTATGGAAAAGAAGTAACGATAATCAACCCAGAAAACTTGTAATTAGATTATGGCAGAATTTGACAACAAGGACGCTTGACTGTATTCTTTTTATAAATTATAATATGCCAATTTTCAACCGCACTGCAAAAATTCAGCAGAACAGTCTGGGCATCCTTTCTCAATCCATCTCAATATATTGTCAATGTTAGATTAGCAATAATGTATGTATGTATAGCCCAGTCTTCTTCATGCTTCATTTCAATAGCATTTGTAGTCCGTACTACTGGCCTGGCCACTTGCCACTTGCAGTGTAGTCCGGCAGCCAACACTTTGTTTAAAGAGGGATAATTTGGTATAGTTTTTTTTTATTGGCCTAAAATATTGTCTATATAACACATACATTCATTAATCCACTTGCTGACCGGCTGTCAGCATTGAGCAAATGTTTTTATATAGGAGTTTATATTTGACCCTACCATTAACATCCTATATAAGGCAAAAATGTCTTTTAAGTAGCATGTGACATGTCAAACTAGGGGTTTTTTATGATTCTGAATCCATTCCAAGCATAAGTTTTGCCCGAAAAAACACTCCTTGGGCAAAAAACGTCCATAGCCGTCATGACAAATGTGATGAGGTCAGCACATTTTGGACACATTTGGGCAAGTGGCTATGGCTGTTTTTGGCGCAAGGAGTGTTTTTTGTGCAAAACTAATGCTTGGAATGGATTCAGAATCACATGCCACATGTCACATGCTACTTAAAGCATCAGGAAAGTTTGAAATGTATGACATTTTGATTTTATACTTATATAGGATGCTATGGTAGGGTCACATATGAACACATAAAAAAATTGCTCAATACCGACCGGTCAGCAAGTGGATTTATGAATGTATGTATATTGTCAATATTTTAAGCCAATAAAAATGACTATATATACCCACTGTCCCACTCCACAACCCGACTGTGTGTGTGTGTGTGTGTGTGTGTGTGTGTGTGTGCTAGTCAATTACAATGATGCTAATGTGGCACTCAATGTGAATTAGTAAATTGCTCTGAATGCCATTGGCTATAATGTAAATTTACCACCCAAAAAGGGATGACATCTTGTTGTGACGAAAATGAACCTGGGTTCTAGCTCCTTCTAACACACCTTCACCTAGGCTTAACATCTAATCTAACGCATGTTTTAACTCCACAGTTTCCAACAGAAATGGTGTTACTGTACACAAGCACAGCTCCTCCTTGTAAAAACCTAGCCACGGGTCTGTGCAACAACACAGACAACTGCCAATGAGAGAGCAGGTTAAGACCGGGATTCTCTAGACAGGCAACAAGGCACAAGGCAGGTTTAGTGGATTAGCTCGGTCATTACTGACAAAAGCATTCAAAACAACATATTGCCCTCTGGCCATTGCTTTCATTCAGGTAACAGGATGAGAGCAAGAGAGTGCAATCTGGATAATGCAACATTTCTTTTCAATTTGTGTACAGCTCATTTAGGAGAATCCATCTACAAATACATTTAGTATCATCACAATGAGAACAATGTCAAATAAAGCAGTGACCCTACATTTTTTGATTTACTGTAAAGGGGAGTGGATCTCAAAGAATATGGATTGCCAAATGTAAATGTTGTTTGGCAGTTGCTGCAAGGGTATATGACTATATACACATGCATGGTTGCTTGCTTGACAGCAATTACGTTTGCTATTGTATCATACAATCCTTAATCTTGTGATTATAAACTAAGAACGGAAATCAATGAATAGCAGCTGCTTCAGCTAAATCAATATCAGCTAACTAGCCTAATCGCTAACTAGCTACCAAATACCTGTTGGTGTTAGGCAGGCCTTTCACTGCAGCTACAACAGACAGAACTGCTGATGTTATCTTGCTGGAAACAACAGCTAACCCCCGTTGGCAACAAGAAACGTAGTGAGTGAGCGACAACATTGTGCCCTTCCTGCAGCCGTTAAATCCTAGATATCCATCTCGTACAGTGGCACGCTAATTTGAAAGCAGATTCTCACCACTGAAGTCTCTTCGAAACCACTGCATGAATAAAACAGCTGACAGTGTGTTGTAACGGTGACACTTGACTTGACTCTGCTGCCCCAGTGTCACATTATAACACTTCATTATTGATTGATTATTTGATTTAGGACGCGAAAGGCCATTGCCTTTGAGCTAAACCTAGTCGTGGTACAGCCAGGGGGTCCCTTTGCGGCCAACAAGGGGGTCCTGTAACTGTAATACCCAGCTAAACCAGCCTGCTAGCTAGCTGGCTGCTGCTGCCCCACCAAAAGATGATCCTCTCTCTGCAGGCCGTGTTCTTCAACTGTGCCAACAAAACGGCTAAACGACGCTCTTCTTCGGCGCAGCCACCAACTAAAAGCTGGTGCATCTCCTCTACGATCATTGTTTTGTAAAACAACTCACCGCTTTCTTGCTCGTTGCCTTTCTTGGCCGTCGCTGCGTTCCCCATGGCAGGAAGACAGGGCGATGATGCACACAGCTGAGCTGCGCTACTGTAGCTACAGGCGACGGACGGTGATGGTGGTGGTGACGATTAGCTAGAGCAGCTAGCTAAACGAGATTTCAGCTGATGTTAGCTGGCTGGCTAACAACAACAACATCAATAATGTATTGTTTTCTCTTGGAACGGGACACCCCACGACGACGTGCTCCCGAAAAATCCCCCTTTTTTTTTTGCTCGGCGGTTATTTATTCTGCACGACGTACTGTAATATTTCTAAACTAAACAACAGACCACTGGAATGAAAACATTCTCCTCCAGACTTGTCACCGCCTCCTCTCAGCCTCTATGTCGTTGTACCAATGGTGGTGGTGGGGGGAGAGGAGGGGGGGGGAAATAGAAAAAGTAGCACCGGAAGTTATGTCATCGTCGTAGGGTGTCGCGTGCCAGAAAGCGCTGATCTACAAGCCAACAACGCATAGCTTCGCGGCGCGTTGTTAGCTTGTAGATCAGCTCTTTCTGGGCTTTTTAGTCATCATATATAATCTTTGGCAGGACTTTTACAGATTTGTCCTTGATCATCGTTTACGGATATTTAGACTATTTTGTATTTTTAACTATTTTAAAGAAGCAATATTTTTCTTATCCAATTAAACTTCTATCAACATTCGAAATAGGTATGATTATGATATGATATGATATAGTACTTTATTGTCAGTTCACACTGAAATTTGTCTTGCGACACAGCAGCCAAGTATGCAGAAACACATATACAAAACACATATAACAAGACAATTTACATACATAAAGACATGAGCAATATCCACCGCTTAGATTATCCTGTGGCTACTACATCTCCTGATTAAGCCTCAAGGTCGACTGGTAGACAAAGGACCTCTTTAGTCTGACCTTATTGTATGCTGGTACACCATATCTCCTTCCTGAGGGTAGCAACCTATATTCTCCATACAACACATGCTTAGTATTAGAGGTGATATTCCTTGCTAACCTTAGGATGCTGTTATCATATGTGGATGTATAAAGTTTGTGAAGTTGTTGTCCAACAATCTTTGAACAAATGTTCAGTTGTTGCAGCAGTTGTGACTTTAGGGCTGCAGACAAACATCCATACCAGGTGGTACTACAGTACTGAAGAACACTCATAATAACAGAAGTGAAAAACAAAAGAAGAATCCGTCTACTAGCACCGAAGGATCTTAGACGGCGAAGGAAGTAGATTCTTTGCTTTGTTTTCTTACACACTGACTGAATCAATCTGATCTTTCCATGACAAAAGATGGTCTATTACTACTCCTAGGTATTTGTACGAACATACCTGGTTGATCGGTTCACCATGAATAGTAATGGGGGATCTGTGTATCTCTGGTGGTGTACCAAAAACAATCTCTTCTGTCTTTTTTGTGTTAATGATGAGAGCGTTGTTATCACTCCATTCAACCACCTTATTTACTCTGTGTTGGTGCAGTCCAGGATCACTGGAACTATCTAGGAGAGAAATCAAAACTGTATCATCTGAGTATTTTAGAATGTATTGGTCTGGTGTGTCAGTGCGACATTCAGACAGGCATTCCTCAATACGACAGCTGTCAGTATAGAGGGTGAAAAGTACAGCTGAGCTCACACAACCCTGGGGAGCACCAACATTAGTAGTTAATGCTGATGAGAGGGTTGTGTTCACCTTCACCCTCTGTACTCTGTTAGTAAGAAAAGAAGCATACCAGTGAATTAGGTATGGATTCAGTTCCAACTGTACCATTTTTGACACTAGTATATCAGACTGTATTGTGTTGAAAGCTGAAGAAAAGTCTAAGAATAGCACTACTATAAAGTGTAGATTTTAACAGAAAAATATGTTTTATGTTTTCAAACTGGTATTCAAAGTGTAATAACAACATTCAATGTTATTTATTTATTTCATTTTTTTGTAGTATTTAAAAAAATACTACAAACACCCGTGCAAATTGAGCGGTGCAAATAGGCTATAGGCTAGGCCTACTTTATATTGTTATTGCGACTGAGGGTCGCATTTACTATGAAATCCTGCGTCTCGTGTCCGTCACACCACCATATATGATCGCATCCATCTGTCACACCACCATATATGGTCGCCACTTGACAATCCATCAAGCCTCGTGACATCATGGACCTACCAGGTTTCCTGGAAAGGTCTGTTATCATCCCCCCGAACCCTCCAAACTGGGGTCCCACAGGGATCTGTACTTGGTCCCCTCCTTTTCTCACTGTACACTAAATCCTTTGGCACTATCATCTCTGCTCACAATATATCCTATCACTGCTACGCCGATGACACACAACTGTTTCTATCCTTCCCCCCCCTCTGCCACTCAGGTGGAAGAGCGCATCACTGCATGCCTGGCTGACATCTCACAGTGGATGTCCTCCAACCACCTCAAGCCGGCCAGCAACTCTTGTTGATCTGACCTCATCAAACCCTGTACACTCAAGACAAGCTCCATATATGGCCAGTACAGAATTCATACCATATGTTGATCTGACCCCCCATGTCAAAGCGCCAGCGCTCGCCCAGCAGTCTGCCGTCACCCAGACGGATGCCCTAACGACACAGACCTCATCTAACCCTGGATAACCATACAAGACTGGATCATCAGATCTGCATATATGAAGCCGGCCAGCAACTCTTGTTGATCTGACCTCATCAGGTCAGATGAGGTCAGCTTCTCGCCCTCAGGGCGTCTTACTGGTATTGTCAAAGAGTATGAACCTGTTGGCCCTTTGTGTGTGTGTGTGTGTGTGTGTGTGTCTGTGTGTGCCCTTGGAGTCAAGCACAGTTGTTGACTTAAGCGCTTGACCCCTCCCGTGACCCAATCAGCATGCTGCAGGGGTCAATAGTAGCCTCGCATATCCAGCCTTCATCTACCGTTGTAATGCATATTGCCCCAGGCAGATTAAGTCTGTCCCCTCTCAGGGGGAGGGGGGGGGGGGGGGGGGGGGACTCCACGGCTGAAGTGGTGACGAGCCAACCAGATTCGTCTGGAACCAGGCTTTAGACTAGGGTCGCAGTCCGCCCCCTTTCATGACGAAGCCAGGCCCAGGAAATGAATTGCAATGCATTTTTCTTCATAGACATTAAAAAAAGTATTTATTTAAAGACCGTTTAAGCGTTGTACGAAGCCAACTCGAGTCGTGACAAATCATATTTTGGACCAAACAAATAATTACAAAGTAGTAGTAGTAAGCAGTTTTTTTCTACTTTCTAATTCTTTGTTTGGCCCAAAACATTGTGTTTATTGTCATGATTTGTCACGACAAGAGTTTGCTTTGTCCGCAGCGTAAACGTTTTTAAATAAATACTTTCTGAAAAGTCTATGAGGAAAATGAACAGGGATTTCTTTTCCGGGGTCTCTCGTGGGGGCGGGACTGCGACGCTCTATAACCAACCAGTATTCAAATATGGCGTGTGACATTGCAGAAAAAATCTGAGAGGGACGAGACTAATATCCATGCAGTGATATTAGTATTGCTACGTGAGGCTAGGTCAATAGGTCATACTCGGAGATAGGGATACACATACCTACACATATAGTATCTAAGTATCTAAATCTCTTGCACACTCAATACAGGGTGTGCAAGATGGGGATTTTCAGATGTTTATTTTAACATTTCTCAAAGCGTTTTATTTGTACGGTATTTAAAATACATACTTTTCACTTTTTGTTTTCTTTTTCTCGTTGGATATATTGTAGGCTATGTTACTAAATACAATTTGTTGTATTGTTTTGTATTGTACTGTATTGTACTGTATTGTATTTTGTTTTTGTCTTGTTTTTGTTTCATTTTGTTTCAAATGTAATAAACATTGAGTTATTAAAAAGTTATTTTATTAAACCATTATCTCAAATAAATTCATGGAAAGCTCAGAAATGGTTACACTATATTTGGTGTGATTTTCTGTGGAACAAATCTATTTGGGGGTTTCTGTGTGAAAACGTTATAACCTATTATAATTGGTTAGGACTTTTTTGGCTGCATCTCTCCATCAACCTTAACAATTACTGTAGTTCCCTCAGCTTGTGTTTGTCAAGATGCATCAAATGAAACTGAGAAGGATACTGGAACAAGTATGAGAGCATACATACCAATAGGTATAGTCACCTATAGACGCCACAGCTGTGTTGTCTTCGAGTGATATAACCCCCCATTGTCTTCAAGCCAAAGCCCTATATACGTTGTATGGTAAATAACAAAAAAATGCCTTGTTTCACAATTTTTGGAGGGAATTCTTTTTTTCCCTTTACACACGTACACGCACCCACGCACACGCACACACGCACGCACGCACGTACAAACACTGGCACAGCCTGTGCAGTCTCATGCAGTGCCATTTGGGCTGCATACAAAAGAAGCACATAAGAAGTATTTACACATATAAGCCCCTGCATCCTGCCTGGTCAAATGGCTGGTCAGGTTCCTCACCCATCTCGTATTGTGAAGCAAATTCTCAGACAGTAGGCTATAGGCAAATACTAATTACAATGTCAAGATAGAGGAGGGTTTCAGTTTCACCCTCTGTTTACCAGACTTTTACTTGTAAAAGAGTGTTTCTGCAGTAGTGATACTTTTACTTAAGTACAACATTTGAGTACCCATTCCCTTTTATGGAGAAATCTGGGGACCACTTGCCAACCATTTTTTTTTACGAAATTGACTAACACAATGTAGACACAGAGTCTCATTGTTCTATGTGTCACTTGTTTGAACAATATCATACGGTGCAAAAAGTTGTGTCTCTCTGACACAATTTGGGAAAGTTTGTGACCACCTGGCAGGATGCTTTATTATGCCAATATGCATTCACCACCTCCCTTCTGCTCATTCCTGCCACATCCCCCATGCTAATTACTCTTAGGAAGAATCTATGTGAAAAGAACAGAGCTGTATTTTTGAGCTGATGTCATTGGCACCATCCTAGCTGCAGGCAGCAATAAACACAGGCTTTGCACAATTGATCAACAACTGAAAAAAGAATGCAACAGCATGCATTCCACAGTTTAATATGTGATGGTGGCTAGAATCTGATAATATGAGGAATATAGACAAATCGGTGTCAAAGGCAACCTGCCTGGATGATTCTGTGCCCATCATCAACAACAACAACAACATACAACAGTATGACTTTGACATTGTCCAAAGCAGTTTCCTTCAGTTTTGGACCTGGAAACTCACAAAAACAGGAAATCATCATAGAGGAGGTAAAAGGGGGAAAAAATCACACCCGTGTGAAGTGAGGGGTGCTAATATATTAAAGTCTAACTCATGTTGATTAGGTGATGTAATGGTGATGTAAAACAAACGGTGCCAACACAAACATTAAATGCCATTAACAATAAAGAGACACTATGATGTAATGAGTTACACAATGACGTAAGTTTTCCCTTCATTGTCAATGACGTTTATTAAACAAACATTGAACTAAAGACAAACATTAAACCTATATAGGAGGGGCGCACAGTGAGGGGGAAAAGGGGTGGGTGGGGGATTCAGATTTTATGGGGGCCAGTATCGAATTGCAGCCGTCCGTAGGTGCCCTTTGAGAGCGGTTTTGAAGGAGTCAAGGGATTCTCATTCCACATTTTGGTGGCATATAGCTAAATGAATTTAGTATGAATTTAGGTGTGCGAGCCTGTGCCTGTGAGCCTGTGCGGAGGAAGGTTAAGGGACCCTACCTGGATAATCGTCTTATCCCCTTCGTTGAACCTCTACTCCGAAACAATCAAAACGGATTTAGACGTGGTAGATCCACTTTGAGTCAAATCCTATGCTTATGTAGGGTTATTTCGGAATCACAACATCGATCTCGCACACGTCTTTGTTGATTTCTCAAAGGCTTTTGATTCAGTGGACAGAGCCAAAATGTTTGAAATTCTGAAATTATATGGTGTCCCCGACAAAATGATCAATGCCATAAAAGTTCTATATAGAAATACCTCAGCGATCATCCTTACTCCTGATGGAGAAACACCATCATTCCCCATCCTTGCTGGCATTCTCCAAGGTGACACACTACTATGATAAGGGCTACAAACTAAACCCTAGGAGAAGCTCTCGTCATCCTGCTAAATACCTAACCGACACTGACTTCACTGATGACATCGCGCTTATCAGTCAATCATTGGAATACGCTAAGTCTCTTGAGCAGGCCTCCAACTGTGTTGGTCTTTATCTCAACAAGACGAAAACTGAATACGTAAATATATGCAAATCCAACAACAACAACCAACAACACACTTAACAAATACCAAAGTATTTGGGTTCATATTCATATATATCTTCTTCCCAAAAGGACTTTCAAACTAGGAAGGGTATGGCCTGGTCAGCCTGCAATGACATGCATAAGATCTGGTCATCCCAGCTTATTAAGATGTTAAAAGTAAAAATATTTAGGACGACCGTTGAGCCGATTCTACTCTATGGCTCTGAGACATGGACACTTTCAAAGAAACAAGAGAAACGGTTGGATGGCACTTACACCCACCTTCTAATAAGAGCGCAAAATCTGTCTTGGAAGAGCCACCCATCGACTGATCTAATATACGGCAACCTTCCCCGTGTCTCTTCACTAGTCAGATCCAGAAGAACACAGTTTGCCTGCCACTGCTACAGAGTTGACAATGAGGTTATATCTTCCCTTCTTCTCTGGAGTCCTGCCTCAGAGCAGACCAGAGGTAGAAAACTGTCGTTCCCTGATGTCATCGCTAGGGACACAGGCATCAGTAAGCAGGAACTGGGGATGGCAATGAAGGACCGGAAAGTCTGGCGTGATATTGTGAAATCCACGATCTCGACCACGGTCGAAAAATGATGATGATGACCTGGAAAATGGAGAAGAGGGTAGAAGTAGAAAAATAATTGGGGGGAGAGTTACTGTAAAACAGTATACAATACACAATCTACTCATAAAGTTGTGAGCTTGGCAAGATGGGTTTAAATACCACGCTGATTGGCATGGGGAGGAGTCATCAGCTTGATTGAAGATAGGTGAGTGGTGGGCATGGAGCATGTGGAGTTCAGTCAGATAACTATATAATTAAACAATATTCATTGTAGAATGAGAATACAAGTGTGCATATAATATTTTATCTTGGCGTTCCGCTCTGCTACATCACATAACAACAACCTAGGACAAATAGAGGATAGTGCACGGAGGCACGGCATAGGCTCCTGCGGGAGGTTTGCACATGCTCAGTGTAAACAGGAACTGCGATGATGGAGTGTTCCAGCAGAGGTGCTAGATTAAAGCTCATAACTTGTGATGTAAATAATGAGATCCAGAACAGCTGAGAGAATTAAACAGCAGCCACCCTTCCCTTTTCAAATGTTTTGTATCATCCACAGCACTTGAATGAACAGTATCCATGTTCCTTTGTCATTTCACAAAAATAAAAGTTTGACACATGTACTAAAGAACATGGAAAATCCACAAAAGAAAATATACAAAAACATTAAAGGACCTATAACATAAAATTCAACTTTTTCAATTTCTTTTGTGTTTTTGGGGCTCCCATGTGTGTTTTCTCTCCCCACAAATAACCAATTTTGAACAATCAGGCTTTCATATCATATCGGGTGCTTTAATGGAAATTGCTCTCAGGAACAGCTCAACTGATTTTGGTCTCATCGTGATGTCATCAATGTCACCCTACTTTGTATATTTCCTCCTTCTTCAGTCTTCAGTTTCAAATTTGCATTTCCACTTTGTTTACAATGTCCACCATTGTTGATTTTCCAAGCTGGCATGGAATGGAAACGAGCCTGGTTTTATCTAGCATCAGTATTATAATGACTCAAATATTAAATAATCTGCATATCAGCACCCCCACCACCTCAGGACATTGTGGTACTGCAGCTAAAACTGCTTTCAAAGTCCAGAAAGAAATGACAAGGCCTGGTTATATCAGAGTGGTGATTGAGGCTCAAACCATTAGAAAGAACTTTGATGGACATAGACAATATGATATTCATTATTAAAAGCAGTTTTAAAATGCATGTTATTTGCGCTTTAACATTTAGTGAATGTACTTGTCCTTTATTTTTCAGTCTGTTATACACAACATTCTTTCCACAGTTATGAAATTGATATACTTTTAAAAATAAAAACAAAATCAACTTTGTACTATTCTCTTTTTGTGATATCCTTTTTATTATTTCAGTTCAGTGTCAGCAACTCTCATGCACCTCTACACCTCTGCTGTAAAGGCTCATACATAGTCTGGATTTACGGTGGTGGGGTGACCACCGAACTACAACATGACGTCACGAGCCGCGGTGAAGAGCAAACCACCGCCACCGCTCCAGCCCTTCTCTCTGTTTTTACTCATTCTAGACAACAACCAGGAACCATATGCAGAAGGAAGGCAGGAAGAAATGCAGTCTAGGTGATCTTAAATACCCCGCCCAATTGGTCAGCTGACTGCCACATGAGCGTATGACATGTGGGCCTGCACCCACAAAGTAATGCTGAATGCATGCTCAAACCCCTCGAGTATACAGTATGTATGGTCCCTTGAGCTTAGCATGAAGCCGTATATCTGACTGAACTAACTCCACAAGCTACGTATCATTTGTCAATAGACCAAATTCACATGGCGGTCATCTTGCCATTATGTTAAAGATGGAGTGCCACCATTTTCTTCCACCCTAAAACATGATCATCATGTATTATTACAATATAAGGGGGAAGAACTTTTTCCAAAAAGTGTACAGTATTTGTTAAAATCATGCTTTTATGTGGACACGCCCACCAGTTCATTAAGTATGTCTGGATTGCCTGGTGGGTGGTTCAAGGTTCAAGGTTCAAGGTTATCTTTATTTGTCTCCCTTGGGAGAAATTTGTCTTGGAGACAGAGTCACAGCTGCATACAAATAACAGACATGTTCACATACGAAAAAGAAAAAACACCATGAAACACTCAACATACACAAAACAGAGATATTGCACACATTCCCTTGATAAAGTGCAACTATAGTCATTAAAGTGCATTCGGCAATCCCTGATTGAGCATTTTAGTTGACAGGGGAACAAAAGAGTGTTTAAATCTATTATATACACATCGTGGAGTTCTATGCCTCCTACCGGATGGCATCAGCTCGTACTCTCGGTACAGTACATGCAAGGGGTCAGATACAATATTCCGAGCCTGTCTCACCACTGCTTGTTCAAAGATGGCCTGGGGAGTGATGGGTGGGGTGGACATGCCCATGATCTTCCCAGCCATGTTTGCTAGCCTATTTACTTGAGACTTGTATTTCACAGTTAGATTGCCAAACCAGCTGGATATACCGTATCTTAGGATTGACTCTATACTAGCTCTGTAAAAGGTCAACATGATATTTCTACTGACTCCAAAAAGCCTAAGTCTTCTGAGAAAGTGTAGACGTTGGTGTATCTTAGAACACAGTGTTGTAACATGCGTGTGCCAGCTCAGGTCCTCATCGATCTGTACTCCCAGATATTTATATGAGGGGACCTGTTTGATGTTATGGTCATGGACACTAATTATACTGTGGTCTCCTATGGACCTGGGGTCCACTATGACCTCCTCTGTTTTGTTTACATTTATTTTCAGATGGTGTAGATCACACCACTCTATAAACTTGTCTACTCCCTCTGTATGGCTGAGGATGTTATTATCACTCTTCAGCAGACTAAGTATCACAGTGTCATCGGAGAACTTGATAACAAATTGATTTGGGTGTGAGCTGACACAGTCGTCCGTATACAAGGTAAATAGAAAAGGTGATGGGTGGTGATCCACCTGAACTGAAGCCGCACCCACAGCTGTAGTTGTATGATAAAGGGGGAGGTGTTAGGGGAGGGGCTGATAGTGTGGTGTCACTATATTACTGTTTACTTCATTGGCCCGTTTGACTGTCAAGGGTTCAGCCTCCAGGAAGAAACCCTAAATACAAAGTTAATACACCATTGCACATAAAAACAACTCCAGGGTGTCTAATGAAGTACTGTCACCTCATAGACACATGACAAACTGGAAAAATACAAAAATTGTGGCACTCCATCTTTAACGAAATGGCACCCCGGGCCGTTGCCACCCTGCTTTTTCAATGCCTATTGCTTGGTGATCAGGAGATGGCACATGGGCGGAGTTGGCAAGTGGCTGGTTAGAGTTGTGCCTGGTTGTCTTCTGCTTGGTCCAATCTCCCAAACTTCAGTTGCATCAATTTTTGTACTACTCATTTAAGAGAATAAGAGTATTTGTGGAACTTGTGACTTGTGACTGCCTCTTTTTTAGTAGCCTATAAGGTGCAATCTTATAATCAAAGTAATCCAAAAATAATCTGATTAGATTAAAAAAAAAATGTAATCCAAGAGATTATATTACTTGAAAAGAGCAATCCGAGCACTCCAAATTATGGAAGAGAGAGTTTAAAATTATGGTACTTTTTTCCAAAAGGTTAAAACACCAACATTTTGACCAATCAGTCTTCATCGGGGCATGTATATTACTTACTGGAACAAGTGTAATTTGTATTCGGTAAGTGACAGGTATAAATAATCTAGCCCCGATCTTAAAATCTGTCTTTCTGGGGAGAAAATCATTATGCACATCAAACAATAATGAAACTAGTAAATAATGTTGATCTCGAGACGAGAGCCACATAAAAACGGCATGGCTCTAATGTGGATCAAATAGGGATCCTGGACCTATAGTGACCAGCCTGTGATCACATTAGTCATATGACGTATGACTCCAATCTGGGAAAGGTTTCAGCATGATCACATGCATATTGACTTCCATGACAAGACATGTGAATCCCTTGACTCCTTCAAAACCGCTCTCAAAGGGCACCTACGGATGGCTGCAATTCGAAACTGGCCTCTGTAAGATCTGAATCCCCCCCCCCCCACCCCCTTTCCCCTCACTGTATATGTATCTTTTCCCTTTTTGCTTCCTATATGATGAATTCCTGTTCTGTTCTTTAGCTACATAGAAATGTCTATTTGTATGTCTCTAAATGTTTTGATGAATTGAACAATGTGGACCCTGTTGTAAACAAGTGTAATGCTTAATTGGGTCGTCCACTCACAGTTAACAGTCTTTGTATTGAGTTTGTGCTTGAAATGTACTGTAAATTCTGCAAACTGTTAATAAATATTTCAATCAATCAATCAATCATGATCAAAAAAGTATACAACATTTGTGGAGGTACATTTGCGGCCTACTGGGAGTGTGCACGGATGGACGGACAGACGGACGGACGGACGGACGGAAGGACACAATAGCTGGCCTTTTTTTTTGCCATTCAGTAAAATATTTATCTTGGGACCAGCCATGAAATATTTCAAAATAAAAAGCAGATTAAGATCAACAAATCAAATTCAACTTTACAAAGTTGTTAAAAAAAACTATAGGTTATAATAGGCCTAGAAATCATTAAACATACCAGGATATTAATATAATAGTAGTAATCATCAAATAGATAGCTCCCTCTTTTCCTTTGACGTTAGTCAAGAGTCGAGAGAGCGGATTAGTATTTTTGTATGATCCAGCACCATGGTCAGCGACACAGACAGTTGCTAGGTAGCCTAGTATGTTTGTATCAGAGCAGCATTGGAAACCTAAATAATGCCACGTATAGGTGGATGGGACATCACTCTAAACCGTGGTAAGACATATTTTATTTTTTAGAAACAGCACAGACGCAGGTATTCTGCAATGAGTTACTGTAACACACACGCCCTACTGTTTAATACACATGACGTTACATTGTATTCTAGGGAACGCAAACTTCAGCAATTCATCCACCCCCCTCTCCTTTCGAAAGAATGGTTTCGCCCATGGCTTCTTTTCAGCACTGATGGCAGACCACACTACAAGCTAGGGATTTTATTGTCCATGAAAAAAAACACGTCATTTATTGTCTCTTTACATTACGGCGTTGTTTTCCCGAGAATCCTGGACTTTTTTCATATATATACACTCGCCGGCATATCAGTCAAGACTCAAGAGGAGTATTACTGTGTTGTTGTGGTGAGATGATAACCCAGCAATGCACTGTGCCAGTCACTGGCAATAAATGAGGTAGGCTTGCCTTCGCTTTTGCCCTCTCTACATCCTTATAAAGAGCTAGTGTGGCTAAACTTCCTTGCTAACTAGACAATAGCATAGTTATGCATCATTTGCGTGAATGTTTTCTTTTTTAATCGTCCTAGAAAAGGCATTTCCTTCGCCATATCTTAAAGTAGCTGTGATTACTGCTGCTATCGTATCATGACAGTTGAGTTAGCTCGTTCAGTAGTGAATGGGGTACATGCAGTACAGTGTCACCTGACCTTATAGCCACTGTTTGTTATAGCCGTATAGATCACAGGCAGCGTTGTTGAAACAGATTGATCTGCTGATTTCCTGAAGAACGCACCAGGGATCGCGAGTGGGATTTATGAAATTACACATAATCCTAAAATGTAAGACATAAACAAGATCTGTGAAATGTGGGATGGATATGACCATGGCCTATCTACTATCCTCCAGTGGTCTGGGAGATACCATTGGATGCTTAAGCATGGCAGGTCCCTTTGCTGCTCGCAGCATCTTCTTGGCCCAAGCTTTGCAAGGTTTCCTAATAGTGAATCAATAATGCTGCTTGTGCTGTTCCACCATGCACAATACAGGGAGGGAGGGAGGGAGTATTGTGCCCATTCTCTCAGAATTTGACCTTACACGCGGATACAGTTTAATGATATGGAATTAGTCCTGAGATAAATACATCTGAAGTCAAGATGACCAATCCAGTGGGGCACACAGATTACAATCACATAAAATAAGGACTCCAGATTATGTTGATATCCACTATCCAGACCATAAGCATGTTGGGGGATATAATATCAGTAACCACTGAATTTATCCAGACTACAGATGGGATCTGTATTATGTTTGATTCTTAAAGGGTGATATAATATATTCAGCACAAATCTAAATGTAAACATTGAAACCACAGTTAGGTTTTGCTGCTGTTGCCCAGAAGACACCAGTTGGTTTGTGGAGATCTAAAGTTAATTGGAAAATACAGTACTAAAGTAAATGCAATGATAAAAAATTAATAAAGTACCAGGAAAAAGCAAGACACTCAGAAGGTTTTATGCAACCTCCACCTATAAAAATAGAAAAATAGAAAAACATATTAAAAATTAATAATCATTCGCTGCATACAGAAGGTTATCGCTCCATGTGTTTGACAATCATTATCAAATTACAACATTGCCAACATTCTATTTCTGTATAAAACGTATCACTTATCACACACCGCTGCATCTGGGATGTTTCAGTCATGTGTCTCTGTCTGTGTTGTGTTTTTACTGTGTTTTTCTTGCTGTTGCTTTTCTGTGCCTTAGCTAGTGGATTCAGTTTTTATTTACCTGTACAGCACTTTGTTAACCTTGCGTTGCAATATGTGCTATATAAATAAAGTGGATTGGATTGGACTAGCGTAGAACCTTTGCTATGCTAGTTTACAGTCTGCTGTACGGCGATGTCACACATCGGAAGTAGCAGAGACATTGTGACTGTGAGCTTGATAATTGGCTATTTTCGGAGTGTGACACTGATGTACTAAGCATAAATCAGGCTCTGTGTTCTCACTGCCAGCAACAGGTTCACCTTTCCACATGGATTACTTTACCGGGTAATGCAGGGTTCAGGTTTAGGATCGGGCCTTCCTTACAAGTAATTGTAGCCCCTTAAAAAGTTATAGGCCCTTGCTGTCTTGAAGCCCAATCTAATCTGGAAATAATCACTCATGGATTAAATAGGTGGTTTGGGCTAAGCACTTGATTAACAGCTTGAGTCAATTTACAATTTACAATTTAGGCATTTAGTAGACGCTCTTAATCCAGAGCGACTTACATTTAGGCAAGAACAAAAGCATGGGAATACATCACATAAAAGCATTTATCATGAAACATGCGTAAGCTAAGAAGGTAACAGTGGAATATCTATATGATGAAACTATACATACACTATACATAATAAACTATACATATTCACTACTATGCTATACATATGTACTATGGCGTGCTATGACTATATACAATACAATTATAGTGCTGTCTACATAACATGCTATAAGTCTAAGTCAAATGCTATCTAAGCCAACATAATGCGTTGCAGCGTTAATAATCCTCCCATGACTCACGAGTGCAAAGTCTGATTATACTATATACTCCGGTTATACTTATAACAGCACAATTTGTTCTGTTGGAAAATTTTCTGTTCAATCAGATACACTTTTCCCCAATTTTGTCTTGTAGCAAATGAGGTCAGACGAGGGTGTCATGTCACCAGCCTAAATGTGTAATGGTATTTTCTGAAGGCGATGTGCCTCAACTTAAGCTTCTCGATAAGAAAGCTAAGTTTGGTATTGGGCTCTGCTGGAGCTGGTAGTACATTTCCTTTCTGTGCCTGTGGGTTGCCAGTTCCCACGCTCTGCTGGTGCTAGTAGTACTGTAGTACATTTCCTTTCTGTGCCTGTGGGTTGCCAGTTCCCACGCTTGCTCCTCCACACTTTAACGAAGCCAGAAGCCAGAGTTGGGACATCAGTTGGGTCCAATTTTAGATTCACTAGCAATTCCAAAACCAATTTGTTCTCTTGTGTTATGACTCAGGATGTTCAGTAACCTCCCCTCCCCATAGCCTATGTTTACATAATTGAGTTTCCCTAAAAGTGTGTGTTTCTGGCCTTCGTGGTGGGGAGTATAATGTTGGCATCATTGTCCTCCTCTTTAAACAGAAGAAACATCCCAGCATTAAGGCTGTTTGAGCAATCATATCACTACACAACTAAGGAATCCATTTTCTTCTTGAAGATGCTTAGTTTTGTTTAAATGTGCTCTTTATAATCCACACAATAGCTTTTTATTTATTTTTTATTAAGCTTAAGCAGATACAGGCTATGAGAAAAATGCATTTAAAGAGCCTATCAATGATCTGCAGCTACTCAGTCAGGCGTACAGTATGTGTAAACTGAGTGTTGGATGAATGACAGTCCTTGAGCTTTGTGAAGTGCGGTAATACAGCATGTATGCGTATGTCTGCTCCTTTTAAATGACTACAAATGGCCAGAGGTCTTACTATACTGCTGAAAAGGCAGGACCAAGGCCAGGGTGGTATACCACGAGAGCAAAAGCCAACCACCCCCAGCTCCACCCACAACAAGTCACTGTAACACAACTTCCTGAGTGGTGTTTCCCCGGGCTCCGTCTATTGATTCTGCGTTTGACAGTTGCTATGAAGATGCTCTTTTTCATGTAAGCCTACAGTGAGCATACAACGACACCTCCAGGGACATTCCACTGGGTGTTCTATAGGTGTTTTTGTCATGTGTGTTTTGTCATGTGTAAATAGTTTGGTGATCTTCTATAGAATCTTCCCGTCGTCAGGTTACTTGTGAAGCTAATTGTTTTGTCGTTGTGATTTCTTGCAGTTTGTTGCCATGTGACAGTATACTTATAGGCTACCATCTGTGCGAGGATTGAACTACATTCAATGCCACAGAATATCTGTAATCTGTCACTCCTGATAGAAAATCATCTAAATAGCTTTCAATGGTATACAGGCCGAATATGTTCTTAACCCATTCTGACCGGGCAGGGCACCCATTTTGGTGTTGGCATCATGTTATGCTTTAGCTATTGAAAAATAGCAGATCTACAAGCTCATATCGCGCCACCGAGTGGCGCGATACGAGCTTGTAGGTCTGCTATTTTTTTTTAAATCGAAGAACGACTGACATTTTTAGAATCTGATCTCAGGTCAGAATGGGTTAATCAGACCAGTGTGTGTCCAGTGGAAAACTCGTATGAATCTGATCTCAGGTCAGAATGGGTTAAATACAAGGCCTGAATTAGTATGTGGCATATTATACACATTACACATCTGCCAACATGTCCAGTGTACAACATTTGTGGGTGAGCAATTAGCAGCACAGCACTTTACCCTGATAGACAAGGTTCCCTTTGTTGTAAATCTGAGGGGATGCTGGATGGAGAGATGCACATGAGCTGCTTAAAGAGCTGACTATCCACAATGAGCTCTTTCTGTGGTGAGGATAAAGACATGAGCTCAGCATCCATAGTAACCTGGACACCGCCATCCCTCCAGTGCTCTCTTGTGGAGATCTGCAAAACTGCAGCAAATTAGACAGAGGTTTTGTCTGAAATGGTTTAGCTAACACTTTGACTTTAACCTCACGAAATATGCTATATGTACGACTTTGTCATTTAATGCATCACTGTGCAAGTAGCTGTGATGGCTTATTCAGATGCTAAAGCAAGGCAATTCACGATCAAAGCTTGTGGGTGATCTCAAATGAGTCAAATACAAACGGAGGAACGTCCAAGTAATTTATTGAAGCAGTTCCACAAATGGGCTTCTGGACATAATTGATTATGAAATGATTTCCTTATGTAATGGCTGTATGAGAAAAGTAACTTCTGAACTGACTGGATGCTATACTGAAACTTTGAGCACTTTAAAATACCTTGAAGATGATTTATTAGAAGTATTATTTTTACAAAAGCTTAATTAATATTTGTGTGGTACTGTAGTTCCGTTTTGTTTAAGTCTTCAAACTAAAAACGTTTTAATAACCGTAAATTCAAGTAATATAAATACAAAGATTTAAGATGTAAACTAGGGACAATGAGGTGCTCATTACTCTAAACTAATGTAGTAATGAGAGTAATGAGAGTCTAAAGCCCTAACCACACCAGAGGGATCGCCTTGCAACTCCTTGCAACATGCGACTACTTGCAACCATTATTCCCAATGGCAGTTGCAAAGACTTGCATTGGTGTGGTTTGTTTTGTTGCAAGGAGTTGCATTGGTGTGGTTTGGGCCTAACATAAACCCAGACAGAATGACACCATCACCAAGTGGAGGTCATGCTTATCACCCTGAAGGGATTATACTTTCCAATAACGACTGCTTTAGCCTACTTTACATTGACCCACTTAGTACAACATGGCGATGTGGAAAATCAATAACATGACGCGTAAAATTGACATAACATGTTTTTATTTTTATTTTTATTAACGTAACAATATTTCACTAACGTAAACAGAGGTAGAGTTGCTGTCTGTTATTGAGGAAATAAATCACATTTTTGAGGGGCGCTTTTGTCCCCACACATCTCATATTTGTCATTGACAATGAAAGGAGAAAGTGTAGACGTCATATGTAGAGACGGGCAAATCGGCTAACCAATCATATAAATTCAGTTGTTCATGAGATGATGTATAATGAATCAGATAAGAGCATGCACCCCTCACTTCACACAGGTGTGATTTCTCTGAACTGTTTTCTACATGCTTACAGTTGTACTGTTTATTCCCTTGTCCATCCTGGCTTGTTTCTTCTATGAAACAAAAAATTATAACATGTATTTATATCAGCCAGATGATGTCATCTTACGCTGACATTTACTGCTCTAAACAAACATTAAAGTCCATAGACTATAGGCTGGCAAACAAATGACATTATAACTGCCATACACAAACATTAAAGTCCATTCTGAACGGGCACCCATTTTGGTGTCAGCATCATGTTATGCTTTAGCTATTTAAAAATAGCAGACCTACAAGCTCATATCGCGCCACCGAGTGGCGCGATACGAGCTTGTAGGTCTGCTATTTTTGAAAAATCGAAGAGCTACGGACATTTTTAGAATCTGATCTCAGGTCAGAATGGGTTAATCAGACACAGTGTGTGTCCGGCGGAAACCTCGTATGAATCTGATCTCAGGTCAGAATGGGTTAAAAAAAAAGGAAACATTAAATGTCCATAGACTTGGAGGGGTGCCCCTCCAATGGCACCGTGATGCAATGATGCACGATCACGATTGAATATTCAACAAATCTGTGTTATAATGAACTATGAAGTATGCATGTTGAAAGTACGTTATTATGGGAGCTATAGAACATACAACAATGGTCAATTTCACTGTAGCCAATAGTCTCTGTGCTATTTATGGAAAATGCTTCACATGTAAGCCTTTAAGGTTGTTATGCTTATGCTCTTTGTAAAAAACAACTTTGAATTAAACTCTTGTTGTTGTTTAGGCAGAACGGTTGAAAAGAGAGGTAAGATGGTACAGAGAGGGGGGGGGGGTGACTAGATTCATTGAGATGGACCCAAATATCAGTCACTCTGTGGCGTTGGTGCAACCCATTACAATCTCATTTTGATTACACTTCCAGCCTGCCTCATTCATATTGGATGCCGGTGCAACTGGGACATCTTGTGGTCGAGTAGGGAACTGCTACCACTCAAGCAAATACAGAGCCAATACAGAGACCGTGGGAGAGGCTCAGTTTCTGTTTGGAATGGATCATTTGTCAGCAGCACACTACCAAGAAATGCAGCTGTGGGACCCAAGTCAAGTGTGTGTGTATATACTGTAGCCTATGCAATCTTTGGCTAGCAGACAAGCACAAGGGAGCACAAAGGAGGATGGGAAAGAACAAAAAAGAAAAATAGAGTAATACTCACAGCCACTATTGGCAATGGTCTTCCTTGAGGCCATCTCAATGAATCTAGTCACCCCCTCTCTGCTTGAGAACTAAGCCTTCTGTTAAGAGTGAGTACAGATGAGGAAATGCAGGCGACAGCAGGCAGAGCAATAAACTTAAAAGGATTTATTAAATAAACTGAGGTTCTTCCAAAACTACGAACCAACAAAAACAGAATGCAAACACAGGACTTAAATAGACACAGGATAACAGGGCACAGGTGGAACCAAAATACAATCAACACTAGGATAGGCTGGGGGACTAAAAGGTGGAAACACTGAGAAATTACAAGGTAGGTTAGACAAGGTAACTAACAGTAACTAGGAAGACAGGAAACACTAGGAACAATACTACAAAATAAGATACACAAAACCAGGGCAACAACAGAGTAACAGAATTAATAAAAATGGTGTCCTGTTTACTGCTGGAGGTAGACCTGCAGGTAGGCTGGCTGGATATAGCATATCTTGTTTGTTTACAAATGTTCCGATTTGGTCTACTGAATGTAGAATGTAGAATATTTATTTTTATTTTTTATTTCTATTCCAACACAGTTAATACCACAATTGTCAACTGTAACAGAGGTCCTCATAATCTCCGTCACGTCAGGGGTTCCCAAAGTGGGCCGGGGACCCCTAGGGGTCCTTGAGAGCCTTCTAGGGGGTCCCCAGCTAAATGATAATTAGGAACCAAATGGACCCTTATGGATCTGTAACTCAGAGAGTGTACAAATGGAACTTCTATTTGTACACTCTCAGAGTTAAATTAACTTTGATTTTGCAATATATGTACATTGGGGGTCCCAGAGATAGAAATGCCATTAAAAGGGGGTCCGTAGCCCAATTCAGGTCAAACCTGGGGTCCTTGAAATTAAACTGGTTGAGAATCACTGCTAAAACAGTAAACAGCTTCTCATATGGAGGTCCTTGGCATATATTTTCAAATGGGGGTCAATTTGGGGGTCCTTGACATGAAAAGGTTTGGGAACCACTGCGTTACATTACAGGACTTTAGAAAGATACATATAATTAATTATTATTCATCATGTGCAATACCTTTATTGGCATGAGAAAATACAATACAATCAAAACAAAATGTATAGAATTGAAGGTCAGAATCTCCAATAAATCAATTTCTATATGTATCAAGTGCAAGATCACTCAATGCAGATAGTGCAGGAATACTCACAATGATTAGACTTGGGTGGTTGTGTTCCATTTGATATCCTTCTCGAATACGAATCTTGCTGCTGTGTTTGCACATTGTCGTACTTCGCCCAACAGATATGGGAGTTATTTTGCTAATGGTCCCCATCTAACAACCATAGAGGGAAATTGGTTCTATCATAGAGTCCAGTATATATATCTTTTCTTTTCAAAATATATTTTTCCAGTTTTTATAACAGAAGCCCAGGGGAAAGTATTACAGATTAAACAGAAAAATTAAAACTCAATCCCCTTATCCCACCCTCCCCCCACCCACAATCTCAAGGATAGTTGGGAAAAAAAGAAGAAAAAAAAAGAAAATCGATATACATGCATACATAATTACGAAAAATTATCATAGCAGAAAGAGCAGATTTAGTTTCTGTTGTGGTTTGGCGCTGGCCCAGCTAGGCATAGGTACGGCACACTAGGCAGTTTGTGAGTTGTGGAGTAGAATGTCATAAACAGGCCCCAGCCGGTCTTGTAATTGTTTTTCTCAAAGCCGGCAATTGAAAACCTTAACATCTCCAACCCGAGACAGGACATTATATCACGAAGCCACTGACGGACCACATTTGAGCAGAATGGCACGCATAGCGAGCAATAAGGCAAAGTCGACCATACGACACTCTGTGCGTGTTAAAGGAAGGTCATCGCAGAGTCCAGTATTTTAAGCCAGGTTTTTTTTAGTTTCTTTTGATGGCATAGAAGGCCCATCTTGGATGTTCTTGGCTTGTCTCTCAGGTCCTATACAGCTTGGTTGAAGTTCCCTGTGCTTCTGATGTTTAGGCCGAGGTAGGTATAGTTTTTTTATTTGTTCTAATGGGAAATATCATTCATGCTCTTAAGTCTTAGTTAGGTTCTCTGTCAGGGGGCCCACGTCTGGGAGAATTTGTGTAGGAGTTGCTGCTGTAGTCTTTCCTTGGTTGGAGACAGCAGCAGCAGGTCATCTGCGAAAAGTAAGCATTTGATTTCTGTGTCTGCCAAGGGGAGGCCTGGAGCTGTAGACTGTTCTAATGTCTTCTTTTCTGGTCGGGATACCAATTTTATCCAATCAGGATAGAGAACGCAGTCAGGATTAAACAAGTGGAATTGTAAGTGATGACACAAAGAAATGAGTGTGCATTTGTGAGCTTGTAAATCTGCTATCTTCAAATGGCCGAAATGTATATAGGGCTGAAGTGGTTAATGTATGTTTTGTAATAATAATACAAATCAACAAAGTAACTAGTAACAGAAAAAAAATCTAATAATTGCAGTGGAGTAAAAGTACAATATTTACATCTGAGATTTAGTGTTGTAGTGAAAGTACTGAAAATGGTGTGTGTGTGTGTGTGTGTGTGTGTGTGTGTGTGTGTGTGTGTGTGTGTGTGTGTGTGCGTGCATGTACTGCTCTTTGTGCTGTGTGTCAAGTACTGTACGTGAGCCTGCATTTCTAGTACGGTAAATGGCTAAAGATGTGAGATGGGATGGTCGGTGCCTAACATTCTCACCACTAGATGCTACTCTTGATCTCTTCATGAAAGGCAAGCGAGGCACCGTTGCAGAAGCTGATACTGTAGCCTGAATTCCTTATGGATTTCTGTACCACAGTATCAAAAGATTTTCACTTTGTACTATTTTCTCCATTTTCACTGCAGTATCATTAAGGCCAGTACAGCCAGGCATGAGAAAGTGACCATTACATGATCTACAGGCACTGGCAGTAGGTATAAAGTGGCTGGTATACTTCCCAACATTAAACTGTTGCGTTAACTATCATCATAGCCAGCTGTTTTGTTTCATAACAGCATTTTATTGTCATTTCTGCTTTATTTTGATAGCGACAGTGAGAGAGACAGGAAAGGTGAACAGGGAACATGTGAATGACACACAGCCAGCCAGGAGTCAAACTGGGGAAATTTTGCTATTTGGTCCAAAAAGCTTTAGGCCAAGTTATGCTTACATACTGTACAATTGTACATGATGTATGGCTAACAGCAAATGCACATTTATCCTGGTTCTTGCAAGCTAGTTTTCTAAATACAATGTGACACAGCTCTGTTTGTGTTTACACATATCTTTATTCCCTTTATTCTTTCTTTCTTTATTTTTATTCTATTTTATTTTAACATTTAACTATTACATTTACTAGCCTTGATTTATGTTGGCTTTGTATCATGTTTGCTTCTGCCATGTAAATGTAGCCTATGTTTCCTTTTTTGATATGTTGAAGAAGGCATCTTGCACACATGTGGCTTTATCCTGTAGTATGTTTTTATTTTTATTTATAAGATGTGTTTTTATTTATTGATAGTGACATAGTGGAGAGAGAAAGTAGGAGGATCACATTCAGCAAATAGCCCGTCCATCCGAGAATCAGACTGGGGACTTGCTGACCAGAGCATTGAGTCACTCATCTTTGAAAGACCTAGTGAAATGAAAAATAAGTTCCTTCACACTTTTAGATGATGATCCGTGGTCATTTGTGTGTGTTTTTATATAGGAGAAAGAAGGGACACCCGCACACCGCCACTTGCTATAGGTTGAAGGTTCAAGAGCATTTATTTCTTACGAGAGCAACGTTTCGCTCTTGCGACCTTCCAAGCCTGAGTAAGGTCGCAAGACCGAAACGTTGCTCTCTTAAAGGAGAATTCCATACTAAAAGGCTTTCTTACCTTTCTTTGTAGTTGTTACGTCCCCACCAAAGAGGTCCAGGTGTTATTTTGTGCAAAAGCTCCTTATTGGCTATTTCCCCTACCATAAGCCCTAAATTAATTGCATTGAATTTAATGGGAATTTAATGGGGCTATGCCGCTATGGGGTGTTGTGCTAATTCGCTTATTTCCATTGCTCAAAATTATTTCATTTTTGTATATATCCTCTCTTCATAATGTAAATAATATCCCAAGCGGCACACTTTACTACTCATTTTGATGGAAATAAGCGAATTAGCACAACACCCCATAGCCCCATTCAATTCCCATTCAATCCAATGCAATTCATTGAGGGCTTATGGTAGGGGAAATAACCAATAAGGAGTTTTTGCACAAAAAAACACCTGGACCACTTTGGTGGGGATGTAACGACTACAAAGAAAGTTAAGAAAGGTACAAAAGTATTCTAGCATGGAATTCTCCTTTAAGTGGCGGTGTGCGGGTGTCCCTTCTTTCTCCTACGTTGTATGCCTCGTCACCATCGCACCTGCTCCAAATTGCCTATACCGGGTGTGCGGAAGTCATCTCTCTATGTGTATTTTTATATCAAAAGTCCATAAAAAGCCAATTTTAATTACTTCCTTTGAGCGACAACATGATGTGTGTCGAGGCCTGCATGAATAAAATTGAATAAAAATGTAGCTTGATTTCATTCATCTGTTTTATTCCCATTGCTGCGTGTCCGGCGTGGAACGTAACATTTCTTGCTGATGATGAAACACAGTTGATGATGCATGATTACAGAACTACTCCGTTTTTAATCTCATTCAAGATGACATCCAGACAGTGTATTACTCATTTTTAATGAGTAATACACTTAACCCATTCCGACCTGAGATCAGATTCATACGAGGTTTCCGCCGGACACACACTGGTCTGATGAACCCATTCTGACCTGAGATCAGATTCTAAAAATGTCAGTCGCTCTTCGTATCGTATCGTGTCACTCGGTGGCGCGATATGAGCTTGTAGATCTGCTATTTTTCAATAGCTAAAGCACGACATGATGCCGACACCAAAATGTGTCTCTGTGACTTTGTAAACAAACAAACGGCACGCGCGTGCACGCCGCACGCGTCGCGCATGTAACAGATATACGTCCCATACCCTGGAGGGATGCGACATTCCGCTTGGTTAGAAAACACACAGCTTTCCGTTTCAGGGTGAAACTTAAATTAAAAAAAATCGTTCACACTAGGTCTTAAAAGTAAGACCTAGTTCTTGAGACAGTAGAGTGCAGAGAGACAGGAAACCAAGGACAGAGAGAGGAGATAAAAGCATGCGATACGAGACATAGACGGGAGTTGTATTCTAAATTGGGTCCACACGGCTCCAAGGAAGGAACATATTATGGTCTGTGCACTAACTGTGCTGAGTTACCAGCTAGCTATATTTTATTGTGTGTAGATATATGATCATTGAGTGTAGAATATCTTAATGATCTTCAGTCACCTTCAAAGGTTGCTGCCTGGCACAGAAGGAAAAACTTGCTTGCCGCAGCCAAAAAAAAAGGAGAAGAAATACCAGTATTTGGCTGGTGGTGGTGCCCTCCAACCCTTCCCACAGGGCCAGCCTGAAGCGTAGTTTGTCGTAACCTCTAAAAAAAAAAAAAGAGAGAAAAAGAAAAACGACATCTGTTTGAACGGATTGAGCACCAGCCATAAAAAGGACGCACAGCTGACACAGGCAGGAGACGCATGAGATTCTGCACACCCTTCTCTTGACATCCACATTAATATTTCACGAAGCCTTCATCGAATACCAATTAGTCCAGCGTACCACCGCCTGGCATTAAATCATTTTCATTAGGATTAGCACAGTGGCAGAGCTCTCGCTGAAGCGGGTACGGTCAGTGTCACATTGACTGATGTAGCATGAGATAGACCTGGTGGTGATGCTGCTGGGGCCGCATCACCACCGGCAAGAAAACCGCCATACCTTATCAACATTGGTGTATATTCCGAGTGTTGATTCAACTTGAGAGTTTACAAATGTAACCATATACAGTACCAATGTATCAAAGTCCTCTCTTACTCAGCTGCAGCGCTATTAAAAACAAATCTCTTCTTTTCTTCCTCCACAGGCTCTGCCAACCATCCCGCCATTCCTCCATCCCTCTCTTTCTCTCTTCTCGTTCTCTCTTTTATCTGTCTGTCTGTCTTTCTCTCTCTCTGCCTTTCCATCTGAGAGGCTTAAACAAGCCCGACCGTGCAGTCATTTTCTTGGAAAGGCCCACCCTCCCCTTTCCTTCCCCCCCCCCAAACACGGACTCTGCCGCTGCTTTCCGTGATGTCGAGGAGCGCCTCTGGCCACAGGCTCCGATGACCCAGTGGGCTGACCAGATCTGTATCGGGACGGTCAGGGAAGACTAGAAGCAGAGAGAGAGAGAAAGAGAAATTGCCGCGGGAGAGTGCGGCGTGCAGCTTTAATCTTCTGCAGGCCTCTGACATGCCCTCTCCCCCCAATGATGGAGGTGAGTGGGACACATCGGAGTCATACAATATTCCAACAATCCCCCTGGCTACACCGTGAGCTGACTGGGTTGTTTGGCATCAGTGGTGTAAAGTACATGTACTCAAGTACTGTACTTTCAGTTTTGAGGTTTTCCTTTTTACTTTACTGGAATATTTCCAATTTTCTGTGCTTTTGCTTCTACTCCACTACATCTTAGAGGCAAATATTGTACTTGTACTTATTTGAAAACAAATTATTACAAAACCAAGGCCTACATTAACCACTTCAGCCCGCTATAGGCCTATACATTTCGGCTATTTGAAAATAGCGATGCATTGGAGCTTGTAGATATGCTATTTTCATTTAGATTTTATAATACTTTGTAATACTTTTGTACTTTTTCTCCAGTAAATTCTGAATTCCAGACTTTTACTTTGTAACAGAGTATTTCTATATTGCAGTATTGACACTTTCCACCACCGTTTGCAATCTGCTCCCCCAGAGGATCAAGGAGCACCCCCCGTGAACGGGCCGTCTGCAGGCTCCTACCAGAGGAGCATCTGCAGGCTCCTACCAGAGGAGCTCCTACCATCTGCAGGCTCCTACCAGAGGAGCATCTGCAGGCTCCTACCAGAGGAGCTCCTACCATCTGCAGGCTCCTACCAGAGCAGCGCGAACGGGCCATCTGCAGGCTCCTCCTACCAGAGCAGTGGGCCATCTGCAGGCTCCTCCTACCAGAGCAGTGGGAAGAGGAAGGTACGCCGCAAGAAGAAGAAGGGAGGCATCACCGCCAACGTGGCTGGCACCAAATACGAGATCGGTAGGTATGGCATCTGTCGCAAAACCATGTATTCAGTCAGTACGTAGTACTAGTGCTAAGTATGCTCCACTAATAAATAGTCAAATCAGTTTGTGAAGCACCATCCAACCAAAAGATTCTCCGCAGACAATGACACACTGATGAATGGTTTAAAATGAGGTTGTCACGGTGTGGACACGGAGGTATAGGACTCAAATATGGTGAGGCAGCTTTTTGCTTCTACGGCCCAACAGCCTGGAATAAACTTCCATTCGAGCTCAGACACGCACCCTCTGTAGACATTTTTAAATCTCAACTCAAGACTCACCTCTTCACTCTTGCTTTTAGTTGAGTTTTACTATGCACGTTCCTACCCTGTCCTGACTGATTTGCTGCATGTGGTGTTTTTATTTGTTTTATGTTCTTATATTCAATTTTGTTCTTTGCCATTGTTCTATCATTTTAACTACTTGTGTTTTATTGTATTATATTGTTGTGTCCTCTGTGTGAAGCACTTTGAGCTGCATTTATGTATGAAAGGTGCTATATAAATAAAGTTTATTATTATTATTAAATGCAGTCTGCAGAACGACCAGGCCAGGCAGAGAAGTGAATGTTCAAGAGGTTTTAATCTCAAAGAAATCACAAGAAACAATAAACTTGGAAATAACTATGACTATTGACTAAGAATACACACAAGGTACTGACCACATCATATGCGACAACGAACAGACAAGGAACTAAAAACACTGGGGCATATATATAGACAAGAGTAACTACACACAGGTGAACTTAAACAATCAACGATGGAAAAGAAGCTCCACTTCCTACCGGACGACTTGCGCGACGGCCAGATTCCCGGAAGCGCTCTCCTCCTCCGCGTCAATCGTCCGTGGAGGTGGAGCTTAATTCCCATCCACCAGCTGTCTAAAAACCAGCTGCGCACACGCCGCCGCACAGCTTCTTCTGTCCGCGGCGCAAAACCGTTTTGCGCTTAGGTGTGGAAAGGGCTTAAGAGACAACAGAACACAGGTGCTTAGGGTTACACTAATACAGGGAGGTGAGACAGGAAATCACAGAACACTATTACAAAATAATGTACAGAACACAAATACAAGTAATAAGTCCCAAAACACAGACAAAGTCCAAGGGCAGAGGAGTGTACCGTGACAGTGGTAAGATAAATGTCTGGCATGACTTTAAACGGGTAGGATTTTTATTTATTTATTGAACTGGCAAATCAAAATCACAGACTGAACACGATACCACGCCATAAAGGCCTGTCAATAAAGAAGGTAGACATCAGAGATTCAATGCAATCATTATCATTAATCATTATGACAAGGCCCCTGATTTTAAAGGTTCTTTCAGTTGTTTTGATGTAGCACTAGTAATAAGACAAACAAGTTGAAGTGAATTTTGTCTTAATCCACTGTTTGGGAAATGGTTCTTGACAGCTAGTCCCTCTAACCGCTTGAAGTCCAATCACAATATTGGCAGTAAAATCTAATTTGCGTTTGATCGTCTCAAAGAGGCAGCTGTTCTCTAATATCTTAAACGAGTCTTAATACAACCACAATTCAACCCAGTGAAAACGCTTCACGAGAAAAAGATAAATCTTTACTGAGGTAATTGAAGTTGGCAGCAAGGTTTTTTTATTTATTTTTTTGATTTTGGTGAACTGCCAAAAGAGTGGAGTAAGCACTCATTACATGTTCAGTATAGTGTGTCACGGCACTGCTCTCAGGGGCGAGCTACAACCCTTGAAAATAAGAGAGTCAGCAACAGCCAGAAGGGGTTGTGGGCTGGCGGCGATCCTACTGTTAGCAGGAGGTCTAGCGTTGAATCGCCTTCCTAGCTGTGAGGAGACCCTCATGGCAGCCATTTTGAGAGTAAAATGAACCTGAACGACCAGATGGACGGCACATTACTCTTGTTGCCTCCTCCCCCCAAGTTATAAAGACAAAAAATATATATGCAGGGTAAATAATGATTTATTTGTCCTATACAGTGTCGCTCGCTGACAATAGCCAATCTACGATCTTGTAGATCGGGCATTTTCTTTTTTTTAATGTTTTTTATACTTTTTATGGAGGGACAGACAGTAGGCTGACAGGAAATGGGGAGAGAGATGGGGGGATGACATGCTACTAGTAAAGGCCGCTGGGAGCGAGAGTCAAACCCGCGGTACACTGCCAGACTGGATTACCAGCCAAGGTGCCTGGACCGCTGAGCCACGGCCCAGGCCAGATCGGGCATGGGCCATGGGAGTGTAAATCAAGCATTAGGTGAAAGGTCGGTAAATATGCTGTTGAAGATTTTCTCTAAACCCACTGAGAAGCTACTACTCCAAGGATGTCTTGAAGGCAGGATTGATTCTAGCCTCACTCTTGGCCATGGGGCCATATGCGTACAGGTAACTGTAACGATGAATTCACATCAGCAGCAGCAATCAAATGTAACTAAGCAGTCCTGAATTTCGCTAAATGGACATGTCCGGGTTATCAGTTATTACGCCCTCCTAAATAAGCAAGTTGTGGTCCAATGAGATTGGCTCCAGTGTCTAGCAGGAGAGCTCACAGGCAGGGAGTAGAGGGACAGGCACTTGGTGCCCATCTCTGGCAGCTTTTTTGCAAACGGTGTGTACACAGTACATTTTAGGTAAGATATAAAGTTATAGACCATGCAGTTGCTCAGTTGTCTCAGTCACATGTACAACTGTTAGTTTAAAATTGTGTTATCAATATTATGTGTATGCCTAATCCACACCTAATCCACTGCCGCTCTGTCTCGTCAAACAGCAGCAGCATCAAAGTGGAACATTTCTCCAATTTTCGTGAGGTGACCTCGTGGCTTTCACAGAACACAGAAGCTGAATACCACTGCTAGTGTGAATCCAGCGTAAAGCATAGGGTCTTTTGCCAACTGAAGACAGACGTTTTTTGTCGCACACTGAAAACAGCAGATCTAAAAGCTCACTGTGAACATGCAGATATGCAATGTTTTGTGCGCCACAAAGTATATCAAGTCCTTAAACCCTCCTCTGCCTGCTTCAGTCAGCCAACTGCTATTAGACTTTGCTGACATCGACAGATGAATGCAGTCACGTCGGAAACATCTTTTTCCCATCCAAGCGCCGTCACACAACATTAAGCCTGCCGTCTCCAGGTTGGCAAAGGCTTTCATGAAATTAATTAATACCTCGTTTCGTTAGGCAATATGAATTTTTCATTAGTCACTGAATAATGAATAGTCGTTGGATTAATGTCCAAATGCGCCCGCCACCTATCTCTCATACGTTCAGGGTTTCCAGTGGGACTTGAATGCATTACAGCCCATTAATTCATCTTTTTGAAGAAAGGCATTACGAACGGCTGCTTTTCAGCCATCCCGATCCTGCTGATGGTAAATATAACTCATGTGAGCTTTTTTTATCCAGACTTTCTAGAACTCATGTCTCTCTTAATGTATAGAAAAAACACCACTGGAATCCCAAGAAATATTTAAGCAAAACACTGATGTGGAACACAAGGCAAGACAAAGGCATGTGTATTTGTATAGCTCATTTCACACGGGCAATTCAAAGTGCATTTAAACATACATAAAGAATAGAAGCAATTACGCATAAATAAATAAAGGCCAAAGAGACAAATGTATGTCCAGATGAAGATCTGATTGATCGAAACGTTGACGAGGCAAAAAAAATACTTTTTCAGCATTTTCTTTCAGACCCTTCTGGACGGGAACCCAGTTTTATACTGCCGTTTGTATTGCACCGGGCCCACGGATGTGCGTGCACTACCGTCCTCAAACATATTTGGGGTGCCTCATCCAAGGCTTTCCTCTTACCACAGTTCCAGACATAGCATTCTATTCCTTATTGTATTTACCACAAGACTAGCTACATGTACTAGTGTCCCCCTGAACACTGTACATGCACCCAGACATGACCCAATCCTATTCTATCTTTATTCTTTCTGTGTGCACTGTTCTGGATGTCCTTTCTGCCTATACATTACAATACTCAATCAGAATTCATCAACAATTCGCAAATTAAAAATCCACCATTTTTGCATCAAAAGAAGAGTTTGAAGTGCTGATTAACTCGCCAATCAGTATTTCAGTAGGGCCTTATTTATTACCTATTAATTGATGCTTATCACAACCTTCATATAAAGTGTTACCGGTGCACGTATCAGTTCCTCTGGATGTTTATTCCAATTAAGTGTGTCATAGTAACTAAACGCTGCCTCACCATGTATTGATTTAACTCTGGGAACAGTTAATAAAGCGTCGCAGTCCCGCCCCCTCGAGAGACCCGGAAAAGAAATCGTCGTTCATTTTCCTCATAGGCATTTCTTAAAGTATTTATTTAAAGACGGTTACGCCGCGGACAAAGCCAACTCGGATCGTGACAAATCATGACAATGAACACAATATGTTGGGCCGATCAAATCATTAGAAAGAAGAAAATAAGAGGGGCACGGTGGCACAGTTGGTAGTGCTGTCGCCTCACAGCTAGAAGGTCCTGGGTTCGATTCCCGCTCGGGGCGCTGTGGGTGCTGGCGGCGTGTTTCCTCCTCCGCGTCATCAGTGCCCACACCCAAGGCGGGGTTGGCGAAAGGGCCTTTCTGTGTGGAGTTTGCATGTTCTCCCCGTGTCCCCTAGGGTAGGTACCCTCACAAAAACATGCAGTAATCCTGGTCTCTAAACTGCCAGCCGGGGCGCCTGATGGAGGGGAAAGGAACTGGTTGGGATAACGTGTTCCTTCCATGCGCTACGTCGTCCAACCAGGGAAACTCCCCCCTGTCAGGTGTAAAGGAGCAACTTGGACACTCAAGCATGAAGGAAGCATGAGTTCAAGTCCGTTGCTCTCCCCAGGTTGGTGGAGGATGTGTAGAGCCCAGGATCACATTAGATGATTGACACAGGGGTTAAAAATGGGTTACAAAATCGTGGGATAAAAAATATATTAAAAAAGAAAGAAAGAAGAAAATTAAGGCAGGAGACAACACTATTTGTTTTGTTTTTCTTCTTATAAATTATTTGATCGGCCCAAAACATTGTGTTCATTGTCATGATTTGTCACGATCCAAGTTGGCTTTGTCCACGGCGTAACCGTCTTTAAATAATTACTTTAAGAAATGCCTATGGGACAAATGCATTGGGATTTATTTCCTGGGCCACTCGTTGTTCTGAAAGGGGGAGGGACTGCGACGCTCTATAGACCCTGCAGGGTGACCTGAGACGTCTCCAGGGTTCATAATGTAAAAGCAAGTCAAGAGAACTTTGGCCTGGCTTAAAACCACTCAGTGTTTTTTGTCTATGCTGTACAGTCCACAAATTATTATATGATGATGGATATGAGGCCTATAAAAGACCTCTAAATGTAGTATAAATCAGATGCTGTATAAACGATGTGCTCAGTAGAGCACAGACCCCATAGAACTCCATGATGCATTTGCATCGTGAATGGGGCGTGAATGGGGTTACACTACACTACACTACACCACACACACACACAGAGACACAGCGACAGCAGCCTCTGGAGGTTCTGAACACTGAAATGGTGGCCAGGGAGAACTGATTTACTGGTCACCATTTCAGTGTGGGCCTGTGTGGGCCATCATAAAGCTTGTGACAGGTCACAGGTTACGCCTCCTTTGACCAACTAATTGGTCAAACAATTATTGTTGTGAAAGGTTAATCAGTTGTTCCTTGGTCCAGACCTGCCTGCCAGACAGACAGACAGACAGACAGACAGAGACAGAATGTCCTCGGCAGAGGTAATGACTGTATAATGTAAAGTCACGTTTCCACCCCCCCCCCCTCCCCCCTTCTGTTTCCATCACACCGTTGCCACAGTTCGCATCGTCATCAATGAAATGGCTTTCCTGAAGACCAGGGACGAGGACGAGACGGCCAACCTGATCTGGAACGACTCAGCGGTGCAGCACGAGAAAATCGCTGAGCTCAGGAACTACCAGGTACGCTCCGCTCCACGGCAGCCAGTTCAGTCAGGAACTACCAGGTACGCTCCGCTCCACGGCAGCCAGTTCAGTCAGGAACTACCAGGTACGCTCCGCTCCACGGCAGCCAGTTCAGTCAGGAACTACCAGGTACGCTCCGCTCCACGGCAGCCAGTTCAGTCAGGAACTACCAGGTACGCTCCGCTCCACGGCAGCCAGTTCAGTCAGGAACTACCAGGTACGCTCCGCTCCACGGCAGCCAGTTCAGTCAGGAACTACCAGGTACGCTCCGCTCCACGGCAGCCAGTTCAGTCAGGAACTACCAGGTACGCTCCGCTCCACGGCAGCCAGTTCAGTCAGGAACTACCAGGTACGCTCCGCTCCACGGCAGCCAGTTCAGTCAGCCAGTCAGTACAAAGGCAGGTCAACATACTGTATCGGTTAAGTTCACTTCATCACTTGTGTTTGTCCCCGAAAGGGAAATGTGATTGCAGCGGGGTACAGTATACAGTTACATGCTCACAGCTGCCATAATGGACAGAAAAGCTATAAGCAAAGCATGTTTTAACACATACGAGACAAATGGGCACTGTAAAGGGCTGTGAGGGAATTGCGAAATAGTGCAATATTCTGTATTCATTCATTCTCACTTGAACTGTTTCTGCAACTGAGGGAGGGCTCTGGGAGTCTGGAGACGGGCCTAAGGCTGAGGTGAGGTTTTCCAGATAAGCAGCGCTCACATCTGTTAACCTCGGACCTGGCTGTGATAGCCTGTGGCTGTAAGATCAACATTTTGAGGGAGATACATGTTTTAGGGGAACTTGGAGTAAATATTCACATCTTGTCAGCTGTTGACCCAGCCTATGGGGGTCTGTTCTATCATGTCCAACTGTGCTAGAGGTCACATCATCTGTGGATAGCAGATAGCGGTCCTCTCTTGTAAGAAATGTATAATTTGAGTTATAATGCCGGGCAAATTTCTACATCCAGGCGGTGTCTCATGTTTATCTCAAAGTAGCTCCTATTATAAAGTCTCATCATATTATTTGGTGCCTGTAGTTTAGTGGGTAGAGAGTTCTGTTATGGACTCTGTTTTGGTAAAGGTGCATTTTCGTGAAGCAAGCAGTGCCGGGTGAACTGACAATTTGCTGAGACACAGTGGTGTTTCTTTCCCTGGCAGGCATACATGTGTCATGTCCTTGACTGTCATCACCAGGTGTTTTGAATTGGATGTGGGCAACAACCGGAAGCCAGTTAAGGAACGGGAGACATCTGACAATTTAGTGAGGTTGAAGACCAGGCTGTGTACCGTCTGTGTAGTAGTAGCATGCAGTCAGACAAGCACGGTCAGAGTTCCAATAGTCAAGCCTGGATAAGGAGCTTTGCAGACTCCTTGGTGAGTTAGGTTCTGATCCTCCAGATTGTGTACAGCGCAAACCATATTATGTGATCGCTGATCGCTTTGTGTGCATAGAAGGACACGCATTATTATCATCAAATGAAAACTATTTCATACGATAAGCACATTCAGTTTGGCCAATTGCGGTGACACACCCACCCGGAACTGTCCGTAGAACAGTTATGGCCTCACACTGTCGTGCCTCGTGTCACACCAGAGAAGGCCGTCTCATTGTGAGATGACATTGTGCAATGACTGTGGCTCAAGCAGAGGGAGCTTGAGTCCATCAGACCATAAGGTGGAAAATAATTTCTCTGGGACTGGAGTGGCCCTGTTGCTCCTTCCATCAGGCCAGCTTCCTTCCACCTATAGCACGACTCCACATGCTTCCTGCATGTCTTTTGCCACCTACCACTAGATATAGAGGGTGTTAAGAGGAAACGAGGAGAGAAGACAAGCACAACGGAGAGGAAGAGGAGCCAGGCATTGAGACAGAGTTTAGTCGTGAAGGGATAGACGAGCGAGGGGAAAAGGAATTTGATGTTCAGGGGTTAAACATGAAGATGAACAGAGCCTTGTGGCTGTATTTTGCGTGTCTTAAGTACCAGGTCGTATTCCCTAACTTGAGTAAACTAAAGACCTGGAGGCGTGATCAATGCTCTTTGGCCACTCAGAATAGCCAAATGGCATTGATCACGCCTCCAGGTCTTTAGTTTACTCAAGTTAGGGAATAAGACACGCAAAATACAGCCCCTTGGTGTCTCTGCATCCCCCAACAATGTCCTGCTCAGTCTGTGAACCCATCGGAATAAAAACAAATAAATCACACTTGTGTGAAGTGAGGGGCGCCTTTGGTGGGCACCCACTAACATCATAGTTAAAAAATAGACTTGGCTGCCACATGACGTCACGGGAGCCACACACAGCCAGGAATTGGAGGGGCTAGCACGGCAGTGCCCCTCAAAAATATATTTCACTCTCCTTCAGCCCCCCTCTTCCGGCGGTTTACATTCCTACTAACAACAAACTCTACACGTTTAACGGTAGTTGCCGAGACAGATTCAGGCTGCGGAGCTCTGAATTTGCCATGAGAGATTGTGTCCAGCTAAATGACGACCGCTATGCGGAGACATGCACACAGAGAGCTTACTGGTGTGCTGTGCCACTAACTATCACAGTGAAGAGGAGGATACTTCTGTTCATCTGTCCATACTAAAGCTAAGTAACTCTCTCTCATTCAGCTATTGAGCACAGAGAGTGCAGAATGAGTTGGACGCTATGGAGAGTAACACCCCAAAACCATTTACACCAGGGAATAGACCAGTAAAATTGTATTTTCATTCACACAATTGTAAAGTTATATTATCTTTTTATAATTGCTGCACATCTTAGTTGACGGAGACGGAGTAATCCCACTGTCCAGATACAGACTGGCCATGCACTCTTTTTCAACTCATTACCAGCTATTACGTTTAAGCGATATTACACGAGAGGGTGTTCTGTTCTTTATCGTCATCAATGCACGCCTGCGGTTTCCGAAAGGTATCACAGAAGAACCCTCAAATGTTTTTTTTAAAACAAAAAGGATATTTCTTTAATGACAGATGTAGTCACTACGACCACAATGTCCCAAGAAACTAGCTAGCCTATAACCACAGAGTCTGCTGCTCTCTGACAGAAAAACACAGCTGAAATCTTTGTTTTGAGTAGATGTTCCTTTGTGCTGGTTTAAGGAATGGCTAGAAGCTGTTTCAACCAATCAGATTGCTTCCTGGAAACGACCTGTTGTATAATGCAGATTCAATGTAAACTTGTAAAGTATGGGCTACCTCCCAGAGCACATCCTGGCTCATACCCTCCTCGGGCGGGCGGGCGGGCAGGCAGGCAGGCAGGCAGGCAGGCAGGCAGGCAGGCAGGCAGGCAGGCAGGCAGGCAGACAAGAGGGATACTGACATACAGTGGCAATTGACAGTATAGGGACAAGAATTGGCTGAATCTGTGTCAGTGTGTCAGCCCTATATGGTTCTCAAAGTGTGGAGTGTGGAGTGCTCCAACATGTCTACAATATGAGCCTGAGGCTACAGAAAGTCTTGAGTCTATATCCTGTCTTGTCCCCGTACCAAAGAATACACAGCCCAGCAGCTCTAAGGACTACAGACTGCTTATGAAGGCTCTGGTGGAGACCTTTGGCGCAACCTCACCCTTTGGTCAAGCCCTCCTAGACCCCCTCCAATTCATGTACCAGTTCATCCTCCAATTCATGTACCAGTGAACAGATGGATGCGGTGAGTGACGGGGTGGATAGGTGTTGGGGTGATGTTATAAGTGGATAGTTATTAGGGTGATGTTGTGAGTGGATAGGTATTAGGGTGATGTTATAAGTGGATAGGTATTAGGGTGATGTTGTAAGTGGATAGGTATTAGGGTGATGTTATAAGTGGATAGGTATTAGGGTGATGTTGTGAGTAGGTATTAGGGTGATGTTATAAGTGGATAGTTATTAGGGTGATGTTGTGAGTAGGTATTAGGGTGATGTTATAAGGGGATAGTTATTAGGGTGATGTTGTGAGTGGATAGGTGTTAGGGTGATGTTATAAGTGGATAGGTATTAGGGTGATGTTATAAGTGGATAGGTATTAGGGTGATGTTATAAGGGGATAGGTATTAGGGTGATGTTGTGAGTGGATAGGTATTAGGGTGATGTTGTGAGTGGATAGGTATTAGGGTGATGTTGTGAGTGGATAGGTGTTAGGGTGATGTTATAAGTGGATAGGTGTTAGGGTGATGTTGTGAGTGGATAGGTATTAGGGTGATGTTATAAGTGGATAGGTATTAGGGTGATGTTATAAGTGGATAGGTATTAGGGTGATGTTATAAGTGGATAGGTGTTAGGGTGATGTTGTGAGTGGATAGGTATTAGGGTGATGTTGTGAGTGGATAGGTGTTAGGGTGATGTTGTGAGTGGATAGGTGTTAGGGTGATGTTGTGAGTGGATAGGTATTAGGGTGATGTTGTGAGTGGATAGGTGTTAGGGTGATGTTGTGAGTGGATAGGTGTTAGGGTGATGTTATAAGTGGATAGGTATTAGGGTGATGTTGTGAGTGGATAGGTGTTAGGGTGATGTTGTGAGTGGATAGGTGTTAGGGTGATGTTATGAGTGGATAGGTGTTAGGGTGATGTTGTGAGTGGATAGGTGTTAGGGTGATGTTATAAGTGGATAGGTATTAGGGTGATGTTGTGAGTGGATAGGTGTTAGGGTGATGTTGTGAGTGGATAGGTGTTAGGGTGATGTTATAAGTGGATAGGTATTAGGGTGATGTTGTGAGTGGATAGGTATTAGGGTGATGTTGTGAGTGGATAGGTATTAGGGTGATGTGAGTGGATAGGTGTTAGGGTGATGTTGTGAGTGGATAGGTGTTAGGGTGATGTTGTGAGTGGATAGGTGTTAGGGTGATGTTATAAGTGGATAGGTATTAGGGTGATGTTGTGAGTGGATAGGTGTTAGGGTGATGTTGTGAGTGGATAGGTGTTAGGGTGATGTTGTGAGTGGATAGGTGTTAGGGTGATGTTGTGAGTGGATAGGTGTTAGGGTGATGTTGTGAGTGGATAGGTATTAGGGTGATGTTGTGAGTGGATAGGTATTAGGGTGATGTTGTGAGTGGATAGGTATTAGGGTGATGTTGTGAGTGGATAGGTGTTAGGGTGATGTTGTGAGTGGATAGGTGTTAGGGTGATGTTGTGAGTGGATAGGTGTTAGGGTGATGTTATAAGTGGATAGGTATTAGGGTGATGTTGTGAGTGGATAGGTGTTAGGGTGATGTTATAAGTGGATAGGTGTTAGGGTGATGTTGTGAGTGGATAGGTGTTAGGGTGATGTTATAAGTGGATAGGTATTAGGGTGATGTTGTGAGTGGATAGGTGTTAGGGTGATGTTGTGAGTGGATAGGTGTTAGGGTGATGTTGTGAGTGGATAGGTGTTAGGGTGATGTTATAAGTGGATAGGTTTTAGGGTGATGTTGTGAGTGGATAGGTGTTAGGGTGATGTTGTGAGTGGATAGGTGTTAGGGTGATGTTGTGAGTGGATAGGTGTTAGGGTGATGTTATAAGTGGATAGGTATTAGGGTGATGTTGTGAGTGGATAGGTATTAGGGTGATGTTGTGAGTGGATAGGTGTTAGGGTGATGTTGTGAGTGGATAGGTATTAGGGTGATGTTTTGAGTGGATAGTTATTAGGGTGATGTTGTGAGTGGATAGGTGTTAGGGTGATGTTGTGAGTGGATAGGTGTTAGGGTGATGTTGTGAGTGGATAGGTATTAGGGTGATGTTATAAGTGGATAGGTATTAGGGTGATGTTGTGAGTGGATAGGTGTTAGGGTGATGTTGTGAGTGGATAGTTATTAGGGTGATGTTGTGAGTGGATAGGTGTTAGGGTGATGTTGTGAGTGGATAGGTATTAGCGTGATGTTGTGAGTGGATAGGTATTAGCGTGATGTTGTGAGTGGATAGGTGTTAGGGTGATGTTGTGAGTGGATAGGTGTTAGGGTGATGTTGTGAGTGGATAGGTGTTAGGGTGATGTTGTGAGTGGATAGGTGTTAGGGTGATGTTGTGAGTGGATAGGTATTAGGATGATGTTATAAGTGGATAGGTGTTAGGGTGATGTTATAAGTGGATAGGTATTAGGGTGATGTTATAAGTGGATAGGTGTTAGGGTGATGTTGTGAGTGGATAGGTGTTAGGGTGATGTTGTGAGTGGATAGGTGTTAGGGTGATGTTATAAGTGGATAGGTGTTAGGGTGATGTTATAAGTGGATAGGTATTAGGGTGATGTTATAAGTGGATAGGTGTTAGGGTGATGTTATAAGTGGATAGGTATTAGGGTGATGTTATAAGTGGATAGGTGTTAGGGTGATGTTGTGAGTGGATAGGTGTTAGGGTGATGTTGTGAGTGGATAGGTGTTAGGGTGATGTTATAAGTGGATAGGTGTTAGGGTGATGTTGTAAGTGGATAGGTGTTAGGGTGATGTTGTAAGTGGATAGGTGTTAGGGTGATGTTGTAAGTGGATAGGTGTTAGGGTGATGTTGTAAGTGGATAGGTGTTAGGGTGATGTTGTGAGTGGATAGGTGTTAGGGTGATGTTGTGAGTGGATAGGTGTTAGGGTGATGTTATAAGTGGATAGGTATTAGGGTGATGTTGTGAGTGGATATAGGTGTTAGGCCATAGGGTGATGTTACTTGCAAGTGGATAGGCGTTTGAGTGGTATTGTGAGTGAGGATGGGTGGATAGGCATTGGGGGTGATGTTGTGAGTCAGCCCCCCCCCCCCCCCCGCCCCCCCTTCCAGTGCCTATCCAGACTGGGCGACGTTGATGCGGTGAAGGAGGCTCAACCAACAGCAGACTCCTGTGAAGTGGCCTTACCTCTGTCTGACCTCGCTGTCCCGCTGCGTGAACCTTCTCGTTCTCCGCTCGGGTTCATGTGTTAGTCATCCATCTTGTCGAGCGCCTATTTGATTAGACTGGACACTAATGATCGATTAAATCACAGGCCAGTCGAGGGGAGCGGAGCGTGTCGGTACACGAGGGCGGTGGGAGGCGGCGGGGGGGGGGGGGGGTTCAGCTAAATAGATTGGACGTTACAAATGCTCAGCGGCTCAAAGCGCCGTGTGCGTGTGGGTATAATGTCTCGACGGGGACTCGTGTTTTGATGTAGCTTGTTCTGCAACTGCTCTCGCTGTTGTGTTCCTTGGGGTTTATTGCTCTAGATGGAGGGAAAAAAAGATCCCTTAACAATTGGTTTTGATTTCTTCTCCTCATGCTGCCTGCAGCACGGCACACTGCCTTCCCAGCGTTGCCATAATTGTGCAACCTCCTCCAAATCCCTAATTACGTCTGTCTCGTTTGGATAATAATCGCAGATTCCTTTTACACTCTGCGTTCGTTGCCCCCCCTCCCCCTCCCCCTCCCCTCCCTCTTCTCCCTTTAATTTTTTTCCGTCTCTTTCTCTCCTTCCAGTGATTTACTCTGAAACTTTCCTGTCAAAATTCTGTTCATACAAGCCTAATTAACGCCCCCTGTTCAGGCTCATTTGGTCAAAGAATACAGAAAACCATGTTCTTTTTTTTTCTCTTTCTATTGCTCTCTCCCCTCCCCACAGCTTCCTTGCATGCATTCAAAGCAATTCATTCAACTGTCAACTGCGTACAATTGTGGGAGCCCGCGATGCAGAACCAATTACCTCTCTCAGAGTTAAGATTGATAGTCTTTTTTTTTTTTTTTTTTGCCTTTTTCTTCCACCTTCCCATCCACCTTCCTCAACCTTTTAAAACACACAAAATGTGACGTGAAATACCAAATAAGGGTTAAGAAAGGTCTCACTGTCACCTTTTTGTTTTGAGTTCTGTAATTGGGCATAAATGTCAGAACATTGTAAGCTCACTTCAGGTTGCTGCCTTTAACCTATTCTGACCTGAGATCAGATTCATACGAGGTTTCCGCCGGACACACACTGGTCTGATTAACCAAATTCTGACCTGAGATCAAATTCTAAAAATGTCAGTCGTTCTTCGATTTTTCAAAAAATAGCAGACCTACAAGCTCGTATCGCGCCACTCGGTGGCGCGATATGAGCTTGTAGATCTGCTATTTTTCAATAGCTAAAGCATAACATGATGCCGACACCAAAATGGGTGCCCAGTCAGAATGGGTTAATGTGCTCAATTTTCAGGAGGGGGGCGGGGGCGGAGGGGTTGTAGTTGTGTAATGACCCTAACAACATTATTTTGTCTGCTTGTCCCTCTGCAGAGAATTAACCACTACCCCGGCATGGGGGAAATCTGTCGGAAAGACTGCCTGGCACGAAACATGGGAAAGTAAGTTTGTCCAGTAATCTGAACCCTTTAGCGTTATGGACATGTCATAATAGGTGAGCATTTGGAAAGAAATGGCAAACATTGAGCAAAGTCACACCCGCGTGAACCGAGTGGTGCAACTATACTTTTGTTGTTAGTTACTGTACTGTACTGTAACGGGCGAGAAATGACAAAGTTACCGTGTGGGGGTCCCTGAAACATCCAGACCGCGTCCAGGGGGCCGTCCGGTTCCGGCGAACCTCCCCGTGTCCGAAAACGGTCGAGAAATGACAAAGTTACCGTGTGGGGGTCCCTGGAACATCCAGACCCACATGAACATGCCCAGAGTGCCGGCCCGGTTCCGGCGAACCTCCCCGCGTCTGAAACAGTCAAGAAATGACAGAGTTACCATGTGGGGGTTCTGATACTGTACTGTAAGGAAAGGAAAGGTACTATGTTTACCCAGGGTAACTGGACTAAGCTCAAGAACTTGTTTACAGCCAGGCCCTGCTCATAGAACATTTCATGGTAGGGGTTCAATGCCTTGTCCATAAGGGCACTTCAGCGGTGGTAATTTTAACGTGCCGGTCAGGGGATACGAACTAGCAACCTTTCCGATATCAAGACCGCTCCGCAAACCGTTCGGCCACCGCTGCCCACTACTGTCACTGTACAGTCACACCCAACATCACGTAATGTACCTGCACCTGTGCACAGTGTTGAAGCTCAACAACGCCACTTTGTCACCCGTTGGTACTCTAACACATTCTGACCTGAGATCAGATTCATACGGGGTTTCCGCCGGACACACACTGGTCTGATTAACCCATTCTGACCTGAGATCAGATTCAAAAAAATGTCAGTCGTTCTTCGATTTTTCAAAAAATAGCAGACCTACAAGCTCGTATCGCGCCACTCGGTGGCGCGATACGAGCTTGTAGATCTGCTATTTTTCAATAGCTAAAGCACGACATGATGCCGACACCAAAATGGGTGCCCGGTCAGAATGGGCTAAACAGACATAGGGACAGACATAAAGACAGACAGACACACATTACTGTTCAAATAGCTGATCTCACAAGACATGTTGTGAGCTTGTATAGATGGTCTATTTTCGCGAATAGATTTGGTGTAAATGGGAGGGGGGGGGGGGGGGGGCAATTACAGAGCCCCCTGGGGGACCCCGGAGGGAAAGTACAAGATGGTACAGTGAAGGTAATACTCATCGTCACCCCCAGCTAGTGATATAACATTATTAGCAATCAGTACTATCTAGGTAGTAGCTATAGGACTTTCAGCAGACATACTGTATGTAGTTCAACCAGCTAGCATGTTAGAAAGCAGGCTTACGTGTTGTTGGGTGCCGCGTCTGCTTCACTGTGGAAACGGGAACATGCTGTCCTCCGTATTTCACCAAACCCAACGTCAATATTATTTCCACAGCAATTCTCGCAGATTTACAACTGCGGAAATCTGAAAATCAAAGGAGTGTTAAGCTAATTTTAGGGTCACAGGCAGGATTGGTCAAAAGGCAATGCTGTTTTGGCTGTGCGCGCCCGGATTCATGATTGTTGAGATGTTGAGTGTATGCTGAGATACACTAATGCTTAAATGTATCAATCAACGCTGAGGACGTCACTGTGTCATGTGTGTACAGTATGACTACAAGGCCTATTCATATCATACACCAAATCCATTGCTCTCCCATGTCTTCAGAATGATCAAGTGCCAGCCTCAGGAGTACAGCTTCACCCCCAAGACGTGGATCTTCCCCGCCGAGTACACCCAGTTCCAGAACTACGTCAAGGAGCTGCGCCGGAAACGCAAGCAGAAGACGTTCATCGTCAAACCCGCCAACGGAGCCATGGGTCACGGGTAAGGTCAGCTAGCGCCCGGCGCGGGGGTCACAAACACCCCGCAGCATATCATGCTTAACCCATTTCGACCTGAGATCAGATTCTAAAAATGTCTTCTACATCCTGACAGTTTTCTGAAAAAGCTATGTTTCTATATGTCAGTGGTTCTTCGATTTTTCTAAAATAGCAGACCTACAAGCTCTTAGCGTGCTATGAGCTTGTAGATCTGCTATTTTTCAATAGCTAAATTATAACATAATGCTAACACCCTGATCTACAAGCTCAGAACGTGTCGCAGCGTGACGCATTGTGCACTTCTAGGTCTGACTGCCTTCGGGCGGTGGGCACAACACCTGTGCAACAACCAAGTACTAATCAGGCGTCAAGAGGCATTGATGGAGGGATGTGAGAGAAGGAAGGGAAGGGAAGAGAGGGAGTGATATTTTGAAAAGGCAGCGTAAACAGCAAAGTGAAGGAAGAAATTAGCATGAGACCCGAGAGCAGACGAGTGCGATCAAAACAAAACAAAAGGGGGCAGGATGATGCATGTGACCGTGTCTGTCTGTGGCAAACGCATCACGACCGCATCCACATTGACTCAAAGGCTGTGCTGATTCTCATTGCTGTCCCCAATTCACTTCGCTGGTTGCAATCACCATAAATCAGTAGCTATAGCCAGCACAATAGATGACACGCACGCACAGTCGCACACACACACACACACACACACACACACACGCACACACACACACACACACACAGGCAGTTACTTCCCTCACAGTCTTGAGTCTGCATACGATTATTGCATGGTCTTATGGGGCACCATCAGTAGAGACCGAGTCAGAATGTAAAATGGAACAAGATGGCTGCTCCAGGATACTTATGGGTCTCTATAATAGTGCCTTTGAGTCAAAAGACGGGGGTGAGGCTGAGTCCTCTCTGAGTGGCTGAATGTGAATATCATGCCTTTTAACCACATGAACTGCAGAGACCCCATTACAGTATATGAAGTAAATGGGCTGCATTTCTATGGCACCCTTTATCCAAAGCGCCTTTACAATGTGATTTACATTCAGCCATTCAAATACTGTTCACTCACATACCAACGGCGGAGGCAGCCATGAGAGGCACCAGCCTGCTCATTGGGTGGAGTTAAGAGTTCGATGTATTGCTCAAGGACACAGAAGTATACGATTTTGAGGTATTTGTATTTCCAATTTCCAATACTTTTACTTCTACTCCACTACATCTCGGATCCAAATATTGTACTTTTACTCCACTACATTTATTTTAGGTTTTAGTTACTAGTTACTTTGTAGATTTTGATTATTGTTACAAACCATACATTAATGTCTTCAACCCTATATACATTTCAGCTATTTGAAAATAGACAATCTACAAGCTCACAATTTGTCACATCGCGACACATTGTGAGCTCGTACATCTGCTATTTAAAAAAGATTTTGAGGCATTTGAAAGCATTGTCTCTCACTTTGTGGCTGACTCTAATTGTGTTAGGAGCCTTGCCTTTTAAATCCCTGCTGCACGAAGCCTATATTCATTAAAAAATAAAAGCCTGCAAAGCCTGAATTATTATGACACATTAAGAAAGTGAAAGATAATGAGTTTAGGTCAACCACTCAATGGTGGAGCGGCCTGCGAGATTGGATTTCTGCTCTTATTTTCTGCGCGGTGTGACGCGGCAGGAAATTAACTTATATCTACCTCTCCCCGCCTTCCCCCGTAATTTATTTTCCGCCGGCAAACTAAATGAAGTTATTGTTTGTGTCTGAGGTGGAGCTTGTTAGAAAAGAAGGAACAAAAAAAAGTGTGTGTGTGTGTGTGTGTGTGTGCATGTGCGGGGCTTAAATAGGCGAGAGACGCCCCTCTGGCGTCAAATTAAATAGGCAGGGGAGAGTGGGCTGTGATTACCTGACACCCCGGCTCATCAATCATGTCGTCCCCTTCTTCTGCTCAGTCCTCCTCGGCTAACTAATGGCGTTAACCCCCGTCCTCATCATTCAGCTAGCTGTCTGCTTGTTAGCGCCCAGGTTCCCCCTCGCACATCATGGACCACAGCCGAGGCTCTTATCAACTTCTCTTCTCTTCTCTCTCGGCTCTGCTCTGTCAATGCACTTTGATAAGCAGAGAGCCTTAATGCTCTGTCAATGCACTTTGATAAGCAGAGAGCCTTAATGCTCTGTCAATGCACTTTGATAAGCAGAGAGCCTTAATGCTCTGTCAATGCACTTTGATAAGCAGAGAGCCTTAATGCTCTGTCAATGCACTTTGATAAGCAGAGAGCCTTAATGCTCTGTCAATGCACTTAGATAAGCAGAGAAGCCTTAATGCTCTGTCAATGCACTTAGATAAGCAGAGAGCCTTAATGCTCTGTCAATGCACTTAGATAAGCAGAGAGCCTTAATGCTCTGTCAATGCACTTTGATAAGCAGAGAGCCTTAATGCTCTGTCAATGCACTTAGATAAGCAGAGAGCCTTAATGTTCTGTCAATGCACTTTGATAAGCAGAGAGCCTTAATGCTCTGTCAATGCACTTAGATAAGCAGAGAGCCTTAATGCTCTGTCAATGCACTTTGATAAGCAGAGAGCCTTAATGCTCTGTCAATGCACTTTGATAAGCAGAGAGCCTCAATGCTCTGTCAATGCACTTTGATAAGCAGAGAGCCTTAATGCTCTGTCAATGCACTTTGATAAGCAGAGAGCCTCAATGCTCTGTCAATGCACTTTGATAAGCAGAGAGCCTTAATGCTCTGTCAATGCACTTTGATAAGCAGAGAGCCTTAATGCTCTGTCAATGCACTTTGATAAGCAGAGAGCCTTAATGCTCTGTCAATGCACTTAGATAAGCAGAGAAGCCTTAATGCTCTGTCAATGCACTTTGATAAGCAGAGAGCCTTAATGCTCTGTCAATGCACTTAGATAAGCAGAGAGCCTTAATGCTCTGTCAATGCACTTTGATAAGCAGAGAGCCTTAATGCTCTGTCAATGCACTTAGATAAGCAGAGAGCCTTAATGCTCTGTCAATGCACTTTGATAAGCAGAGAGCCTTAATGCTCTGTCAATGCACTTTGATAAGCAGAGAGCCTCAATGCTCTGTCAATGCACTTTGATAAGCAGAGAGCCTTAATGCTCTGTCAATGCACTTTGATAAGCAGAGAGCCTCAATGCTCTGTCAATGCACTTTGATAAGCAGAGAGCCTTAATGCTCTGTCAATGCACTTAGATAAGCAGAGAAGCCTTAATGCTCTGTCAATGCACTTTGATAAGCAGAGAGCCTCAATGCTCTGTCAATGCACTTAGATAAGCAGAGAAGCCTTAATGCTCTGTCAATGCACTTAGATAAGCAGAGAAGCCTTAATGCTCTGTCAATGCACTTTGATAAGCAGAGAGCCTTAATGCTCTGTCAATGCACTTTGATAAGCAGAGAGCCTTAATGCTCTGTCAATGCACTTTGATAAGCAGAGAGCCTTAATGCTCTGTCAATGCACTTTGATAAGCAGAGAGCCTTAATGCTCTGTCAATGCACTTTGATAAGCAGAGAAGCCTTAATGCTCTGTCAATGCACTTAGATAAGCAGAGAGCCTCAATGCTCTGTCAATGCACTTTGATAAGCAGAGAGCCTCAATGCTCTGTCAATGCACTTAGATAAGCAGAGAGCCTTAATGCTCTGTCAATGCACTTAGATAAGCAGAGAAGCCTTAATGCTCTGTCAATGCACTTAGATAAGCAGAGAGCCTTAATGCTCTGTCAATGCACTTTGATAAGCAGAGAGCCTTAATGCTCTGTCAATGCACTTTGATAAGCAGAGAGCCTCAATGCTCTGTCAATGCACTGTGATAAGCAGAGAAGCCTTAATGCTCTGTCAATGCACTTAGATAAGCAGAGAGCCTTAATGCTCTGTCAATGCACTTAGATAAGCAGAGAAGCCTTAATGCTGAGTTAAACTGTGACACAGCGTTCTTGTCGCTGGCAGGGACAAAGCGTGATGAGGGGTGAATGATTAATCCACAGGGAACGGCAACAGTTCAGCACCTCATTGACGCTGTCACACGCCTGTTTGGGTTGTTTTTTTTTGTTTGTTAAAAGCTCAGGATCTAAGAATTTATTCCACCGTAATCCGACATTAGCTTTCTGCACGTACTGTATACCTCCTCCAAGTTTTGATAAACGAGGCCTCTGATAACGTCTCATTGGCGTTACTTATGACACTGTTGGTCAATTGGATATAACTGCGCAGGCGAATGCTTGGGTTATATCGTAACAGACTATACGCTCCCTCAGATAGGATTTCAGCCAGTTCCTAAGGGCCACGAAAATGAATAATGTTTTGCAGTTTTTCCTTTGGTGGTTACAAGCCACGGCACCACCTCAGTACCTCAGAACTGCAACCTTTCAGACAATCACCTCTGTACATCTAGGCCAAATATTGTGTGTGCACGTGTGTGCGCGTGCCTGTTTGTATGACTATAAGGGGCCCTGCCAGGCTATGCATGTAACCAATTTATCTCCTGTCTGCTGAGCTCTGAGTGATGGTGATATGTTTTAAGTTGGACTAAGGGGTTGCTCATAGTTGCAGACTGTTTTGAAAGCGCCCCTCAGCCCTGCATTCAGCCCACACATGTGCACGCGCACACACAAACACATATGACCACAGACACTAGCTTTTGAAGAGAGTAACCATTAAAACATACACGCACGCACGCACACACACACCCACAGAAGTACTATTTCTCTAACTTCTCCAGCCCAGAAAGACCCCGGCCTGCGTACTATAAGGCCTGAGTGCCAGTGACATGAGACCAAAGCAAATGAATTAGGAGTGGAGGTCGAAACGGAGTACAACGTCCGTTCCTATTAACCCGCCTGAAGTCAGGAGACCCCTGCAGCAGCATTTGATGTAGTACGCCCGCTCACACAGAGTGGAGTTTGAGTTTCAGAGAAATCTCAACGTTCTCCAGATGCCGGCAGTGTGTGGTGCTGCACAAACAGTTCAAACAAGCCAACATTTGTATACCGCTATCTCTATTTTAGTTTTATTTAGACTAAAGGCTTAGGTACCAAACGTAACCGAATGTTTTGGAAAGTTTGAGGCGCCGTGGAGCCAAAAAGCTTGTTCTCCTTGGAAAATATTTGAGGTGTTATTATGGCTTACTCATCAAAAATGTTCCCAATGAACGTAATGGTACTGTACGCATTCACTGAATGCATGTAGCCTACTTCGTGAGCTTTTAGATCTTTTAAAAGTCTTGAAGATTTGTCAAAACTCTAGATGGGTTGGTGGTCAAATGCATATACATATTTTTTGGTCATCCTTGAATGAAAACGTTTGAGTTTAGAAGAGATTTATAGAATCGGCCTCAATCGGTCTTAATGGGTTAAAGTTACAGGGTCATGAGTGTACAGGGTTTGATGAGGGCCCAGGTAGGGCCGGGCCTTCATTTTCGGGCCTGTTGAGAACTCTAGTTTTGGCTTCCAGGCGCGGCTGCACTAATAACTTTGGGGCGGGCCCTTCTAGAGTTTAAATGGACAGCCATCAGTCAAAAGGGAGACATCGAAGAGGAAGGATGCATGGATGGGGAGGATCAATTATGGAATGTCAAAACAGGTCAGGTCAGCTCCATATATGGAGATCTAAGGGTTTGAGGTTTGAGGTGAGATGTAGAGTTGCTGGCCAATCTTGATGACATCAGGGATCTCCATATATGGGCTTAATATTGATGACATCACGTGATTTCACGAGGCATGACTGACTGACCATATATGGGGCGTGACTGACTGACTGACTGACCATATATGGGGCGTGACTGACTGACTGACAGGAAATGCACGATTTCATAGTTCACTGTGACCTGCGGTCGCAACTAATAATGTTTGAAATGACTTAAGCTGTCTACTAATGATGTCAGTGTTACTGTTAGGCAGGTTTCTGAACCCTCCTCTGACACACAGACCAAGTAGAAGGTTATGTTTTTACTAGAGCTGGGACTCGATTAAAAAAATGAATCTAATTAATCAGAGGCTTTGCGATTAATTAATCTAGATTCATCGCATTTTAATCGCATATCAATATTCAACATGTTTTTTGGTATCCCAGTGAATCAATGAATAGTGACTACAGGATACCACTCATTTTCAACATTTTACTGTCATTAATATACCTGTTGTGGAAATAATAATAAAAGTCACCCCATTCTGTGTTGCCTAGAACTGGAGGTCTGAAAAAAAATAGTAACAGTAACAAGTACATCTCAGTGACATCACAAAGCTGTACTTACTTCATATTGTTACTGTTTTTTGTCAGACCTCCAGTTCTAGGCAACACAAAATGGCGTGACTTTTTATTATTTCCAGTTTACAGTACTATAGAAAAGCGCCCAGTGAGAAACGTTCCGCGGTGAAAAAAAAGGTGCGATTAATTTATCTGTAGTTAATCGCGATAAATTTTTCTGTAGTTAATTAATCTAAATTAATCGCAATTAGTCCCGGCCCTAGTTATTACCATATTATAATGAGCATTAGTGAGGACCAAATGTTGTTTTTACCATATTATAATGAGCATTAGTGAGGACCAAATGTTGTTTTTACCATATTATAATGAGCATTAGTGAGGACCAAATGTTGTTTTTACCACATTATAATGAGCATTAGTGAGGACCAAATGTTGTTTTTACCACATTATAATGAGCATTAGTGAGGACCAAATGTTGTTTTTACCATATTATAATGAGCATTAGTGAGGACCAAATGTTGTTTTTACCATATTATAATGAGCATTAGTGAGGACCAAATGTTGAAAACGGGTGAAGTGATCCTTCACGCTGTGGACTGGACACACATAAATAGTATATACCGTGTCGTTTTCCAACACCTCAGAGAAGCTGACAAGGATGCCTCTAAGTCATGTTCATGGTTCCTGCCTCGCCCCGATCCATCTTATTTTAATTATCCTCTATGTCTTTTCTATGCTATATTTTATTATGCCACTGACAAATGAGCATAAATCAACTGATCTGTATATAGGTGAGAAAATCCCAGGAGCTAGCTAGGCTGTTAGTCTTTATCTACCTGTCTCTCTGTCTAAAACCCGGATTTATACTTTCTTATACTGATTTATGCCAAAGCGCATGTCATACAACGGAAAATTTATTAAGCATTACTTATGATCTAAACTGTCGTTCGCTTATCTGTACGAGACACTGTACTGGAGCTCTCTCTCTCTCTCTCTATTTTTCAGTATGTCATATCTATCTTATCTCATTTTATCTTTATCAGTGGTGTAAAGTACATTTACTCAAGTACTGTATTTTTTAAACTTTACTAGAGTATTTCCAGTTTTCAGTAAACGTAGTTATTCAGTTACTTTTACGATTTATTACTACAAAACATACATCAACCACTTAATGTATATCCCTATATACAATTACGCCATTTGAAAATAGCCGATCTACAAGCTCACAATGCGTTGATCTGCTATTTTCAAAAGATTTACATGTGAAATTATTATTAAATGAGACATTCTGCATGATGATGAGCACTTTCTACTTTTGGTACTTTAAGTACATTTTGATACCAATACTTTATAGTTTAGATTTGTAGTGTGATACTTAAGTATAACAAACGTGTGAATACTTTTCCCGAGAAAGGAAAGAGGAGTTCTGCACACCGTTTTAAAAGTTCAGAATGTTTTTTTTATTAAAAACAGAGCCTCACCGGCCGAAACATTATTGCTTTGTCCGCTCTGTTATTAATGAAATAAATTGGGTGGATCTCCTCTTTCCTTATAACTCAGTAATTTTTTTCGGATCCTGCACCCATATTTGGATGTGTGTAGGGCTACACACACCGTCTGCGAACGCCGCGCGTCAAAACAGCCGCCTCCGTTATTTTCAATGAACCTGTCCCACACCGGCTCCGTCCGACACGCGTTCACGCCTCGCCTGACACTCCGATACACCACCGTTCTATTTTCCAGGCGTTGCCTGTACCGCGTCGCTGCGCACCCGGTGTGTGTAGGGCTTGTGGCTGCACCTCATTTCTGAATCCTTTTCCCACTGCTCTCCGTCTCCTGTAGGATCTCTCTGATCCGTAACTGTGAGAAGCTCCCCTCCCAGGACCACTTCATCGTGCAGGAGTACCTGGACAAGCCCTTCCTCATGGAGGGTTACAAGTTCGACCTCCGCATCTACATCCTGGTGACGTCCTGCGATCCGCTCCGTATCTTCCTCTACAACGACGGCCTGGTGCGGATGGGCACCGAGAAGTACCACGCGCCCAGCGACGCCAACCTGGTGAGTATTTACCAAGACACGGAACCGGAGGTGGAGAGTACTGGAGCAGAGATTAAAATAGGGTGCATTTTGCATCCCAAAACGCAGTTTATAGTTAAGGGACGCAATAAAACAACGACCTCTGCATCCTCGGGATGCAATACTGTACTTGGCATGTAGGCTACAGTAAAAAATAATACATATTTTGCGAGCTTTAGTTATATATAAGACCATCCCTGCATCCCGGGACTCATTACTGTACATTGAAAACCTATTTACTTAAATGTATGGTAAGTGATTTTCTTTGGTTAAAATATGTGTTAAAAAGCTCTATATTGTGATAGTACTCAATGCTATAGAGTGTTTGTTCAGTAGCAGGAGTCTCCATGACTCTCCAGCTTTTTATTAACCAGAAAATACATTTTCAGGCCGGGATACCAATTTTATCCAATCAGGATAGAGAACGCAGTCAGAATACAGATTAAACAAGTGGAATTGTAGGTGATTACACAGTATATGGTATGGGCAGAGTGGTCAGATGGGCGGTTCTGGTATAACCGGATCTTCATATTAAACTCTATTTATATAATTTTTATCCCACGATTTTGTAACCCATTTTTCACCTATGTCAATTATCTAATGTGTTCCTGGGCTCTACACACCCTCCACCAACCTAGTCCCCATATATGGGGGACAAGGGGAGAGCAACGGACTTGAACTTATTCTTCCTTCATGCCTGAGTGTCCAAATTGCTCCTTTACACCTGACAGGGGTGAGTTTCCCTGGTTGGACGTAGCGCGTGGAAGGAACACGTTATTCCAAACCAGTTCCTTTCCCCTCCATCAGGCGCCCCGGCTGGCCACGGGGAGGCAGTTTAGAGACCAGGATTACTGCATGTTTTTTGTGAGGGTACCTATACCCTAGGCTATAGGGGACACGTGGAGAACATGCAAACTCCACACAGAAAGGCCCTTTCGCCAACTCCGCCTCGGGTATGGCCGCCTGCACCCACAGCGTCCCGAGCGGGAATCGAACCCAGGACCTTCTAGCTGTGAGGCGACAGCACTACCAACTGTGCCCCATGTATGGTGATATATGGGCGTATCGATTGGATCAATGACTTTGGTCTACCTCCTATCCGACTCCACACTCCCTCACGTCCTCCGTTCAGACGTCTCTGGAGATACGTGAACTAGCCCATTCTGAACGGGCACCCATTTTGGTGTCAGCGTCATGTTATGCTTTAGCTATTTAAAAATAGCAGATCTACAAGCTCATATCGCGCCACCGAGTGGCGCGATACGAGCTTGTAGGTCTGCTATTTTTTTTTTAATCGAAGAACGACTGACATTTTTAGAATCTGATCTCAGGTCAGATTGGGTTCATCAGACCAGTGTGTGTCCGGCGGAAACCTCGTATGAATCTGATCTCAGGTCAGAATGGGCTAGTACAGTATAGACACACAGACCGATGCGCATTCATAGTAGGATGAGAGAGCAGAACATTCGCATTTACCCTCTGCTGTGTTTTACTTCACCTTCACCGACCTTTCTGCACGAGCTGCCTTCATCAGGTGAAAGAGCAACAGAGCTGAAATACAGAGTCTGTTCTTTGATGTTTGCACTCTGCTATAGTCTGCACCTCTCCAACTTTGAAGTGTCCACCATTCTGTATACAAGCACCAGACACCAGGTGGGCGATTTATAACTGGGGGGGGGGACATATTTGGGGGGTATCTGAAAAATTGCATGAGGAGGGGGTGATATCCCCTCCACTTTTGCGCGAAATTACGCAGATTTTCTGCGTTTTCTTTTGCGGATTTCAAGGCAAAATACTGACAATTAACACAGCAAAACACTGACAATTAACACAGCAAAACACTGACAATTAACACAGCAAAACACTGACAATTAACACAGCAAAACACTGACAATTAACACAGCAAAACACTGACAATTAACACAGCAAAACACAGCCACAGCTCATGGCATCATGGGGGCCATGATGCCATGTGACCTGTGAGAAAGACCACAGACGTCCTGCCTGCGTGCAGAGAGAACAGATACTCCCGACCGTAAACAAACAGTCACACTCATGTAGACACTGCTGGCATGAGTAAACATACAGAATCATACCGCAGACGCACGCCAACGTTTTCCAAATGTGGATGCGGATGCCTGCAAGGCCATTCCTGTTGCTTCTCCACATGCTACATGCTACATGCATGCATAGCACGCAAGCACACACACACACACACACACACACACCTGAGCAAACACATTCACACGGCAGATGTCTCATGTAATATCAGGCGGCTGATGTTTGCCTCAAGGTTCTTCACCTGCGGAACCACAGCCTGCTACTGATAATATGATGTAAGCACATGCAAGCACACACCCTGTCTTTCTTATCATACAGACCTATCTTTCATATTCACATCACACGCACACATGTGTGTGTGTGTACACACACACGCTGTTATTTCAGGCATGTTCATTTACTGTACGCACACATGCACACACACACACACCATGGGAGCCCATATCTCATGTCAAGTCATGCATGCTGATGTTCTCTCTCTCTCTCTCTCTCACACACACACACACACACACACACACACAGACACACACACAGACGGCAGAGTAAAAAATCCCCAGCGTTAATTCCCTGGCAGATCTGTGTGGCTCCATTCGTAACACTCTCATGGCTGTATTTTGCGTGTCTTAAGTACCAGGTCTTATTACCTAACTTGAGTAAACTAAAGACCTGGAGGCGTGATCAATGCTCTTTGGCTATTCTGAGTGGCCAAAGAGCATTGATCACGCCTCCAGGTCTTTAGTTTACTCAAGTTAGGTAATAAGACCTGGTACTTAAGACACGCAAAATACAGCCCTCAGAGTCAAAGCGGACGCTCAGGATTTCACAGTGTGTCCGATCCACCGGGCTGTGTCATAAACGTTGTATTGTCTTAGTGGTGGATTTCACAGTGTGTCCGATCCACCGGGCTGTGTCATAAACGCTGTATTGTCTTAGTGGTGGATTTCACAGTGTGTCCGATCCACCGGGCTGCGTCATAAACGCTGTATTGTCTTAGTGGTGGATTTCACAGTGTGTCCGATCCACCGGGCTGCGTCATAAACGCTGTATTGTCTTAGTGGTGGATTTCACAGTGTGTCCGATCCACCGGGCTGCGTCATAAACGTTGTATTGTCTTAGTGGTGGATTTCACAGTGTGTCCGATCCACCGGGCTGCGTCATAAACGCTGTATTGTCTTAGTGGTGGATTTCACAGTGTGTCCGATCCACCGGGCTGTGTCATAAACGTTGTATTGTCTTAGTGGTGGATTTCACAGTGTGTCCGATCCACCGGGCTGTGTCATAAACGCTGTATTGTCTTAGTGGTGGATTTCACAGTGTGTCCGATCCACCGGGCTGTGTCATAAACGCTGTATTGTCTTAGCGGTGGATTTCACAGTGTGTCCGATCCACCGGGCTGTGTCATAAACGCTGTATTATGTCTTAGCGGTCCGTGACACATGATGGAGTGACTCATGCCATTGGAGATGGATGATTGGATGTGCAATCCCACAGAGAGTGACTTTCAGACAGCCAACGGGGGCCAGAGTGGTCCACGGTCACCCCTGATTCCATTATGGACAGAGGGACAAGGATCCATTGTCTACCACATGAAGCCAGAGACGCTGTTAAAAGGAACATCAAAGCGTTTAAAGTGCTTCATGGGACTGCTGTGTGTATGCTAATGATGTTTTGGTATTAAACACGGCTATGATTTGAGAAGAGGGGGTGTAACCAGAGGTTTGAGAAGAGGGGGTGTAACCAGAGGTTTGAGAAGAGGGGGTGTAACCAGAGGTTGCTGGTTTGTGTACCGGACATGCTACGTATATGCACGAAACGCGGGGGTTGGTTAAAAATAAAGAGAAAAAAAAAGCCCACAGAATTTGCGATTCACTGCCCCTGCTGCAGAAAATAGATCTACAAGACTACAATGAGTTGAGTCGTGGAACGTTGTGAGCTTGTAGATCGACTATTCTCAGCGTGCAACCCCCAGTGCGCAACAGGCTTAACAGCTGCAATCCATAACCTTGTTATGTCCTAACCGGGATTCAAACCCATGGTGCCAAAATGTCCAGAAAGCGGAAAGCCAGAATGATGTTTTAAGTTCCACAGGAAGAGCTGACCTCTGTGATGACACGGGTCGCGTACCGAGTACGGACAGGGCGTAGTGTGCATGGATTTATGTAACTACCAAGTACGGACAGGGCGTAGTGTGCATGGATTTATGTAACTACCAAGTACGGACAGGGCGTAGTGTGCATGGATTTATGTTTCATGATAAATGCTTTTATGTGATGTATTCCCATGCTTTTTGTTCTTGCTTAAATGTAAGTCGCTCTGGATTAAGAACGTCTGCTAAATGCCTAAATTGTAAAATTGTAAATTGTAAATTGTAATTGTAAATTGTATGTAACCTCTCTGTCCTCTCTCTCTGTCCCTCCACAGAGCCAGCTGTACATGCACCTGACCAACTACTCGGTCAACAAGCACAACGAGAACTTTGAGCGGGACGACACAGCGGACAAAGGCAGCAAGAGGTCCATAGGCTGGTTCACAGAGTTCCTCCGCTCCAACGACTATGACGTGGGCAAGTTCTGGGGCGACGTCTCTGTGAGTGATTTAAACAGATTTATAATTTATATAATATGCTTCGTTGCGCGACGGACGGTGCTACTCGACAAAAACACCTGTTCACTTAGTCTGATTCATACTTTGTCGTACTACAGTGCCATGCGACACCATCGTCCAGTCTCATGCATGTCAAGTGAGGACACAGATGCAGAATGACAAAGCTATGCAGGTTAAGTCCAGTAAAAAATATATTAAACTAGAAAAAGTGCCCTTCTGGGCACAGGTCTCCACCAGGTTATCCACAGATCCGTGCAGTTAGAGGTAAAAACACTTTTGGGCCAGTTATAGCGCCACCTTGAGGCTGAGTTGAAATTGTTCATGTGGCATTTCGTCCTCGGCCTAGTGGGAATGTGCGTGCACAATTTCACGGAAATCACGCGATGTGTTCATGATTTGCAGCATTTTGTTTGAAACTGAGCACTCCTGTGAACTTTGGAAGCCAATCTTAACCAATCAGGATGGAGTCTGAGAAATCTGAAAGACCCGTTTCGTTGAATGGCTCTAGAGAGACTGTGTACTAATTTGCGTGATGTTTGGACAAAATCTGTAGGTGTACTGTGAAAAAACTTGTTTTGCACAAAGCGGCCTCCTGGTGGCGCTATAACAGGCCGTTCTGGAAAGTTTGGGGCAGAGGTTCATCGTTGGCATCCAGGGAGTGTGTGTGCAAAATTTGGCATCGACCGGGTTAACGGTGGCCGAGATTAGCTGTTCACGGACACACGGACACACGGACGGACGGACGGACGGACACACGGACGGACGAAGTGCAAAACATACTCTCCCCACATGCCTTCGGCCTGGTGGAGACAACAAATAACAGGCTGACTAGAAGTGAGGAAAGCAATCATAGAGAGGCTAGACTACAACTTGCACACACACAACTACATCTAAGGCAGTTGGTCCCAAAGTGGGGTCCGGAGACCCCCAGGGGTCCTTGAGGGAGGTTCCAGGGGGTCCCCAGCTAAATGATAGTTTGGAACCAAATGGACCCTGATGGGTCTGTAACTCAGAGAGTGTACAAATGGAACCAAATTAGTTCCATTGCCTGCACCAATCGCTCCAATTTAACAAATTATAAATGAATAATGAATTTATTAGTGACAAGGGGGGGGGGGGGGGGGGATATCTCACAACGGGTAAGGGCTAGTATTTATAACAAATTATTTGTTTTGTACATGAACTGATGACCAAAATGAAACAATTGAAAGTGAAGTGAATGGAGAGAAACACAGAGGTTCTCAAAAAGCAGAGCATGCTCGATACCAAAGCATAAACCACACACATGCAAACTAACGCCCTACAGATAATGTACACAAGTGTGTGGCGCGCACGCACACAAGCATGCACGCACGTGCACTGTGTAACACTACATGTACACGCTTCCACACTTGCCAGTCCACACATACCGCCTACTGTACAGTCATCCATTTGAAGGCCAGCGAGCCGAGGTTTGATGGGCGTTGTTATGACAGTGATTCAACAAGCTTCAATACATTGTTTGGCTGCAGGAAGAGTCTGGTTGAAAACAACATTCCTACGAGAAGAATCACCTCATCCGCCACTCGTCTTCGCTCATCCAAACACCTCACCCCTACTGTGTCTGCTCTCACCGTGTCTGATTCAAGGCTGCTTTTTATCCGCACGCATCGATACGAAAAGAAAAGAGTCTAGGGACAAAAGAGTCACGATTCAATTTAAAAATTAACTTTTTCCACCACTGCTTGTGTCCACAGTCCATATAGGCCTGTGGATTGGAGCCCAAAAGTGAACCAGAGATATTCTTCTGACAAGTTTGTTCTGCTGTTCGCATCTCCAGTCCTTACATAACCTCTGCTCTATAAGATCTCTCCATTTCCCCACCCTCTCTCCGTCCTGTTGCGGTCTTCACACATAGTTTCACCTATCACCTCCCCTTCAGATCTCACTTTTTAATAACGGCGTCCTTCCAGCCCTCTCACGCCAACCCCGCCACGCTTGATCCTTTCTTCCCCTCACGTTCTCACTCCGTCAGTCCAGTATGGCTGCTCGCTGCCCGGCTCAGCTGGACCTTCTGCCCCCTTCCCTTCCCTTCCACGCCACTTCTGCGGCGCTCTCTCCTTTCTTTCCTCCTCATCAAAAGTGGGCCCGCTCTGCTCAAGAGTTGTGGTGTCTGGACGGTCGATGCTTTGCACACTGTGCCTCTGTTCTCCGCTCTCCTTTTTAACCCATTCTGAACGGGCACCCATTTTGGTGTTGGCATCATGTCATGCTTTAGCTATTGAAAAATAGCAGATCTACAAGCTCATATCGCGCCACCGAGTGGCGCGATACGAGCTTGTAGGTCTGCTATTTTTTGAAAAATCGAAGAACGACTGACATTTTTTTAATCTGATCTCCGGTCAGAATGGGTTAAATCCTCAGTCTCATTTCAGTTGGTTTCCAATGTCCAGTCTGCTGCTGTGATGCAGGGCGACCTGACACATCTAGTCACTGACATGTACATGTACAGCCCTGGATCACCCATTATGGGAAGGAACCCCTTCTTGTAACTATACTTTACCAAAATGTACAGTATTTAGCAACATCATTTTTTTGTTGTAATTCTTTTATAAATATTTGAAGGTTTTCAGGACGAGAGATTTTATTACTCAAGTACCGAGAGATTCTTGTGCACTTTCCTGACTTTTCTTCTTCTAGAAGATACGATTTTCCACAACAGAAAACCTTTTTAACTTTAAGTTCCTGGCGTGGCGTTATCAACACCCCCTCCTCGACATAGCCGCCTGGGTGGTTAATAGCTGCTAGCTTATACTTCCTAAAATAGGCTATGAGCTTCATTAAGCCGAACCCAGCTTTTATACCGCAGAATGTCCTCTCGGTAAGTGTCCCTGTTGATCCACCCGCGGAGGACATGAGGCTGAGCTGCCTCTGCCCCAGTGAGGGCACTAAGGGCATACGGGGACAGGACTGCTCCCTTCAGAACAGGGGATCAGCTGCTCGTTGCTTGGGGCTCCACCACTAACCCATTCTGACCTGAGATCAGATTCATACGAGGTTTCCACTGGACACACACTGGTCTGATTAACCCATTCTGACCTGAGATCAGATTCTAAAAATGTCAGTCGCTCTTCGATTTTTCAAAAATAGCAGACCTACAAGCTCGTATCGCGCCACTCGGTGGCGCGGTATGAGCTTGTAGATCTGCTATTTTTCAATAGATAAAGCATAACATGATGCCAACACCAAAATGGGTGCCCGGTCAGATTGGGCTAAGGGAGAAGCCATCACGGTGAGACTTTCCCAGTGGACAGTAGCAGGATAGTAGCAGCCATATGGCTGGCTTACACTATAGCCAAGAAGTGCAACCCCCAGAGTCACTGTGGGCAACTCTCCACAAGAGGTACGGCCGCATCCT